>NC_071088.1:110539879-110858004 GCF_027358695.1 Spea bombifrons
CGCAGTTGCACTTGACTGGGTTGCAGTAGCAAAATGCTATCAGTCACTGACCATGGAGCCACATGAGGGGTCATGTGGAATTGTCAAATACCCACTATTCATCTGAGCAAATTGAACATTTGTATTACGAGCTGTATTACGAACATAGCATAGATAGTATCACGTCTCTCTCTTGGGTCTACTCCCTTAATAATGTCAGTAAGCATTTTAAAGATGTGATGATCTAAAGTCTAATAAATATAAAGGCACCATTTTTCTTAGAACATTATTTGGGGGGGGGGCTCATGTATATGGCGATATGGACAATTGTGTGTGAATGCCCAACAAGACCTGTGTACCATACGTGTACATTAGGATTCAAAAAGAGGAAATTCAAAAGGTAGCGACATATTTGGTTCTTTTTAAATATTTATCAGAAACAAAATATGCCATACATCTGTCATGCATCACCCAAAATACTATGTCTGGTTATGGATGTTTTATATCCATCCAGAAGAACATTTATAATTTAAACCAGGATCGCTTTGGTATGAAAAGGCGCATGCAAATAATAGGAGAAGCTTGTTCCCAGAGATCATCTTGAATGGAGTGAAGAGTAGCTAATATTCACAATACTCCCTCCCCCGGCTTTAATTAGAAACAGATTAACAGATTCAGAGGAGATCTTTTCAGTGGTGGGGATTGGAGGGGGTAAAGTTAAACCTGAGCCGGAAAGATGATTTTAAGACTCCCGCCCCTTCTTTATTTTGGTGCATGTTTGGATGACTGCACAATCCTGTTACAGTAATCTGCTGTAGGGTGAATTAAAGAGGATAAACGGATCAATCCTTAAAAAAAGCCCACCTTCTTTCAAACAAGGAACACAGTGTCCATTCCACAACACAATTTAAGTCACAATTTAAGTATGCCTGGGATCGTACTCTGTTATCTGCATGTCGTTTTAGCCTACTCTCTCACTGGGGAATTCATTGATATATGAAGGACATAGATTTGCCTGGTAATATTTAATAACTAATCATAAATGCCAATAAAAATATTAAATATTAAAATATTAAATTATTTAGCATTTTAATTGCAGTTCATGAGAGTTTGCTGTACAAATCTCTGTGACTTCCAGTTTGTAGGTCACAAAAGCGATTCCATTAAATTTCCATCTTTCCAAGTACCTGCAAGGTATGTGGACAGATACTCCTGCTTTCTGTGATTCTACGTGGTGCTGCTGTTCTTAAACACTTCTATATTCCAATAATACCACTTACAGTTGACCGTGGAATATCTAGCAGGGCTGAAATTTCACAAATTGACTTATTTTAAAGGTGCCATCTTATCACAGTACCACGCTTGAATTCATTGAGCTCTTCAGAACGACCCATTTTTTCACAAATGCTTGTAAATACTGCATGGCTTGGTGCTTGATTTTATACACCGGTAGAAATGGATCTGATTGAAACACCTGAACTCAATAATTAAGAGGTGTGTCCCAATACTTTTCACCTGGAATTGAGAATAGCGAGGTATAACCAGAAGTTCAGTCTTGGAGATGTTGAACTTTATGTAGTGGGATGTAATTTCAGAGATAGTTGGTGAGGTGAGTTGGAAGAGAGGTCAGGAGAGAAAAGATAAATTAGTTTGTCTTCAGCACAGTGCCATCTTAATGCATGGGCATACTGGGCAGGTGAATCACATTGCTGCCAGGAGGGGTGAGTAGTAAGGCCATCTTACCTTGGCCGGTCTTCAAGGCTGTGCCAAAGCAGGTGCAAGATTGTGATCTCCCCAACCAGCCCTGCTCATCACGTGCCCTGTTGGTGCCTGCTACCCAGACCAGTGCTCATAGTGCCTGAGTGCAGTGTGCACCCAGGCACCATGAGCTCTGGTCTAGGTAGCAGGCACCCATGGGGGCACGCGCTGAACAGGGCCGGTAAGCGAGAAGGCAGCCTTGCGGGACTGCGCGGGATTACCGGGACCCGCAGGTACAGTGCCTGACCGCCCGCTCCCGCCTGCAACCCCAGCAAGACCGCAAGTTTTTTGGCGGGTCCCGTGCCTCCCAATGCAGTCCTCTACTGCAGGGTCACGCAGTATATGTGGCCCTGCCCTTTTTAGGCCCCACCCCCTTTCTGTTGTTTTTGGTGTTTTCAATGTATTTGTTTATTTAGTGTACTGAACAGCATAATGTAATATTTTAGAAAAGTGACACATTTGCTTTAAACTTAGCACATTGCAGCTATCAAATAATTCTTTGTAGTATACTAATTCTGTAAAATTTGAATGATTATTCTAGGCATCCTTGATGTATTCACATTAAAAATCTATTAAAATACCATATTATAATTCAGAAGAATTTGTGTCATAATAAAACAGACAAGTGTGAAATTGATTTAATTGGCAAACTGGTAAGAGCCCAATTGACAAAGTGATCTTCGACATTAAAATTCGATGTTAAAATAAATGCAACAATTCTACGTACGATGCGCTATGTTATCAGCAAGCTTATAGTGCTTCCAAGGCAATATGCTAATCTTTACAAGATTTTTATATTTTTATCTTTACAATATATTTATTATTATTTAAATAAAAGGAATGACCACATCGGGTTTCTAAATTTAAATAATCCTCACATTACATTAAGAAACAAGAACAATTCATGATGTAAATGTTTATTGCTGTAACATAAAGGGGAAGCGAGCATTAAATGGTCTAAAAATACAGGCAAAAACGGTTATTAATACTTCTAGTATTTTCCCTAATATAACTTTTGGAGATTATTGTTTTCAAATTATGAGCCCCCTTAAAGTGATGGCTGGATAGTCTGTTAAATCACAAAGGTCATGATCTTGTTTTAATAAAAGCCAATTAGTGAAATTTATTGCTCTATTGCTGATTTCATTTAGTTGTATTTAATGTTTTTTTATGATTAAAGTGAGCAGCTTATATTGTTATTTGAGTTTTTTTAGTGCCTTTTCACTTTTTTCTTTATAATGTTGTCAGAATACCTTACTATCCATGCTTTCAGTAAACATGTATCTATCCATTCTACAGGACAGCCCTTAATCCTGATAAGAGAATCTTTTATTGATGTTAACACTGCAAATTTTGAAGGCTATGTAATTTTTGACCATCCGCTATGGAACTTTTTCCCTAGACCCAACTTCACAATTATCGAAGGTCCTTTGTGGGCGCCACATTACCCTATAGAAAAGATAGCTCTGACAATTTATCCTTATTTTAAAAAACTCTACAGTCTCTCAGTTTGGTTTATCACTATAGGTGCTTATATATGGCGCATTTCCATACGCAGCCCAAGTTCAAAATGGGCATCCTAAAACCTATTAGTATTATACAATGTCCTCCTCACAATTTCTGTGTCATTAACCAGCTGCTAACCGGGCCCCATCGTTCTTTTTTTGTTTTGTTCTTTGGAAGGGTTTGGTGGGCTGGTATGGGAGAGACTGATGCTGACCTGTCTGCCATAATCCCATTAAATCTTTTTCCTTGCTGCCCGCCAGCCGGTCCTCTCCACATCACAGCAACCGATGCTGGTATGTCGCTCACAGCAGTGGGAACCAGCAGACTGCAGGCCTGTAATACAGTCTATAATAAACAATGGCACAGCCACCCAGTGGGGGACATAGTAAAGATTCCTGTCCTGTCACCCAGGGATATATATAAATGGAGTAACTTCGAAGCTTGAGCCTTGTGACTGCCCCATGGCTAATGGAAACCTTAGCTAAACATAATTTGACATGTCGTGTTTTCTTATTCCCTTTATGAACTGACTAAAGGTGCAGGTACACAAAAAATAGTATAATAAATGACCATGAAATATTCAACATTTTCTTCATTCTTGTTTGGAATTCTGAATCTCGAGAAGGTGCATACGCTTAAGCATTAATATAGTAAAAGTGAGAAAAGAAAAAATAATAAATGAAAACATTTAAAATGGCTAAAAGTAATCAAAATCCTTGGACTTCCGGTAAATGTAAAAAAAAAGAAAACCAATCAAGAATGGCAAGATGTTTTTTTTTTATTTATTTCATTAAAATTGCTAACATTTTTATATTAGAACATTGAAAATAAATATATAAAAGGAAGAAGGAAAACTATGAAGCAACATGAGGCAAACCACATATAACAGACAAATTTAAATAACACCGGCATAGGGCACTTTGCTGATTATATTAAAAGACTGTGTTTCAGGCATATGGATATAGGCTGCCCCACCTCAACGCAGTCTAGTTCTTAAGATTTAATTTTTATTTTGAATAAATGTTTACATGGACTCCAAAGACTTTTACTGTATACAAGCTAGAAAATGCATTTGGTAGTTCTTGGAGTTAGAAAATGAGAGTTCTGTCCCATTTAACTCCTCCCATGGCTGCTTCTACTGGAAGCAGGAACCATACCTCTGTATGCTCCTTGTTAGAGCCCTGCGTGGGACTGCTTTTTTAATCCCGCTCCCGCCCGCTCCTGCTGATTTTTTGTCCACTCCTGTCCGCTCCCCCAATGTGGGTGTTCCACTCCCGCAACATGTGTGCCCAATCCCGCCCGTTCCCGCCACATCTGTGGCCAATAACGCCCACCTCCTTGCCTGAACTGCAGATTGCCCGCGCGGAGCAAGCAGGGCCGACCGAAGACCTAACGCCGCCTGGGGCGAAGTTTAAAATGACGCCCCCCCCGCCAACGCATTTTAAACTTCGACGACGCCATTATTTACACCCCCCCCCCGGTACTTACCTTTTGCGGCGAGTCTCCCTGCTCTGCCACGGTGCCGGCTTGTAATGCTGAGCGCCGGAAATTGACGCCACTTCCGGCGCCCAGCATTACAAGCCGGCACCGAGACCGAACAGGGAGACTCGCCGCAGAGGAGAGAGGGGCGACGAGCGGGTAATCGAAAACCAGTCGGCGCCCCTCTCTCTCTCCTCCGCTTCAAAACGAACAACAAAAAAAAAATGCTTGGGGCGGCAAGGTGCCGCCCCTTCTAAAGTGCTCCATTGTAGGGCCGGCCCTGGGAGCAAGAGTAGAGACACTGTAAGGGAGCAGTGCGAAGGCATCCTTGCGGGACTGCGCAGGATTACCAGGACCTGCAGGTACAGTGCCTGACCGCCCGCTCCCGCCCGCAACAACAGCAAGACCGCCCGCGCCCGCAAGTTTTTTGGAGGGTCCATGGGACCCGCCTCCCAATGCAGTCCTCTACTCCTTGTAGATGCCCAGTATTCTAGTCAATGGGCGTAGCAACAGCCAATCACATGGATGCTATGTGGGCTCCTTAAACTCCTTAGAATAACATGGATGTTCTGTTATTGGTTCGCCTTCTAGAGTAATATGGAGTAATATTGAAGGGCTGCAAAGTGCAAACACACTTCACACTCCTGTTTCTACAGCCGCATGACTGATTTTTTTATTAGGTTTATCACCATCAATACAAGGAACAAAGCAACTACTAGTAATGTTTTAACATATTAATAGTATGTGGAAGAGTATTGGTACCCTTACAATAAAATAAACTGAAGCCTAGTGCCAGTGAGGGCCATATAAAACACCATTACATTTTTATCAAAACTAAGCCTTTTTGAAAAGTAAGGCTTTAGTATCCATGGCAACATTTGACACTTATTCTGGTAGCAGTGAAGATCATAGTCAAAGTACTGTACACACAATGAAACACAGGGTCGTTTTACTCATTTTAGGCCTTAAAAACACCAGTAATCATTTATTTGCTTAAACAAATCCAGGTTTTGCCGAAATTCGACTGGTGGTAGGGAGGCATTCTGCCTCCTCGAAGTTCTGATTTACCAAAATGATTTATCTTTTGTAAACCACTTTATTAGTGCTCGAAGTGAAAGGGTTAAACTATCCATCAACTCCCTGGTATAGATGATTCGTTTGATGCACTTTGGATGGCCTATTTATACTAAGGTCACCACACGCTCCCTTTAACCTTTTCTCTGCTGGATTTGTCTATCATGTTTCATTCCACCCTTGCTTCCCAGTAGAACACTCCTCTATTATATCTACCCTGCAAGAGATCTGCAATGACTCACTCTATTAACCCGCTTTGTGTCAGTGATCTATAGAATGCCGCTTCATTAACCTCATTACCATTGCACTCTCCCGCTGAGAACCTTCTTATTTCTAACATTAGGTTGCAGTTAATATATTTCTCGTGTGACCTAAACCTGCCCCTATTCTTGCATGCAGTGGGACAAACCTCATTTGTTTTCATACTGATTAATCGCCTTGACTCTGGGCCACATATAGACCATTATGTACTAGAACTCGGGAGACTGCAAACATTGCTGACACCAAAGTGCAATTATTACCGGTACATTAAAATAAGACTATAGAGCATTAACAAAAAATGAAATGTTAATCACATTTATATAGCGGTGATGCGTAAGGGTATCACAAGTACATCACAGACACAATGCTCAGTATCATACATTTGTGTTTCGCACCTTAAACAAAGGCATGTGTTGTTTCTCTCTGCAGTTATGCGTCTGTATTGGCACTTGATTGCACGTTAAATATTATATATGATCTTTGGAGTGGGAAGCCCATGTTTTGTTTTTCTTCGATTGAAGAGATTCTGTGGAGGCGCTGTCAGTTTTTTCGGTGCCCATTCCACGAGCAGAAAGAAAATTTTGCCTATACGTATGTGCCCTTTCTATTAATGGCAGTATGTCACATACTCAAAGTTATGCTATGGAACTTAACTTGGCAGCCCATGGTATTATTATCATTTATCGATATAGCGCCAATGGATATCTGTTTAAGTTCAAGGGTCCCTCTGGGTGATTACAACAGAGTCTTTCTGTTGTTTAGCACAAAGCAGGATGATAATGAGTCAGGGTGTTTGTTTAGTAGATTGAGCGAAGATAACAGAGCTAGACAAATGACAAATATGCATCTGTCAGAAAACACTATGTGAAAAATATAATTATAAAGGGAAAATCCTAGTCAGCGTCTCCTGCAAGAAGAGTTGACCATGCATACTGCATGAGTAATATGGGAGAGTTCCTAAATCCCCCTCACTGATCCAGCTATAGCTTTTACACAACTAGCTCAGGCATTTTTGCAGGAGAAATTCCCTGAGGTTTCCACTCCATTGTGCATAGTTTCATCAACGAGTTAAAATGTTTAACTGTCCTGTTAACTATGTCTTTAGGGAATTGACCCCAAAGTGACTGGGGTGCTATCTAACTTTGACATAGCAACTTGTAGATGGTACAAGCTGCTTTCTCAGGGTGAGGGCCACTGTCTACATGCAGTAAATAATATTTACCAAGGTATTGGGGATCTTAACTAGATTCCCTTTCAAGTTTGGGAACTAAACCTGGTGTTCTCAGGCATTGGGGTAAATAGTGCATTTCAAGATTTTGGCACTTGCAGAGGGCAAATAGCAACCGTGACAATGAGCACCCTGACAGGTGCCCTAAACTGCAAAGAAGGTGGACAGTTCCTTCCTATTAAGTTTATAAATGCAATAACTGACTGGTGTCGGAAATTGCTAAGAACGTATGTGAGGAGGATGCTCCACATATACTACACTCTGGAGACCTCTGCACACAGTGACATGTATGACAGCATTCTTCCCACATTTTATCAGTCTGATGTCATTATGGGTTTTCCTCTGGGTGGACAAGTGAGCATAAAAAAAGGCATAAGCAATTCAACAAGAGCTCATCTACTGGCTATCCTATATTCTTCATTATTCACAGGTCTGCTTGCACATGGATCAAGTGGTTACATATTTCTCAAGAAAGCAGTTGTGTGAACAGAAAAATCAGAATGAAGTCATTTCAGGAAGGGCTGTGGTGGGTCCAGTGGGTTCATATAACCAATAGCATGGTGTGGTCAAGAGATTGCTGAAAAAAAACTGAAATACAAGAATATTTGCTAATGTACAAGTGTCATAATTAGATGAGGACATATAGCCCTTCCCAGGTGGCAACTTATTCATAAAAGCCCCGAGATGAAGGTTATATGTCATAATTATAGTGAAATATTCTGCAGAACAACTTGGCCAAGCCAGTTTAATGAAATGCTTCTCTGCGAATGCAGCAGACGACCCACAACATGATTCCGTTTTGAACCCTGCGACTGTAGGTGAAAACACTTGCAGTCCATGAATATGTGCCCCTTATATGCATGAGCAGCAGATGCAGTGGCTGTTGCCTGGCAAAGCACCTGGTGAGAGTTCCGAAAACAAGTCAGAAACCTGTCAAATACTACTCTATGTGCTATTATGGGTTATTTGTTTAGTGATGAATTTTAAAGTATCTCCACTTAAGTGTTACGATTAGTCACATAACATGCAATGGTGGCCCATGTGGTACATCACATCTACCTTGTGTAATGGGATGAGGTCTGTGGCTCCTCTGGCATA
Organism: Spea bombifrons; assembly: GCF_027358695.1. Lineage (NCBI taxonomy): Eukaryota > Metazoa > Chordata > Amphibia > Anura > Pelobatidae > Spea > Spea bombifrons. Next base: position 110,548,263 of record NC_071088.1, read on the forward strand.
GACCTGTTCTATCTTCTGCCATACGCTTCTGCATGTCTCTGGAAAGGAGGCCCTGGGATATAAGCTTATTTTGACACTTTGCTTTAGCTGTCATCCTTTACAAATATTTCACTCCTATAATCACCAACATCTAGGTATTGATGCAACGGAAATCTGACATGCCTTAGTATATAAGCACCATAACCTAAGAATTATGGATCTTTTTCCTAGAAGGGTGAAATCAGAATCTCCAGGTTTTCACAAAGTTGAGCATCACCCCCAAAATCTTGTCTAATGATACTCTTTTCTTAAATATTGGAGCATTTTTACTATATGTTTTTCTTATGTTAATATGTTTTGTCTTTTTCATTAATGCATTAAAAAAAGATAAATCAGGATAAGTGTACATGTGCAAGGATAAGAACAGACCATTACACTGACATTTTAGGTTAGGAATCTAAACTGAACTGGAGTCCAAACATTACTATTTACACTGCTTCTTCACCTAATAAAAAAGATATCTATTAGCAGAGCATAAAACCTACCTAAGCACTGTGTTTTAACACATCATTAAGTTTTTTAAGATCTTTGTAATAACATTTTATTTTGAATTTAATTTTAAATGTGTGTGCATACTATGGAAAAAATTACAAATACATTTTTTTTTTTTAATTCGTATATCTCTAAACCTCCTACAACCTGCTGCTGCACCAGCTTCATTGATTTCTGTAACACGTCATATTCCGCAGGGCTGTACAATGGATAAACATGACATAGCAAATCATACATCACATTTTGTCTAAAAGAAACATGGATAATGAATGACAAATCAGAATGAAGTGGTCAGTTGCACCCAGGGATACATCACCTCATCAGGAGAATTGTAAAAAGTTTATTGAATACATATTAAAACCAGCCACATGGTTGGTTAAGACGTTTACACAGCATGCGGGCAATCATAATGCTTTATTGACGAGTAGGTTTGACATCGAAAGTTTAAACAAGGATGACATCACAAATCCCTCTCCCTTGTTATTGTAAGTAAATGTTGTTTTTATTATATAATTGTATAAATACAATTACTTGCTGAGCCCTGCAGCACTGAAAGGATTCATGAGAGAGTCAGCAAGCATGACAGTATCATCTCATTCACCCGCCCAGGCATTCAACTATCCATTACTCACCCCCATTGTGAGTCACTAGCCTGACAGCAGCAGACAGGGACCTGGTAGGGGGGAGATAAAGAACCGGGACATTGCACAGAATACATTTGGATGTCAAGGTTTGTGACAAGTTTGGCTTACTGACTCCTGTGAAAGTAGTGAAAGTGTTTGGATAAAGAAACAGAACAATAGCACTTTTTTAAGGAAAACACAATGTGTTTTTTTTCTCCTGCATTTTTTGTGCTTATTTGGTCAAGCGGTGTCAGGGACGGACTGGCCTACTGGGATACTGGGAGATTTCCCGTTAGGCTGCCCCCCTGGGTCCAGTTTTGAGACCGCCAATGCAGCGGCAAAAGAGATTTGTGCCCTTTGATTCGCATCTGCCAGTCAGCGCAGTAACGGATATGACTTCATATCCAGCAAGGTGCTGACTGGCAGACGCAGGGAGCAAGACAGCGCTGCAGACTGCCAGACTGATGCCGAGGACAGCGAGAAATATGTATGCATATGAAAGGGGGCATGGAAATTATGGAGGAGTAATGCCGGGTGGACATAGAGTTGATGAGAAGTTATGTTAGGGGGCATGAAGATGGAGAGGAATGATAGTAGTTCAATATGATGATGTTCCATCCCACGCCACAATCATTATCCCCAACCACCATATTTATATATGGTGGTTGGGGATAATGATTGTGGCGTGGGATGGAAATTAATTAGAATGTTGGGGGTATGATAATAGTCAGGAGCAGCTCTACACTAACACATACATACATATACACACAGCCACCGTAACACCATAAACATACAGGGAGAGAGTGAAAAAAACATTGAATTTAGTTTCCAAAATTAAAAAAAAGCCCTCCGAATTTTGTCCGAAATAGAAAGAGTGGGAGACAAAATTAATTAACCAAAACTAAAATAAAAAGTTTGCACAAGTCATTTTTGGCTCACATGCACATGTATACTACCGATCAGGTACATTTTGGAAATTCCATGCACCGAGTTCTATCTATCTTGCTTAATACAGACCTGTCATGAAAACACAATGTTTGGGGCTTTAGTCACTCAGATAAGTTAATGTGACGATGGCATTGATCTGATCACATGGTGTATGTGTGTGAAACTGTCCAAAACAATGTGCCGTTTTGTGACTTGAAATTTTTTAAGAGAGAACTTTTTTTTTATCGTTTTTATCACTACTAGTAAAGTGACTTATACATTTACCCTGGTAAAGGTTTCCGAATCTCCCTTCCCCCAAACCAATTTGTAAAGATGCCCTGAGCTCTTTTATCCTGCTGCCCAAATGTATTTGCCCTGGGGAACTGCCCCTCTCACATGCTCTCTCCTTCCACCTTCTGCCTTCCTTTTCTTTCCTCTGCCTGTCTCTCTTTCTCTCACATTCCCTCTCTGTTTTTGCTTTCATTCTTCTCTCTCTTCGCTTTTTTTCTATTTTCAGTATATCTCTCACTGCTCACACGCCATTGAACAACCCCTTTTCTCCCTGCACAAAACACTATGCAGTAGCCCTTCCCTCACACATCATCATCCTGCAAGCTACCCCCTCCCTGCGCACAACATGATCTTGCAGCACCTCTTATCCACCCAGCATCGCACACTACATGATTTGGCACTATCCAGCACAGACTTTGTGTGAATTCATGGTCACACTGTGTGGGGCATATAGGGAAGGAGAAATCATAGTACACTTCGCTGTATGCCAGCGCCAGTGTGGCTGACAATTCCCACGGTGAATTTATATGTATAGAGTTTGTATATGCTGCTGTTTAAATTGGGAAAAACAAATAATGCACTATTGTTTCCCTGGGTGTGGTACATATTAAGCCATCACTCTTGTATATTGGGGAAACTTACTATGTATAGTATTATTTTTGGATGTTTCTGTAATGACATAACATTGTTATTAATAGGCGGTACTTTATTTTGTTTATATTAGGTGTGGTAACTATGACTTGTCAGCGTCAAATAGGATTGCAGCCAAAATCAAAACTAATTTGATCATAGCACCTGGTAAATAAATAACTGAACCTATCAGTAAATTCTATATAATTTAAAACAATAAATCTCAACCACTTTCATTCACATGGCCTTTTTCACTTGGAACCCAATATGTTCCAAACTCCCAGTGTTACCGCGATCCATGAGCGGGAAAAAGGCATGAATGAAAAATAGGCAGCCTATCTCCTAAAAAGAACATTACTCACTACAGCTTGAACATTTGTCTATATATTTTGTTTCCATTTTCAATTAAATATTTGCACCTAAACTCCCTGTCTCCTGAGGACGTTTCCACTCAGTATGCTTTTGGCCTCTTTCTCCCTCCGTCCCTGACTGGCTGCTTATTTCATAATTTGTTTAAAGCTTTCTATTTCATCAATCCTTTTATGAAAAAGAACGGAGTTTATAGATAAGTGTGCAAAATTCGGAAAATAGATTAGTAGTATGTTTGTCCAATATGGTAAATAGCTATACATAAGTCACTTTCCTTATATCCGTATTTTATTTAGGTGTCATTGACATTTAAATTGGATCAAAATTCCTCCCCAACTTTGCTTTCAGGAGGAATAGCTTATCCTTCTACTGTTTGTTAGCAAGAGTTGTATTTATGGTACTACTTTATGGTAAAACAAAGCTTCATTCTGTATGTGGAAGGCACTCCACTTAACCTCTGGGTAGATGAGGAGCATTGTGAAGTAGTGACTGACATCAATAAGCAAGATTTAATTCAAAATAAAAAGTCGCATATATAAACATCATCTTGATATTTGTTCATTTTACCAACAAATGTCCGTTCAACAACAAAAATAAGACTTTTCTGATTAAAATACCCTCCCCTGATCAATAGGCACAAATGAGATAATCATATTTGGAGGGTGTTTTGCTAACTAGCTACTGGGTAGCACCATCTACTGGAATTACTCAGAAGTAGTAGAGCATTCCTTCCCATGCTACTATACCTATGTAATATTTCAATTATTTAGCTTCTAAATGTCCTCTGATAAATAAACTAAAATTAGGAGCTGTAATGTTGAAACAGATTTTCACATGTGTTTTTGTTCTTTGGTTAGTGGCCAGAGCTAACAGCCCTGTATGCTGTGCCCCCTGTCCAAGGTACTGACAGGTATTAGGACATACGCAATGTCAATGCAGCCATTTCTTATACAGCTTCCCATGGGGATACCAAAATATCATATTCCGTTCAAATAAATGTAAAGTTTACCAGCACCAAAACTGTCCAACACTGTTCTCTTGGTACATAACATAACAATAGCCTAGACATATCTATCATACAAGTTTGTGCTGCACTACAATATTTCTTTCTCAACCAAGGTATTTCTGTAACTGACAACATGACAATACCATGAAGTGCAGGAAGGCAACATTTAGACCCAAAGGGTGTTTGCAAAACCAATATGATCAGTCGTAAAGGCCTTCGGGGGCAAAATGTCTGCCTATACTTAATGGTATCATAAAGTGTCTCTCTGATCATTGACAATGTGATACAGCAGAATCTTATTTTTTTTCTTGTTTTTACATGTTTTGCAGTCTGTACAGAGCCTTCTATTTCACATCACTTCTGTCAGACGGGTGCAGATCAGAAGTTGTAGCTGCTATCAACTGACTAACCCAAAGTCAGGAGCCATTAGGCAGGGCTGGTCCTAGACCAAATGGCACCCCAAGCAAGAATATTTTCGTGCCCCCTCCTTTTTTTGCGTGTTTACACAAAACATTCCGGTCCCTTAGAAAGGAGGGACATCAGGGTAGGAAGAAGGGGCATTGTGATTTCAGACTTGTCTCCCTTGGAAGAATACACTTCTGCTCAGACATTATGACCACTCGTGTCATTAATGCTTCAAGTGCCTCTTTAGTAGTTGCATGATTTTAACTAGCTGATGGTGATGGTCACAACAGTGTCTGCTAAAGGTCTGCTAAAGGTCCCAAGGTGACTTTTACCGAAGTACAACAAATAAACATACCGTAATTGTTTTGTACTGAAACAATAAGTCACTACATACCTAGAAACATCAGATAGTAGGCTACCTGGAGCTCTTCCTCTTCAAAGAGATTTGCTTCATTAGTGGGGTAGGGCTAGACACACAGAAGAATGGACTAGTTTAGACACGGAGACTCCGGGTCAAACCTAGAGTGATCCCGTTATAATTTGACATTTCAAGTTCATTAGTAGACAGATCTGTAGCAAAAAGATAACATGATTTTAAGGGTTTGGGAAGCTTTTTGACAGTTACCCCCAGATTTTCCAAATGTCACAGATTAAGCTCCCCCCCCCCGCTTGATATTGCACACTTTCTGCCACTACAAATTATGATATATTTACTATTATTTCCAGTTTTTTTTTTAACGGTTTCTGGTAGGAGCTAATCGCTAACCAAATGAAACGTAGCACAAGTAAGAATCCAGAAAATATTATTTATGCTACGTAAAAGGATGTCACTTACCAAAACAAAGAGGGAAGGAAAGAAAGACTTTGATGAAGAGAAAAAAACAGTTGTGCTTATGTGACTGTATATGTCGTTCTGCTGGTATGTTCATCCTCTAAAGGTTTTATCACTACTTCTAAAGACTTCAGAAAGAGAGGCCTAATGCAGATTGAGGACAGTAGAGGGACAAACTGCATGTAGGTCCCAAAGATGATTGGTAGATAGATGGATAGATAGATAGATAGATAGATAGATAGATAGATAGATAGATAGATAGATAGATAGATAGATAATATATACATATATATAATACTGGTATACTTATGCACTCTAGTGGCAGATTAGTGAATTTCTGGTTAGTCATGCATCCTGGGGATTCCAAACTATATGCTCCATATTAAGTGATAAATAGTAAGAAGTAAGAACTTTGCCAATGAGTAGAGGATGGTATGCAATCTACTTGCCAACTATTACTGTCTAAAGACCTGACACAAGCACATGGACATCCACAGTCTCAATGCGACCATTATTCAGACCTTAATGTAGACATTTTTTCAAACCCTACTCCAACCAACTAATGGTGCCATTATGTTAATGTGTTGGTAGCTATGCCACATACTTGACAGGATTTTACATTAAGCACCTTGTTCTTCCTGGCGTTTCATATATGAACCATTTCTTTTTTTCTCACTAGCCTTATTAATACAGACTGTCTACTAATTTTCATCAACAATATCTGGTAAGGGCCCTAAAAGAATATAGTCCCTCAATGCTGACCTGACTACAGGGAAATGTCAAAAGGCTTTTTGAAGATAATAGAAAGCTTCTTGGTGGATTTCAATGTTTGTTAGACTTCTCGTTTTAACCCAAAATGTACAATGGGGTATCTTCATGATACATGGACAATGTGACACTGAATGGATGAATAGTGGCATTCAATTATTAAGCAAAATAAATATGAAAATGAATGTTGAAATAAAGGTATTCAAATACTATTCATAGGCGTCTGTACTTTGTCTCACAGTGTGAGATGGGCTGCATTACTTATGGGAATGCATTGAAATCTAATACCGGTATATTTATCTACTGTTTTCATCATAATCATAACATGCACACTGATGAATATTAATGAAAATAGCATGACAAGGTGATAAGAATGTCAGTACATCACATATAAAGTGTTATGTCATTAGTTTCAATTCGGTTGTTGTAACCGGCCCATTGTGCAGCAGGACAGAGGGGTGCTTGATCGCTCAAGAGGGCAATCTGCCCCTGATTTTCGTAGCAAACGGGGTGCTGCCTCAGACCTACCCACGATTGGATACAGGACAATAGCACAAAATCATGCCCAGGATACTAAAATAAAGTAATTCAGCAAAGTACTATAGAAATGTTTAAGTGTTAAGTGTTTCTATTAAATCTCGCCTCTCTCTTCTTTCCTACAAGCTCTACATATTAAGATCCATTAGTCTTTCCTGATAATTTTTATCCTACAAACCATTCACCAATTTTTTTAGTCCTCCTCTGAACTCTCTCTGATGTGTCAATGTCCTTCTGGACATAGGGGTCTCCAAAACTGTACACAATACTCTAGGTGATGTCTGACCAAGATCTGTAAAATGATAAAACCACCTCTCTCTCTCTTCTTGCAACTAATGCCTCTTGCTATACAACTGAGCACCCTGCCTGCTCTTTTCTGAAGCTTTATTGCATTGCCTGCTTACCTTTAAGTACTCAAAGACAACAGAAGAGAGGGAGTAATTATCTCCGACAGAATAGTGCTCCCAATACTATATTCAGGGGCGGGCTGGGCCGGGGGGCAGGGGGGCAATTGCCCCCCAGGCCGCCCTAAATCCGGGCCGGTGGGCCGGACGGACGACCGGCAGACAGGCATTCAATGCGGCTGCGGCCGCAAAGTTAAAAACTAAGCGGCCGCGAGCAGTATTGAATGCGGCCGTCACGCGTAGCTGGCGGGGGAGGGAGGGGGGCGGTCCGCCCCGGCTGCCGCTCATCTGAGGGCTGCCACCATGCCGGCACGCCTCCAGAAACGGTGCGCGCGGCAACTGTGGATGTGCGCCGGGACTTGATCCCGGCGCACAACACTGAAGCCACGCCCACCGTCTTCCGCGCTCAGTGCACAGGACAGGAAGAAGAAGTAGAAGAGGAAGAGGAAAAGTGAGAGTGAAAGAAGAAAAGGTAGGAGAGAGTGGATTAGTAAGTGTGTGAGAGTGATGGGTGTTATGCTGAATGTAAGTGTGTGAGAGTGATGGGTGTTATGCTGAATGTAAGTGTGTGAGAGTGATGGGTGTTATGCTGAATGTAAGTGTGTGAGAGTGATGGGTGTTATGCTGAATGTAAGTGTGTGAGAGTGATGGGTGTTATGCTAAATGTAAGTGTTTGAGAGTGATGGGTGTTATGCTGAATGTAAGTGTGTGAGAGTGATGGGTGTTATGCTAAATGTACGTGTGTGAGAGTGATGGGTGTTACGCTGAATGTAAGTGTGTGAGAGTGATGGGTGTTACGCTAAATGTAAGTGTGTGAGAGTGATGGGTGTTATGCTAAATGTAAGTGTGTGAGAGTGATGGGTGTTATGCTGAATGTAAGTGTGTGAGAGTGATGGGTGTTATGCTAAATGTACGTGTGTGAGAGTGATGGGTGTTACGCTGAATGTAAGTGTGTGAGAGTGATGGGTGTTATGCTGAATGTAAGTGTGTGAGAGTGATGGGTGTTATGCTGAATGTAAGTGTGTGAGAGTGATGGGTGTTATGCTGAATGTAAGTGTGTGAGAGTGATGGGTGTTATGCTGAATGTAAGTGTGTGAGAGTAATGGGTGTTATGCTGAATGTAAGTGTATGAGAGTGATGGGTGTTATGCTGAATGTAAGTGTGTGAGAGTGATGGCTGTTATGCTGAATGTAAGTGTGTGAGAGTGATGGGTGTTATGCTGAATGTTTGTGAATGAGGGTTTCAGATAGCATGGATGTGTAAGTGTTGGGGGATAGCTTGGCATAGGAAGTCCGTAATCACATTCCTTTCATGCCCAGATTCCAGCATGTAGTGGCTGCCTAGGCATGATAGGAGTGTGATTGCTGTTATAAATAATTTTTTGGTCCAACTTCGGTGTGTTAACACTTTTATTGGACAGAATAATTCAATGACAGTATTAATATATATATATATATATATTTATATATATAATTGCAAACAGCAATCACACTCCTATCATGCTAAGTCAGCCAGCACATGCTAGAACCTGGACATGATAGGATTGTGATTGTTGTTATATATATGCGTGTATATATATATATATATATATATATATATATACAATGTGTGTGTTAATATTATTGTTGATTTTTTTGTCTAATTTTGGTGTTACTTTTAATAAAGTATTTTAAAGTTTTTTTTTTTTTTTTTTCAATTTTGGCCAAGTGAATGCTGAATTTTTAGTTTCAGTCCAGAATTTTCATTTCGGTGCATCCCTACTATATACTATGCCAGTCACTAAAGTGGTAGGCCTACACCACATCAATGTTTGGCTTAGTATATAGTGATAGGGGTTGTCAGTGTCTGGCTCAATGTATAGGCACACATTGTCGGTGGTACCGCATAATCCCTAAGTATATAATGATAACAATTATGCTGTACCCCTGTCAATGTTTGCCTAACCATAGAAACTATGCAGTTTTAAAGTGTGTGTGTGGGGGGGGGGGTGCCACATACAGGGTCTGCCACAGGTGCCAAATACTCTAGGTACGCCCCTGCATCATGCGGCTGTCAGACCCAATGGCCATGCCTCAGCTCCTCTTCCCTCGTCTTAAAAGGGGTGTGATGAAGAGCTGAGGCATGCGGTGCCTGCACGCCGGCCACTTTAATTTCATTAGGCGCTGGTGGAGTGACTGCCGCACGACGGCCGCTTTCAATGTCGCTTGCAGCCGCTTTGATGGTGCAATGGGCCAGTTGACTAGACTTGCCCCCCAGGCCTTAGGCTGCCAGCCCTCCCCTGACTATATTCTTAGGGCGCATAATGACATAAGGGATTTTAACGGTAGCTGGGTGTAGGGGATGTCCATCAGTGGCCTTAACAAAAATTGGAAAACTCTTGATGACAGGGTTTTTGTAGAGACAAAACTAGTTATCAATGAAGCCTCCCAACGCACCAAAGCTATGAGGGCCAAAGTATGGAAGTTCTTCCGGAACAAGCACAGGACACAGGAACAAACAGTCTTGAGGTTTTAGTAGTGGGGGGGTTACACCCAGAATAGGTCCCCCGACCAAATAGTTGTTCACCAGAGGATTATTTCTTTCCCAAAGGAGTGAGGCCCAAGCAAGAGCTTGATCCACAAGTAGAGTAATTCTGCACCCCACTCTAGCCCGATCAGAGGGAAAGAGGTAATGGGTCATCTCTAAATGGATGGCACACTGATTGAGAAAGCCTCTACAACTTTCGGGATCTCCACTGTACCGAGGAGAGGACGGCAGACGGAGTAACTGAGTCAGAACTGGTTCTTGTGGTGCCGCAGGAGGCGGTGGAACAGGTGCCTTTGTTTGAGCTGGATCCATTCTGGCAAGCAGAATCTGAATATCTTGGGCAAACTGGTCCATATGAAGTTCCAGCCAACATCACAAGCAGACATCTTCTGTCCAAACTCTGTGGGATCCATGATGGCCCGTGGTATTGTCATATTTATGGATTAAGATCCCAGCACAAAGAGCTTGGACAGGTTGGCAGGAGCTGATGAGTGCCAGCAGGAGACTGGGTCAGCAACAAGATAGAAATGTCGGGAGCCAAAGCGTAATACAGGAGATAGTTCAAGGAACAAGCTGGGTCAAAATCAACACTCAGAAACCTCAAAGATGAATCAGGAAGGAGGAACAAGGTCTCAGGAAACACCAGGTCAAAACAAAAAAATCAGCAGTGAACAGGGGCTGGGTGTTATACTTTTTACATGTAGAGCTAAGGCAATGGGAGGTAAGGTGTTTTTTTTAATTACTATTTTTGTTGTTATTATTTTGATTTTATTTTTTAATGTCCCTGCCGGTGCAAGAAAGTCAGGATGTGCCTGTACATCCTAAATAGCTTTATTGAATTCATTTTGCCATTTTAGAAAAATCATCATTTCTAAACAGTCCCAGTTCTCTAGAACCGAGAATCCATATGATCCAGCCCATCTAGGAAGGCATAGTTATACTGTAAAGATACCAGCAGGCGGTTGCAATTGGTACGCACGGTTCTATACTGCTTAAGTGGCCGTATAAAATAATGATCCCTTCCAGCAGTGAAATTTGCTTTGAGGTTTCTGCTCCCCCTGTAAATTCGTACTATGGGATAAAACACCTAATGCAATATGACAGATAAAGTCAAATCGTTTCATTGCTAAATAAAGACTGACCACAACTGACAGACAAATGAGCTAAAAATAGCAAAATTACAACCACATAGAAACCAGAAGGCTTGGATTCCCAAACAGATGTTGCTTTTTAATCTTGTTTTATCGTTCATATTTATTACAGTATAAAAAGAGGCTGGATGGGGTGTCTGTGAATCACAATGAACATGCCCTACCAGGTCTAATTGAGACCTTCTACTAAACTCCTGTTTTCTCATTATGTCACAAACAAAACAGTCATAGAGGCTGTGGTTGTGATAATGAATAGCAGGCGCCATTTGTGCTGTAATTAAATCCAGTGAAATGTTTGAGTAACAAGTCCTGGAACTAATTATTGCCTGGTGACTCAAGGTGGGTCCCCGTGATTACAAAATTAGCCAGTTACATGACTAAAAAAGTGAACAAAGCAATATTTATGCAAAATATAGAGTTGCCTCTTCTTAGCAGGCTAGTCATATTGTATAGTTAGTAGGAGAATACATTTTTTGCTCCACGGTGTGCAACAATTGGTTTACTAAGGGACATTTCACGAAATTTTCCAAATACCCCATTTCTTTAGAGGTACTTGATCCCAGCACTTGACAGCTTGTGGGTCCTGCTAACAACCTTAAACAATAATATGTTATACTGTGAATAAAATAAGAGACAGACAACCGAGTGGATTTTGAAAAGGCCACAGCTTTATTTATCAAAACTGTGACACGTAAAAACTTTATTTAAAACTTCAAACATACATTATGTTGTAACTTTGTAACCTCCATGACTTAGGGTCCCTCCACCCCGACTACAACACTTCACCCCATGGAGGTTACTACCACACCCCTTAGGATAAACAGAAATCCTTTCAGACAGCTCCACCTCAGTCCGGAACTGTCACCAACTTTTGCCGTGGGACCCTGCCCGTGGTAAAAGGCCCACAAAACTTGCCAATAACCTCGGTTTCCATACCTCGAATGAGAAACCACAAAATTTCAACCAGGTACCACGAATATTTATCATAAAACAGCCAACCGGAACCTCGGTTCCCTGCCAAATAAAACTCAAGCAGCACAACCCGTACCTCAACCCAATGTAACAAACCAGAAACTAGCACCAAGATTATGGCGGGTGGGAGGTAAACTTCTTCACTGCTTTAAACAGATTGAAAAGGAAGGCCACGACCCCTAACCTTCATTGTAAAGCCAAATGGCCGTACTCCCCCTGATTTGTTTAATACCACTCTATAGGTCAAGCATGACCCATACAATAATCAAGGCCGGATCATGCGAGCCCTCCTGTTATTTTTGTGTATCTGGCGCCTACTGTATAAGAGCCTTCAGAGACATCAATGATGAAGAGGAGTTTTTTGGCTTGGACTCCTTCCTTTTGTGTGCTCTCACCAGCTCCTCCAACATTTTTCCTAGCCCATGTCCCCGGCCTGTCATTGTCACACAGAAGTGGACACTTGGTACCTAATGCTAGTATGTGAAAAACCATAGGTATTGAAACAAAACCAGTGTGATTTTCAGGCATACTGATAGTGATCCATAGTTTACATAAATACCACTGTCCCTTTAAATACATAACTTTAATTGCTAATTTCTAATTTTAAATGCCATGTATGTAGTCAATAGGTTGTTCTCTGCCTAAAAATGTATATTTTTTTATCACATATCAGTGTTATAGGGATTCAACTAAACAAAAAAATATAGACCACAATTCTTTTGCCTTGTAATGATTTTTAGATTAGACAGGCAGCAAGGTGTGTAGTTACAGTGAAATAGCTTTGGTAATTAGTTACATGCCAGAAATTCCTATAAACTTTACACTGTTATTTATTTACTTTTTTTTACTTTTTTTAATTGAAAGTTTAATGTGATATTATGCTTTTTTGGTGGTTTATAATTAAACATAATTTTATCAAGTGCCCTCTAGTGTCAGCGGAGAATCTGAAACGTCTAACATGGAATGTCTAAATGTAGTTCTGTGGTTTGGAGTAGCCATGTTACCTTTCACTTTATAAAGAGAAGACTCCCAAAAAGCTTGACATTCAAAAATGTTTTTAGTCCAATTTAAAAAAGGTATTACAAGATTCTGCAACATTCTGTTATTCTACATCTGTAAATGAAGTTGAGAGCTGAAAGAGGAAAGCAGAAGTTTCCCTTTATCCGTGACCTTGTGGAACCCTGGTTTCATTATGACTTCAGTGCTACATTATTAAGAATTTTCTCACACAACATCTGGAATAATATATAAATGGCAGTGCGTCCAGTGATGTCCTCTCCCCGATCCTCTAATGGGGGCCACGGCTTCATTTTCAGGCCTTGTCCGAATCGCCAAATTTACCAGATTCTGTAAATTTGCAATTCGTACAAATCCTAATGCACAATATAATATAATATATTTATTTATTTAAGGTTTTTCCAGTCGTTAACAGGAATACATTAATTAATTTGCACTTGGATGGCAAATATGCATTAAAAATAGGGCATGTTTATTACTAATAGGCACAATGACTTGAATAGCATATTCAATGGATGGTTTATTCGGATGAATAAGTAAATACATGGTTTGAAATGTGTATACCCTTAGATTTTTTTTCCAAAATCAGCTCACAGTTAGCTTATATATCAAAGTCACATTTGTCTACAAAACTAATCACAGTCCTGTTCACCTGGATGAGAAATTTTATTTTTTTTGTTCCAAAACAATATATAGTAATACAAAAATGTTATAGTATTTCATACATAAAATAACAAAAAAATGAAAATTAACAATTTGATTCACTTCAATAAAACCATATTTACTTTATCATAGCAGTAGATGTATTTCAAGTTTACAGTACAAAAATGTAAAGGCAATTTACTATGTTGATTTTTTTACATTTACATTTCCGTCATTCATGGAAGGTGTCTTACAGAATTCATTGAAACCATTGCAAATAATTATGTATCATTGAAGCAGACTGTAATACCGGATTGCTTTGTTCATGAAAGAACTTGGCATTTGGGCCCTTTAACTGATGAAGAAAAGAAAGAAAGAAAGAAAGAAAGAAAGAAAGAAAGAAAGAACAGAAGGAAAGAAAGAAATGTTTTGTAAAATTGTTTAGGCATTTAGCTCATTACAGTAATGTCATAGAACATAGTTACACAGATATAGTAGGTGTTTTGGATTTTCTGTTTGTTAATGGTTTTCACCTTTAAATGGAAGCCTTTTTTCATCAAAATGTTCGTCTTCCTTACCATTAGAGCTCTAGTCTCTGTAAAAAAAGCTTGTGTAGCTAAAGGCATCATTAATGAAACCCTTCTTGAATTGTGTAAAAAAAAAATTCTCACTCATAATGACTTAAAAGCAGACACTGATAGGTTGTTGGCCTAGAAAATGAAAAAGTCTTAAAATGTGTACTTTGGGGCACAATTAAAATCACAAATCTGCTAAGATTTATGATTCTCAACTTTTTGACTTCACTGTCACTTTATGCTTTTTATACTAAAGATGCTGTTCCACTTTGTTAAATCATTAATTGCACTAGTGCCTTCATATTTACTATAAAAAGAACATATGGACATTCAAGTAAAGAACTACCAGAAAAAAAGGAAAAAACATAAATATATCATTATACATTATCACAACACATGCATTTAATTTTTAAATGAAACACATGCATTTTCATTTTTAATTCACTTGCTCACATTTTGGAACATATGTAAAACCTTTAAATTTGTTTGACCTAAGAATCTACATTGATATGAATTTTGAAACTTTGACGTCACTAAAAAATCACTATATATATATATATATATATATATATATATATATATACTGTATAAATACATACATATACACTAAGTAACACTAAAATAAAATCAACATGTATAAATATAATGTGTGGGTATTGTTAGGTCAGCAGAAAGGAGCAGTAATGAATGAAATGAAAAATATTTTATTAATCCATGTTTGTTAGAAGACAATTTGGCTTCAACATGGAAAAAACAAAGAGATGTGTTTTAACATAAATAATTCTTCAAACCACACAAGTGCTATGTTTTAATGTCTGTATAGAAAAAACTGATATTTTCTATGTATATCTTCAAAATAGCATTACACTTCAAGCAAATAACGGAAGAACTGCAAAAAAATGAGATCCCTTATTAAGTAAAGAAGATGAGGGGAATATTATCCATGGCTAGTGGAAATTATACTTTACGGGTCCTGTAGCATTATGATGTTTTACAGCGCGCCATCGGCATGCAGATAAAGAGATAACAATGTAAAGGCATTTATTTACTATTTACGCTATATATAGCATACGATAGCTCTTATACGCTATCAAAGAAAAGTACTCATAGATTGGAAGCATAGATTATGTCCAAAAGTTCAAAGGACTCTGCTAGCGAAATTATTTGTAAAAAGTTATAAACAATAAATAATAATATTAAAAAAAGTAAAAATGATCTCCATGAAGAGCCTATGCCACTTTACCAGCTGGAATATGTTAATATAACCTCTAAAAAGATGCTCCTTTGCAGACACTGGAGACTTGTTGTATCGGGGGCAAGAAACATCAGTTTATTGGGATGGGGTTATTTTACACAAGCAAAACATGGAGGTAATGCTTTATTGGAGTTGTAGATGTAAATATACATGGTGACGACCAGCAAGAGGCTATGAAAGTGAGCTTTACAAGTATATTGTATATATATGATCCTTACACCAAAGCAAAAGACATAGTAAATAACCGGTCAAGGTTTATTATTCCCACTAAAAGCAGACTCCTCCTTTATTTTTAAGAGTTCCATTCATACGTTTAACTTTAAATGTATTCCGATGAATGTAAAAGCCACTGGAAGCTTAAGCATTGCCTTACAGTATTTATTAGTTTGGTGTTACATGATGCATACTACAATGCTTCATTGAAGGGGTTAAATGAGTTTGCTGTAAAAAAAAAAAAAAAAAAAAAAGTATTTTGTCTGTTGGTTGCTGTTGGTTACATGTTTTGTATGGATTGTGTACGATTTGAAGCTTTTTCTGTTAGAAATGTATTTCTTCCAGTTTTACGCAGTGTCCATTTTACTGCCAAACTGGGTTTAGCCATTAAAGGTGTTACAGTGAGAACAATTTGTAATCAAACTCTATTACAGGGAAAATAATTGTGTCCTATATAGAACCTCTTACTAAACAATGACTACCCCTCCTCTCCTGCATGACTAGTGTTCACCCCTAAACATCTCCCTAAGTATCCATTAGCTGTTGGAAGTCCAGGGAGTTCACAGTCACCATAGGACTAGACTAGTTAGTGCCTTATGGGAAGAATTCTTTCTCTGCTCTGTTCAGATCCTGAAGTATCCCCTCAATGCAACTGTTCAGATCCAAACCAGCGTTCTGTTGAGTTGGGGATATTTCGGAATTATTAGACTGATCAAGCAACTCATCAGTCTTTAAAGCTGTCATATCGGGATCCTCATGCTCCATTTTCTTTATAGCTACTTTTTCTTTACACACATGTCTAGATTTGATTACATCTGGAGGGAAGTCTGTTGTCTCAATCTGTGATAAGAGATCTTCTTTATCATCCTCACATAAGATTACAGTGACCTCAGAGTCTGATGTATCTGAGCTGCAAGAAGCAACTTCATTCTCTCCTACATCACCAGATCCTTCTGAACAAGAATCATAAGAATGCTTGTCTATGTCATCGTCTGTGTCCGAGTCTGGGGCAGTGTGACGTCTGATGCGGGAGACAGCCTCACGGAGATCCTTTGCGAAGTAATTTTGTCTTTTTGCAAACAATTTTGCAGAATATAACTGCTCTGTAGGTGGTGTCAACACTCCCTGATTTTTTTTATCTATATAGGAAAAATCAGGAAGATGTAATGAATTGCGCTCTGGACAGTTGCTGTTACTCATTTGCCCGTTGTTTTTACTGACGTTTTCACTGGAAATATAAGACTTTGTGGTATTATTTGCAATATTTTCTTTATTAATGATGTCTGCCAGTCCATGTGTCTTCTGTTCTGGTCTGCCAATGACATCTGGGTTCTTTTCAAGATCAAAAGAACTGGGTTTTGCATCATTCTGCAGTTGTCTACCCATAGACACTAAATGATTAATACAACCAGAACCGTCATCTTGACATGGAGATGTAATCGTATCAGAATAATTCTTCTTTGCAACATGTTCCTCCACTTGCATCTCAGGTGTGGAGCCATTTGGAAGTAGACATTGTACAGATGCAGAATGGGTCTCTTGATTACTTACTTCTGATGCCAGTTCAGTGTTGAAACATTTCATGTCAATTCCCTCACTATCAGTTTCCACAGAACAAGTGAGTACGCCTTTGGCAGTTCCTAAATCATGATCACATTTAGGTGAACTGTTGTCCTCTGCCGTCCGATAAACTTTTGGGTCACTGTTATCATTACCTGGTAGCATGGGAGCTGTGAGAGAATCCATAACCCCTACATTCATATTGCACGGCACACCTGCACATTTGTCACATTTATATCCACTAGCTTTGGTACACTTACAGAGTGTCTTTTGTTGTACCTCTGATTCCACATATGTCTCTTTAGTTGTTTCATATGGAGCTTTTTCTTCATTCAGTGTCTCCAGCTCCACTGCTGAAAGTCCTAAGATGCGTATTGCTCTTTCCTTCATGCTTGGAACCTTTTTGTCAGAGTGCTGAGACTTAACATTCTCTGCAGGCTTTAAGGATTTACTCACTTTATTATTTAAGTGTGGCTTTCCTTGGGAAGAATGAGTTATCTTATGGCCTTCAGCATTCATTTTAAAATGTTCATGACCGCACAAGATGTCGTTCTTTATTAGCCCTTCGGGAGTTTGTGGGCTGGGTAAAAACTTAACTTGTTCAGCCCGTGGAGGAAAAATGTACTCTGCTTTAACAACCACACAGGTTGCATCAATGACAAACATTCCATCGCTCTCTTTAGATGGCAATTGTATTTTCTCCAAAATGATTTCTTTCATCTGGCCCCTCTTGAATGTTCCACCATTAGACATTTTAGAAGGGTCCAATAAACTGTATTTCACACTTCGACTCACGCCATCACGAAGCTTCCGGTGACTCTGATCATGGCCCCTACCTGGTAATGTACTAACTTTGCCAGGTTGACTTGAAACCTTTTGTTTGCTGGAATGATCAGTAGTGGTCATATCTTGGATAGAAGTTTTCATACGGTCATACATATCCTTCTTCCAAGGCAGTGTCTGACTATAGTAGCCATATTCTTCTTTACCAGAGATGAAAGCAGATTGATCTTGGCTTCTCCTTTCTTTACTAGAAACAACTCTCAGTGGCTTTCTCCTTTCATTCCCTGTTCCATACTTATAAGGCTCTTCAGTGTTTCTATACTCCTGTCCTTTATCCATGTACTGAAATTTCCCACTTGTATAGCTGAAACCTAACTCATGTGGAAGCTTTATTCCATCTGATGTGATTGGTGGTCGGAGAACATCAAATGGCTCCACTTTTATTTCATTCCCATTTGCAATCATTTTACTTTTCTTGAATGATTTTGTGACATCCTTGTTTTCTCTTCTTGGCAGAATATATTCTTTTGACAAATTCTTATGGTGTGAAATAGGCAATGTCCCATAAATCCTTTCACCTGTCTGAAAACCCAGATTAGCCTCCTTGACACTAGGCACATTAGCACTGAGTGGTGATCCTCCTCCTTCAACAGTCTCATATATATGGTCAAGAAAGTCATCATCGCGACGGGATGGTTGATTCAGGTGCCACAGAGGACGCTGGTTTCCCAAAATACTATAGGCCCATGGAAGTCTTCGGTCCAGACTATAGTTACGATAAATCTGTTCAGACCTATGCCTTTTCTCCTCCTGTTCCTTCTTAATATGTGGCAATGTTGATTTTGCTTTTTTAACAGGCTCCTCTGTGTACCTTGACACTTTATGTCTACCTGATTGGCCAATTTCACTCCCAGTCATCAACACAATCTCATCTGTGGCCTTTTGTCGTATGCCGCTATGCATATCCTTACCCATAGGAAAGATAAGGTGTGGTGAATTGTAAGATGGTGGTGGTATATATGGTGGAGGCACTTTTCTTTTTCTCACTTTTGGTAGGTTCTCCTTTGAGCCTTGCCTTTGAATTTCATAACCTTTCAAAGTGGAGCAATCTACATATGTCTTCTTTGATGCCTCCTGGGTGTTACCTAGAGTAGTTCCATTTATTTCCCCCGGTTTGGATTGTTTTTGACTCTTAAACCACCACTTCCTTTTTTCCTGTGTTGGTAAATTTGTATCTGCTGCCTTTGGTTTTGTTGATTGTATCTGTGTCTGATTAAGGTGCATTTTAGGAGTTTCCAATTGATTCTGCAGTGCTTTAGGTGGTCTCGTTAAAGGTTCCCAGTCATCATTTTGTACATTTTTATTCTTTTGATGCAATGTGTAATGAGGACCTTCATATATGGTGTCTACCTCCATGGGTTTTCCTTTTCGTCTATGCTTATCATAAGATGGTAGGATTCTCATGTCTGCCTCAGTTTCCCTGAGCAATTTGCGTCTTTTCTTTTCCAGTTCTCCATGATTTTTTGATGCATCATATCTACCTCCAAAAGTTTTCTGTTCCATTTTCACCATTTTCGGACCTCTAGCACCAAGTGGCAGAGAAGAGACCCAGTTTGTGGAATCCTGAAGAATGGAGGTCTGGGAGAGACTAGACATAGACTGTATACTATGAGGAGATTGGTCAGCAAATGGTCCTCTGCTACCAAACCTAAAAAAATAGAAATTGCAATATTAATATGCAATAAGTAATAGCTTCTTGTGACTTTAGTTATCACCATTAGTGTGTAAAAACAACATAATAACCCTAGAAAAGGGATTAAATGTTTGGGGGGACATTCTTATTAAATCAACATGTCAAAAAAATGTACGGTACGTAGGGTACTAAAAAACCTTGGTTAACACTCTCTCCCTTAAATGTCAAATTCAGAATACTTTTCATCACACTGCTTGGTAATTGATGCAACTCCTTAAGAATACACCACCGTTTCACCTTTCCTGGTCTGAAGGAGCTTTTACACTTGGTGCATTGGGGATCTGGGAGGAACGGGTGTCACAACTGGGAGCCACAGACAACAATGATCACTTCAAACACATGGTTGGGGTTTAGTGGAAGTTCTATGTTGTGGTTCTTTACTCATTAAATGCTCCTAGACCACTCTATGTATTTTATGGAGAGTTTAACAGAGAGATTGTCCACAACCAATATGGATTGAACGCATGTACACATTATCAATTGTGCCAAGTACACACATAAAATGTTCAAATGTAGGAGAAAAAGTATAAAGTCTTTAGACTTTTATAGTTTTTTTTTTTAATTCATGTTGCTGCTGTAATGTACCATGTGGATCACAATAATGGCTGTTACCCTGGAATCGTTTGTATTTTTTTTTACTAGAAAATGAATAAAATAATTGAATAGTAACATTAAGATACAATTAAAGACTATATATTTCACAAAATCAAAACTAAAATGTATCTGAATGGTGGACAAACTAAAAGTCCAAAAAGTCCATGACCACTTTAAGGTTCTGTGTCTGTAGGGGATTTAGACAGCGGTGTACTTATGTTTAGTGCTACCCTAGGCCAAATCCAGAGAGCACCATCGGCACCTCCTTCCACACATCCGTCCTTTCTACTGAGTGTTGGGATATGACATCATATCCCTGCACTACACTTTTTAGCGTGATGCCAGACAGAAGGAAACTCCCTACAGCCCTACATTGGGGTTAATGCTCTGGTTGGGAGATCAATGATTTCCCTTTTAACTATCCAACTGATGAGTGGAGCTATGGGGAGCCAGGTTGGTTGCCACCTCCTTGAACCAGGTACAGATCTACATGTTTTATCTTAATTGACCACCAATAATTATTCCTTTTCTTTAAGATCTAGAATAGGATACAGAAGCAGGTGGAGGCACCATAGTTGTACAATGTACAATGTGGTTCATTCTGAGCTTTGTATTTTGTCAGACTATGTTTTGTCAATAGTAATACCAATTTTCCAAACATTCTCCCAACCCATTTTTGTCAGTTTTCTCTCCTTTGTGGCTAAATAAAATTAAATTGCTGTGCGTGCATTCATCAATTGTAATGTGTAAAAAGTGGTATATTTGAAGAATATTTTGTATTTGATATTATCATTAAGATAATTAATTTTAAAAAACATCATGGAGTGCACAATATTCCTTATTTAATAATGTTTCCAACAAGTTCATCCAGAAAATATGGGACGATTTCCTTATCCGGGTACCGTCAATATAGCCCATTCTGCTTTTGCAGTTTTTTTTTACAGCTAACTTTGGATGAGATTGGTGGGGAAATAGATGTACAAAATATATCAAAATAACCACAGTGGAATTCCCTGGGTTATTTACATTACCGGAACATATAATTTATTCTAGCTGTTTCAGGATGTGTGGGGGCAATATGTGCATATTTTAATATCTGCCCTATAACATAACATAAATGAAAATCCTAGGCATATAAGATGTATACAGACTCAAGACAGGTAACTGAATATATAAATATTTTTATTTCTCATTTCCACTATCTGTGTACAATTTATAAAAGGAAAAGCTGTAAAACAATGTGCCCCTCCCCCAAATGTTTAACTTTTTAAACATTTTCCATACTAAATGGCGGATTATAAAGATGAATGTGGTTTCAAATGAAAGCCCCACTTGTCCTGAGAAAATAATATATATGTGGATACACTAAATGAGAAAAAGGGAAATTACGGTTGAAGAAGGTTTTAGCAGAAATGTTGAAAATGCTGTCATCCGCAAATGTAAAAATACCTTTGTCATGAAGAGGTTAATAAGGTCCATACGTTGTGCGCTACTTTAAAGACATACTTTCAAGAATATTAATGTCATTGTAGCCAATTATTTTTTTTGTTCAGCTTGAAGCTATTGCCACATTAAAAAAAAGACACATATATTTCTCTTTTTAAATGTAGCAGTAACTTAAAGCTCAACATAAATTAACTTAGTTAAATGACATTGCTACTCTTCATTGCTCATATTTAAATAGTAGCTAAGTCACCACTAGAAACTCAAGTATATGTTATACAGGATCACCCACTGTTGTGTCCTCTTAACAATATAAATTGAAGACGTTAACCCTGCAATTCTCCTGCAAATTCCCCCTTCAGCAAAAACCCCTTAGACACCCGCAATGTAAGAGTGTGTTATGGTGCTCACCTCTTGCTCCGTAGGTTTGTCTCCTCTCCTGAAAGATTGCGATACAGAAGACTTCTGATTGCCCACATTTTGCTATCCTCCCAGAACGAAATGCTTTTGTTTTTCTCTTTGATTGAAATGAGTAAACACATAAAGTCCTTCTGATTATGATAGCTAGGACTAGCAATAAAATGAACTAACTCTCATAAAATATATGTTGTGACTGCCGTCTCACACCCCATGACCATAGTGTAGAAAGTGCAATAGAATGACCTGCTGGTGACTAATACCCTTTTCTGGGTAGGGGTGTGCAGTGATTGATATTTTGATTTAAAAACTATTTTGAATTCAGAAGTTTTAAAGGAGGTAAAAAGTATTATACATCCATTAATTTTGCATCTGTTTGGTATAAGCATGTGACAGCTTAGAAGGGCAAGTTAAACCTTTTGGTGTGCTGAAGGAGGTCAGGCCGAGAGGAAGAACTGCTTTCTACAATGAAGTATGTACTGCAGGGTCATTTTATCTTGGTTATTATGACCTGTTCACCCATTTTCCATGTAGGAACGGATTACATTTTTTAAGACTACATTTGTAAGTCCACAAATTGCAGTATGTGTGGGTGTTTTGGCTTGAGAATGCAAGTAAGTTGTCTTGTCCAGGGTGAAAGAGAGCCAGATTGGGGACTTCCGAATATATAATTCCGAAACTACAAATGCCTGCTGGAAAAACAGGCTTGTTCTTTGTTCCAGGCTGGTCTGACAGCTGTCTAGTGCACCGGCAACCACCCCAGAAAATGCCCTCAATGTGTAGACGTTGATCTGATGCCTGACAGGGATGCAATAGGAGCCTCTACAGTGTATGGTGACCATGCAAAGGAGGTCAATGACCACAGCTACATTCTAAATGTATAAAAAATACATGGTATGTGCCTTATGTTGAGCAACAAAGTGGCTTCTGTTGGCCTTAATTGTACATCTTTCTGTTTGTGCACTGCACCTTTTATGTGTCACTTTTGTAAGGCTTGATTAGGATTATTTGACATTTGCACTCATTGGAAATGCCTCAGTGGAGCTGAGTCCATGACGTTTTTCAGTGGGGGGTGTGGATTGACTTTTTGGCTCCCACATCTTTTGGAAGACTTCAGTGGGCTCCCTCTTTAAGGTGGATCCAGCTCTCCTTTGGTTTTTACCAGGAACACAAGGAAGGAGATACATATCCATATGAGGAGTTTAGGCCCAGAAGAAGAAGACTGGGGACCCTGTATCATTGGTCACTCTACATGGAGCACCGAGCAGTTTCCTATCTTCACCGATGATGTTAAAGTGCCATATTGACTCTTAAACTACATAAAACAAAGAGGTGTCTTGATGGGGGTGCTATGTCAAGGACTGGCCCTGTGGAAAACTGAGGCATTTATGATCCTGCAATGCGAGGGTTAGTGACTGGCTACTTAAGAATTTGAATACAAGTATAAAACAATGAAAGTATATTATTTAGCCCTGAGATCCTTTATTTCAGGTTATGTGTACAAGACAGGGATATATTGACTAAACTCAGCTGTGGGTGAGTTGCATTAAAGTGACATAGTGCAGCCTAATTGTGCAGTGCTTTGGATTCCACTATTGGAATGGTGATGATATGGAGTATTTAGTCAAAAGTTATAACTTTCATAGAACCAATATATATAAAAATGCATAGTCACATAAGCTTTCAAGTCCTTGACAGGTCGCTTCTTTGGAATTCAAGAACTTGCTCTGAAGAAGATACCTCTTAGGTCCTGACAGCTTATGTGAATTATATTTTCTTGGTGACTTTTCTTTGGAGACATTAAAAAAAACAGAAGACCTGTCTAGATGACTGAGATCCAGGTCAGGCCTAATGCACAAGGAACGGAACTCACATGGGTGGAAGTGAACTTAAAATCTTGAGTACACAGCTACTGGGGTTGGCCTTTTCCCTCTGCATTATATGACCTGCAGATATGTATTACTTCCATGGGCCCTGCATGTTTGCAAACAAACACTGCCTTGTAATGTATGTATGTATATATATATATATGTGTGTGTGTGAGAGAGAGAGCACGCATGTATATGTATAAGTATGTGTGAGCATGGATGTGTAATTGTGTGTGAGCATTGATGTGTGTGAGCACGGATGTGTCATTGTGTGGGTGCACACGCATGGATGTATAATTGTGTGTGTGTGAGAGTATGGATGTGTAATTGTGTGTGAGCATGGATGTATATATATTTTTGTGTGAGTATGGATGTGTATGTGTTTGTGTATGAGCATGGATGTGTATGTGTTGGTGAATGAGCATGAATGTGTATGTGGGGTGAAATGGAGTGTGTGTTAGAATGAATGTGTATGTGTGTGTTAATGAGTTAGTGTATGTAATTTGTTTAAATGTGTTTACACATATGTGCTAGAGTGTATGTTGGAAGAGAGGGCAAGGGGCAAAGAGGGCACAAGTTTTTTGGGGGCAAACTGTCTGAGGGCAACGATGGCACAGATAAGCCACAGGCAGGGTGTTTGTGGGTTAGAATGGCACTGATAAGCTGCTTGGGTCAAAGGCACTCATAAGCTGTTTGGGACAAAGGTGGCAATCACAAACTGTTTAGGGCAAGGGTGGCCTTGTGGGATATGTTTCTTGGTGAAGTTTGGGGATATAAAGCATAGTGTTATTTTGAAAAAATGTTTATCAATTGTAAAATCTAATGGTAGTGTGTAAACATGTGCACACAGGCTATGTTTCTTTCACTGATCTCTGATGAACAACATAATATAAAACATACCCTACACAGGGCCAGATTAATAGTGGGGTACATTGAGCAATTGCTTCAGGGGCCTGGCCACAATATGGCCTTCTTCAACTTAGCATTAGCCAGTGAGCTAATAATTAGCATTAGTAGCTTTTTGCACATGAAATTAAGAAACAACAAGTACATTTTCTGTTTCAAATAATTTAGGATGCAATGTAATCTTGGTCTAATTGTGTTTTGCACATTATATCTTGGCCACTTATACAAACAGGAATTTGGAGATTTACTTTTTTTTTCTTTCTTGGTTTTATGTTTCTTTTCTCTGGAATTGTACTGTTTTTGTTTACATGAACAATGAACTAATAAGAAAATGTGATTGGGATATCAAGATTTGTAACCTCACAGTGTAGGTTGAAGCATATTCTATATTTTACAAGATAATTATCACTTAATAAATCTTAATTTAAATATTTTATTGCTTTATTTCCTTCTTTTTGACTGCACTCCCGAAGAATTTATTGTAGTTGAGAAAAGTGAATTAAGAGTAAAAGTGGAACATAGAAAAGAGAGGAATAGTGATAAAAAGGAGACAAAAAGAAGCCAGCAACCAAATAATACAACATACTGCATGAGAGGCAGGACAATTTAGCTTAAAGAGGAAAAATACAAGCGGAAGACAGGAAAGATACTAAGAGGAGAGAGAGAAGATATTAAAACCATGAGCAAAACATGTCAGAAAGTGAGGTTGCTAAAAGAGCTTGCTAAAGGCAGAAAACCTGAGAATTTTGTGACTGCACAATAGGTTTTGTGGTATTTTATATTGCAGTAAACTGTTTTGGTTTTGTTAATGTTTAAGATTTGCTGGGCAGACATTACATTACCTTGTACCGGTGTTGCACACACCCAACACTTTCAGTTCCATGATTACCTTCCAGGGATTGTTCCGTATATACCTCTTCCCTCCACTGGTCTTCTGGGGACGTCAGTGGCTCTTCTGTAGTCTCTCCCAGGCAGAGTGTTGTACCTTAGATGATTTTCTGGGTGCCTCACCGGGGCAGCACTATATACCCATGCACCATCCACGTCCATCCATTTACCGCTATCCATCTCTACACCTAAATAAAATAAAGTTTCTGCATCATAAAACGAATGGCATGCAGATATTTAAATGTAAGGCTCTATTGTTTACTTCCTTGCTTTGAAAACACAGGTTAAGAACAGTGGGGACCTTGGGGTAAACCATGGACCCCACTCCAACAATATATATTGACAAACAATACATACAAGATGGTACTTTTGACATGTAAAGAGCTCTAGCTCCCGGAGACTCTGAAGCGACTACCCTATTTACCCAATAATAACTCCCACAAGCCTCAGATTGAGTATAGACTGTCCCTCAACAGACTATGAACCATGATGCCACCTTACAGGGAGGCAATGTTTGTGTTGGAGGATTGTCTGCCGAATGTCTACATGATGCCCATTAAACAATAACAATGCCAAGGACAGGAACATTAGTAAAACACCTCTGGTAAATTGAATACAGTGGCAATTAAGTAAGTAAATACTATCCCCTTGTGTTGTCTGAGGTAGGAAGAAATAGTGCATGGGTAAATCTTGAAATAAAATATGTGAATTATGTCTTTCTACATAAATAGAGGTTTCCTAATATTCTAATGATAAGCTCCCATTTTAAAGGTAGTAGCCATGCACAAACATTTTTTTCAGGGATAGGCACATGAGACTGTATTTGCACCACTGTTCCTGTATCCCGAGTCTCCACAATCTGATCAGAATGTCACTGCTGTTGTAACTTGGTAGCTGGCTCCTGGTGCCAGACAGGGACTGTCTATTTAACCATGGGGCATATCTTCCACGTTTAAGAAGGCACAAACCAAAGTGCCAAGATAAGGCTTTCTTATTCATTCAATAAATGTCACTGTATGCGTCACTAATGATCATTTTTATTATATAGGTAACGGCTATTTAACATAACTTGATCATCTGCAAGGATGAGTTGGATGAATGGAATACAAAAATGCTGTTAGCATATTGTAGGTGAATGACAGTACTTCATTTAGGCAAATATTTTTTTGTTATATACTGCTTTTTCCCGGGTACTTTAACTAGACATGCTAGGGCGGACAGCATGAGGCCAGGCATATTCAGCCAGTGGCCGCCCGATCTGTCACTCCATAAGTATGGCTGGTGTTGGCCATTGGTCGGTCTGTGCCTGACTGACACCACTGCCTTGCTTATCCAAGCCTTATGCACATGAATAAACCAAGTACACATGCCCATTGTGTACGCAAACATTACAATTCGGGTGTATGGAAACACAGCTGGAATTACAAGCACCCCAGTATACACGGGAACTCTCAGGGTTCTATCACATAGCCTGAACCTGACTCCATATTCTGCTTTTAATGATATCTGGGCATCCCTAATATTGTAGTAAATCTCGGCTGCTTAAATACAAGTGACTTATTTTAGAATATATCAACCTCCTGACAAATAAACATAACAGCTGGTAAAACACGTTGGTTGCTACTATCAGAGAACAACAGAATATTTGTGATGTATACTTAAAAGGATAATACTCTCAAGGTCAGCTTATTTAGACAATATGCCCATTGAACACGGTGTAAATCCTGCATTACATGTATGATCACTGCTCACCTTAGTTCATGAATACCATCCACTAGCTCTGGTCCAGCAAGCACCTGCCGCTCTCTCTACACAGTCCCAATGAGTACGATCTCTTCTGGACTCTTCTGGTTATATGTGCCCCAGACCAACCTCCTCCGAGCGTTGGAATCCTAATTACTGCCTGTGCGATGGCAAAGACAAACATCTAGAGAGATATGTTCATTATACAAGTCGGCTCCATATAAGACTCCTCCACATACTTCAAACAAAACAGCAGGAGACTAGACCAGCGTTCAAATGGATTTGTGGATTACAGTTTTGGAAGTCATTTTATTTCTGGAGTAGTTGTTTCAGGATAGATGATAAAACTTGGCTAATGTAGATAAATGGGAGAGTTTGGAGGAACCTCTTGGGTTTTGGGCTTCACTTATAACCAGTTTTGCTTGCTTGCTCATATATTTTTTGCAACACGTACTACTCTGAGTAGCTACAACTGTATGTAGATATATGGTGGATGATAGAGGATTAGATTTTGTTTGGAAATTAAACATATTATTTAAGGGGAGCACCATAGGCTAGTTTTTTGTCATTTCATTAACATTTCCAGAATTCTGTCTGAATATGTACACAACCTATACAACCCATCAATTTCAGTTGCGAGAACATCCCATAAGGGGATATTGTGCTAGAGTTTTGACCTGTCAAATAAACCCTTTGATCTAAAGAGTGGTATAATGTGACCGGTGCTCATAGGAATACAGAAAACAGCAAGATGTATATACAGCAAAGTAACAGGAGTCTAACTTTATCCCATGTTAGCGCAAGGATAGTAAGAGTCCTAGTCCATCAACACATGCCAGCCAAATACAATCGGGATTATTAATCCAATAATAATAATAATTCCAAATATCAATCCATTTTAACAGGCAAGCTCCTCTTTGGAATACCATTAATTATTTAAATAACCCCAAAGAAATCCAGAAAGCCTTTTTACAGTCCACGTACCTGGGACTGATCTACTCACCTGCAGACCTTTTATTAGATGTGATCTTCTCACAGCTCTGCAGGAGTCTCCGTTATCCTCTTTGGGTGTTCCACACTTGTTTTTCCGAACAGGGTCACTTTGCTTTTTTTGCAGAACGCACTGAGCAGAACAAACAGGGATTTGGTAGCACAAGAGCTTCTCACACTCAGCAGAATTCAACTGGCTCTCCGGCCGACACAGTAGAGAAAACAATTCCCTTAACATTGTTATAGAAAGTGAGAAGAGGAGTGCGCTTACCGCATGGCTACCGCCCTGTGATCCATTCTATCATGCCCAATGCATTACAACACAACACAGAATCCCCATTTATAAGGGTGTTAAGAGTTGCAGTCTAGCAATAAGTGGAAAATTGCAGCTAGCCAGCATAAATTCGTATAAAGTATAAAAGAAAAGTATGTATGATTAACACTAAAATATGTGCTTGTAAGTAAGGACAGGTCTGGGGTACGCAGATGCCACATTCAACTGAATTGAAAGGTGAATTATGTGGGTATTTGCCCAAATCCGCATTAATACAATTCATGTTTGTGTATAATATACCATAGGGGTGAGGTTACACAGTTGTGATTGATCAGATACACCAAGGCTTTTATTTACTGATGGAAATGACCTAAGATTTACATTTTCATTTACATAGGAACACAAGTGCAGCCATCAAAGACTAAGAACAAACAGTCCATAGAGGTTTCAGACACCATTTAATATGCACATTGACAGAATATTCATAGATGATGTAGTGATACTTGGTGGCCTCTTCTTCAGATCATCTGATAACTTATGGGACAGGTATAAAGACATTGTGAGCAGTAAGGGGCACCTAACAGCTAGATGGGCAGTTTTTGCATGATGTTAGCACATGCATCATTCATCCCCTTAGCTGGAAACAGATTTATTCTTAGTCTTAGGAAGTGGAGAGGGGCACCATATGCCAATGAACTCAGTTCTGTTGAGCTAAAATTGTCCCCCCTCAGGAGGGGTGTAACTGGGCCCTTGCAGAGGCAGGTCAACAGGAGGACCCTCACAATCATAGAGAAATGGAAGTCTCCAGCCAGATGTATGGCTGGCTACAGGGTCTCAGGATTCTTCCCTCCTTACCCTGCATTCTTGTGGGAGAGAAAATTCATGCAGGGGCTTGGGCTTGGTATAGTGTCTTTGAGGTTGCGTCAGTGTGGCCAGTATGTGTGTGAGTCTTAAGAGGTGGTGGGGTATTAAGAAGGTCAGGGAGATGAAGTTGATGGAGTATTTAGTGGGTTGTGTGTATCTGTTGGTGTCAGCTTTGAATTGGGTGAGTATAGTGAGTTGTGTTCTTGTGAGCTCCTGTCTCTGTCTTAAGGTGTATTTTTGTGTCTTATGAGTTGTGCACGTGTCTACCGGTGGGCGCTGAGGTGTGTTCTTGAGTAAGTGTGTCTGTGGGGACCTCATTTACTAATATCTTCCTATTTTACCTGGTTATGTCTGCCTACTGTACTTAATATATGACTGCACTCCCTGCAAACCATAAAGAACTAGCTATATCTGCTATCACTAAATAAATACATACATACATACAAAATCAAAATACCCAATTCTATGTTAATAGCAGCACAGATCATTTTTAATGTAGGTGCTGTTGCTGAGCTGTACGTTTCTTACTAAATCAACTTACTTGTAGTAACTCTGCAAGTGAAGCACATTTTCTGGATGTCTGTGATAATTAAAAAGCTGTTTGTGTAGGATTATGTCCATCCAGCTGCTCTTCTTCTCACTCCCTTTAATGCTGGTAAAATTGGAGACAAAGCTGTGCTACGAATGATTATTTCCTTTTTATTGGTAGCACCAAAAACCTAACACACAGCAGACATTTGCTTATTGAGGCAGGCTTTCCTGAATAACACATGTAGAAATGATTTGCATCTTTAGTATCAGTGTACTTTTTGTGTGTGTATATATATATAGAGAGAGAGAGAGAGAGAGAGAGAGAGAGAGAGAGAGAGAGAGAGAGAGAGAGAGAGAGAGAGAGAGAGAGAGAGAGAGAGAGAGAGAGAGAGAGAGAGAGAGAGAGAGAGAGAGAGAGAGAGAGAGAGAGAGAGAGAGAGAGAGAGAGAGAGAGAGAGAGAGAGAGAGAGAGAGAGAGAGAGAGAGAGAGAGAGAGCCTACGCCATCTTTATGTAGAGCAAAAATTATTTTCGTCAGATCCTCAGAGAGTTCTTTGCTGTGAGGTGCCACGTTGAGCTTCCAGTGACCAGTATGAAAGAGTGTGAGAGCAATAACACCAAATTTAACACACCTGCGACCTTGTAACACTAACGAGTCACATGACATCGGGGAGGGAAAATGGCTAATGGGGCCCAATTTGGACATTTCCACTTAGGGGTGTACTCACTTTTGTGGCCAAGGTTTAGACATTAATGGCTGTGTGTTGAGTTATTTTGAGGGGACAGCAAATTTACACTGTTATACAGGCTGTACAAAAAATGTGAGGAGTGTACTCACTTTTGAGATATACTGTGTTTATATATATATATATATATATATATATACACACACACACACACACACACACACACACACACTGACCACTTTATTAGGTACACCTTGCTAGTACCGGGTTGGACCCCCCTTTGCTGCAGGTTTGTCGGCTGCACATCCATGATGCGAATCTCCCGTTCCATCACATCCCAAAGGTGCTCTATTGGATTGAAATGTGGTGACTGTGGAGGCCATTGGAGCACAGTGAACTCATTGTCATGTACAAGAAACCAGTTTGAGATGGACATGGTCAGCAACAATACTCAGGTAGGCTGTTGCGTTTAAACGATGCTCAATTGGTACTAAGGGGCCCAAAGTGTGCCAAGAAAATGTTTACAACACCATTTGCACCACCACCAGCCTGAACCGTTGATACAAGGCAGGATGGATCCATGCTTTCATGTTGTTTACGCTGGCCCTGGCATCTGAATGTTGCAGCTGGGGTCGAGATTCATCAGATCAGGCAACGTTCTTCCAGTCTTCCATTGTCCAGTTTTGGTGAGCCTGTGTGAATTGTAGCCTCAGTTTCCTGTTCTTAGCTGACAGGAGTGGCACCCAGTGTGGTCTTCTGCTGCTGTAGCCCATCTGCTTCAGAGATGATATTCTGCATACCTTGGTTGTAACAAGTGGTTACTTGAGTTTTTGTTGCCTTTCTGTCATCTCGAACCAGTCTGCTTATTCTCCTCTGACCTCAACAAGGCATTGTCGTCCACACAACTGCCGCTCACTGGCTATTTTCTCTTTCAGGCCATTCTCTGTAAACCCTAGAGATGGTTGTGCGTGAAAATCCCAGTAGATCAGCAGTTTCTAAAATACTCAGACCAGCCTGTCTGGCCCCAACAACCATGGCATGTTCAAATTCACTTAAATCCCGTTTTCCCCATTCTGATGCTCGTCTTGAACTTCAGCAAGTTGTCTTGACCATGTCTACATGCCTAAATGCATTGAGTGGCTGCCATGTGATTGGCTGATTAGCAATTTGTGTTAACAAGCAATTGGACAGGTGTACCTAATAAAGTGGCCAGTGAGTGTATACTAATACGGCTTAACCCATTTACATATATATATATATGTTTACATACTGTAGATAATATTTGATAACTGAGAAGCTGATACTGGAGTAAGACTGGAAAACGTCACCAGGGCTGTGGTTGATTTTCAATGGGGAGAGTTGGTCCTTAAAGGTGTGGCAGGCGTAATTTTTCTAGCCACACTAAGAAAGATGGTTATACTTTACAGCAAGTTTACTTATGGAAAATCTACAAATCCCATTAGTCATCAAAAGCTGATTTAGTACCTAGTGAGGGGTTTTTACAATGCCCTGACTGCTCTATTTCTTGCAAGCGTTCAAATGCACTGAGCAGCCATGCTTTACTGCCTGAGCCTTAAAGGCACCTGGTACACCTAGGTTTGGAATTGTCTGTAAATTACTTACAATCACAATAACTAAACACACAAAAACAGTTTGCACAGTGTCAATCACACAAACAGCAATTATTATATTCCCAACAGAAACAAAAGACACCAACATAAGAAAAGTGAAATGTTTATTCATTTTATACAATTAGTTGGACACCATGCCCTTGGATGGATGCATAGGAAATTTATCTAATTAGTAAAACTCCTGAGCACGCTACTTTGTGTGAAGGAAAGGGGTTCTGCTTTTTGGTTTAAAGAAATGGAAGTCGAACTGACTCCAAAGTTATAGCTACATCAAGATCTTATACACATTCCGTGGAAATAAAAAATGGATCTCAGAAAGTGACATGTGATACTTCAGTCAGCCCAGCTAAAACAAAAAAAAACAGCCTCCCACAAAGCATTGTGGGAAATGATATATCTCTCAGAGCCTAAAGTTTAACCATGCAGCAAGCCTTTGGCTTTGTGACATTAGTGAAAAGAGACACATGAGATTTTGTCAACACTCAAGTAGACAATTAGGTGAAGTATAGAAAATCTTACTCCACTATATTCCATTATCTTAATTTATGCTGTAACCTGCAATGAAACACTGCTAGCCAATGATGCCACAAAGGCCGTAGTAAACAGTAACCTGGACCTTGGCGGGCTTCTGATACTGATCTCCCCTGGAGGAGGTTAATATATTGCTGAATAATAATTCATTTATAATAGATGTATGTATTGCACAGTTTGGGATCTTTTTTACAATATAACATAGCATTAATCATACATTGCTAAACTGTGGTTATATTCTGTCTTTATGACTCAGTGCTGCATGAATATTGTGGAGGTTTTAAAGTTCTCTTGTGAGGCTCACAAAGATTCAAGACTTCTTTCACCTGGAAGGTAAGAGAGAATAACATTTATTAAAACACCCCCTGAGGAACTACAAAACCAGGAATGGTCACATTTCCTGGGACAAGTTAGTTAAAGTTTTTATATGCCATTTGGATATTTATTTAATATTTATATTTAATTAGCCCCATATTGTATATTTATTCCAACAGAGAGCTCTCCTTTTAGTATTGATTTATGTGATGCTCCCAGCCAGCCCCCCTTGTAAATTAACACCCCCCCCTTAGTTGCGTATTGCCCCTAGCCAGCCCCACATTGTGTATTTGCCCTAGATGTGCAATGTTATATTCCAAAAAATATCAAGATAGCTCCTAAAGCTGTCTGGCTCGTTCCATTGCACACCTGGCTGGAATATCACCATGTGAAAAAAGTAACCAACTATCTGAGCTTTTACTCGCCTCCAGCCGTCAGCACCAGACACTGCAAAATGTCGGAAAGGGAAACAATTCCTTTTGCTACATCATTCCCATCCACCACAACCAGCCTATGCACCTGGGAGAAAGAAAACAATTTGTTACAATTAGTAACTATACATTCAGGAACATGCCATTGAATTAAAACATTGTTGACTGAATGGTAACTTGTGGCCCTTTGCAATAGTCTCCATGATGTTTAACACATCTCTACGGTCACAAGACATTTCGGTTCATTATGTATCAAGAGTATAGAGCCTTTAATTTACACATTTGGATATTGCCTATTAAGCTTCTAATAGAAGGGCGAGTCTGGACCTAAACCTAAATCAGCTCCCTTCTGTCTTTTTGCAGTTATTATATTCCAAGCACACACACAACAATCCAGGCATAGGAATACAGAATTTGATGGCAGATAAGAACCGGATCTTGTCTTCTCATTCTTCCTTATACAAAGACTCAGTCTTTAGTCTCATTTCAGATTCACATTAGCTTCCTTTTCATTATTAACCTTTAACACTTTCTCTGGGAGGCTGTTCCACTTATCGACCACCATCTCAGTAAAGTAAAATTTTCTTATAGTACATCTAAGCCTCTGATCCTCTAGTTTTAGATTATGGCCTCTTGTTCTAACATTTATCCTTCTTTGACATAACCTTCTATCCTGTACTTTTTTTAAATTTATGTATTTAAATATTTCTATCAAATCTCTTCTCTCTCATCCTTCCTCCAAGCTTCACATATTGAGCTATCCCAGTCTTTCCTGATAATTTTTATTCTGCAAACCATTCACAATTTTAGTGGCCGACCACTGAATTCTCTTAATGAGTTGCAAAATAAAAACATTATGTATTACATATATAGTGATAAAAAGGCAATTTAGGGCAATTCGAGGAATTTTTAAAAAATGACTGAAGTCAACAACTTGACTTGATCTAGATGCAGATGAATAATAAATCATTAACAACTTTGACTTTTCTTATGTCATTGGCTATGTCTCAGTGTTTATGTATGCTTTATAAGCACAGATGCATTTACTCAGTTTTAACTGATGTTTATTTAGTAAAGTGCAGGTAAGTTATAGTTTCAACTCTCCAACTTCACAATGCATTATGAAGGTCACAGATCTGAAGCTGTAACGTTCGCCTTAGTGAATAAACTTCCCTGTTTGTGTAAGAATGACATTGTTCTACTCAAAAAGCCCACTTACTGTCCATTCAATCAGTCAAACAATGTAGAGATCAAGTTATTGTAAAACACGTTTGTTTGGGTGTCTATGTCTCGTGTAGTACGTCTACTGTGCCAGATAATAGTTCACTGCTCCATTTCTACTCGGTTGCAACTTTTACTGCATGTGCTCAGTGCTTTTGGGTATTAATCTGACTAGCAAAAAATAAAGCTATATCAGACCATTTTAACAGAATATTGTAGAACTGTAGAAACATATAATAAGTCCTAAAATCCTAATGTAATGTTGCACTATATAGTTGATCCTAGGGAAGGCTGCCATCTATTTTGTTGCACCTTCAGCTCCAATTCTATAGCATATTATGGTAGTTCTGTTACTGCACAGACCTCCACTGCAGCTTCCAACAAAGCCACCTTAAGACACACCGAAGCGGACTGTCATGAGGTAGCTCTTACAGTACGGTGGGCAGGCAGTCCAGTGCCTACCTCATCCCCTGCCCGCCCTTCATCTTGCTCCTCTGGCCATGCCAACAATGGAGTCCTGCATTGGACATCTGAAATGTTGGAGGGCATGCACTAGCTGTGGGGTGACCAGCTTGGTTTTCTCACCTCTGCCTCTACTAGGCGGTTGATGATGGTTTCCAAAGTTTCATGCTGGTAGCATTTCAGCACACCTTCAAAGTAATGAGAACGATGCCCCAGAGCTTTCGTCACGGTTATATCCAAATTATTATAGGTCTTCTCAGCTGCCAAATTCTATAGAAAATAGAAGTTACATATGAAATTATTGGGTCGTTACTCACGTATCTCCTTTAGTGTATACTTGGGTAGTACTTACAATGACATCAAACTTGGAATAAATATCAACCACACGCCCTGAAAAGCAGAAAGCATATTATTAGAATTTTAACCAAACATCCACCGGAAAATAAGTAAAAAACAAAATGCTATTAAAAAAACAACATTAGACAAGAAAATAGTCAACAGACAATTTTAGTTACAAAGACAAGTTGCTCATTTTTTGGTTATTGGGATAGAATTATCAGAGAATATTTAAATCATCTATATAGGATCCACTCCACACTCAAGAGTTAAGACGAGTTAAGTACTGTCTGCTATTTTATTGGTAGGAATTTTTCTCATTCAAAGTCTGGTGGTTGGGTCTCTATTAAATCAAGACTATAATGCAACCAGGACTATTAACAAGAGAGATTTCAATTTCAGAATACAACTGACAAGAGAAAAAAATACAAATTCATTAATGCTTTACTTAACCACTAATCAAAGGAGAAAACATAAAATATGCAACGCAGTATACATACCAGATTCATCAACAACAGGCAAAGCAGATACACGCCGCTGAACAAAGATACCCAATGCAACATAGACTGGAGTGTTGGGATGAACTAGAGCAATATTGTCATACGTTCCAATACGCAGCTCTTTTAAGGTTTTATTTACAAAGGCAGGTTTCTCCAGCTCAGACATCTGTATGTGCGACAAAAAGGACAGAATTAGGAGATGTCTGCAAAAGAACAGAGAAGGATTTTAAAATGAGTAATACTCACAAAAAGCTTGAGGAACTTAAGGATCCGCTTGTGTGTTAAGATGTACAAGGTATTTCCAGACTCTGGAGAGATGACCGGCAAACGGTGAATACGATTCTTAATCAGCGATGACACTGCATCAAATAAACTGCGAGAAAAGCAGGGATTGTTAATTGTAAAATGATTGGCTCAGTGAGTCACGGATACCGAGAAGGACATTTATTGCTCACCTGGCATTGGGAGATATGCTGACCAGAGGCTTAAATGAATCTTGTAAATACACTTCTAAATGGAAGAGAAAAAAGAAAATATTAAGCACCTGCATGTGATATACTCATCTCCAGGCTGCTACACCTCTGACTTCAATGAGAGCACTTCCCTGCCACTGATTGACTGCTTCAGGACAGGCTCTTCTGTGTTTGGGCAAGAGCTTTCATTTTATTTTGGAAGAATGCATGTTAAAGTACTCGCAGAGTATTCCCATATGCATTCTTCTTTAGATGAGGTGTCAGGGATATTTGACTGTCCCTTTAACTTGCTAAATACACATTCAGATATTCAAATGATAAACTCCCCTACCCCCTGTGTAAATACAAGATTTGCTGAGCTCACCGCATGCCCTGTATGCACTCACCTCTCCATGTTTCAATCTTGTGCTCTTCCAGCTCATAAATCTGCACCTTATATAAGACACAGGGATCAAAGTACCACGTTAATGGCAGAGCTTCACTTAAGGTACTACGTTCTGTCAGGGTAGGAACGCAATCTCACTAGGATCATAGACTAAACATTTTATCAATTCTGTATTGTCACATGTAAATCGACTCACCATGGAAGATTTGTAGTAGCGATGGAGGATATTAATGAAGTCTGTGATGGTCAGCATGCCTTAAACATAGGTGGAAACACAGAAACATAGAAGTTAACAACAGATGATAAAAAAAAATTCAAACCTTATTTGGTCCTTGGTCCTGTATTATTAAAGCCTTATGCCTGCCCCATGCATGTTTAAATTGCTTTACTATATTAACTTCTACCACTTCTGCTGGATGGCCATTATATCGTATCTACAACCCCTTTCTGCTAAGAGCCAAGGTTTCCTATTTTCTAAACCAGTTGAAAAAAAATAAATAGGATTTTTTTTTTTTTTTTTTTTAAATAAGGTGGTCAGATGAAACTGAAACATAAGAGCCCACCTTTCATATTAAAATTCTTACACTCTGCCATGTGGTCTGTTAGCAAATACCAACGTCACATAGGCAGTGTATAAGCTGATAAATGTCATGTTTATGTTCATTTCTATAATAAGACAGACTTGGGTAACTGATTAACGCAGTATGTTGTTGCACTTGTTTCAAATGGAAGAGCACAGTCTATGTTAAGAGGCAGCACGAAGGAGCTGCTTGGTTGCGGATGGACAGTCCCATCTCTATGAAGGGAAGACATGATCATCCTGTCCAAGGTGTCTGCAGTACAGAGTAGAGGACCGCATTGGGAGGTGGGTCCTGCCAAAAAAATTGCGGGCGGTCTTGCTGGTGTTGCGGGCGGTCAGGCACTGTGCCTGCGGGTCCCGGTAATCCTGCGCAGTCCCGCAAGGCTGCCTTCGTGCTGCTCCCTTACAGTGTCTCTTCTCTTGCTCCGCCCAGGAACAAAACGGAGTCACGTGATGTGACATCACTTCCCGTAGCTGCGCTGTGTTCCTGGGCGAGCAAGAGAAGAGATGCTGTGAGGGAGCAACACGATGGCAGCCTCGCGGGACTGCGCCGGAAATCTGCAGGTCAGGTAAGGAGGTGGGCGTATTTGGCCACATTTGTGGCAGGAGAGGGCGGGATTGACCACAAATGTGGCGGGAGCGGGCGGGATTAAAAAAGCAGTCCCGCGCAGGGCTCTAGTACAGAGGGTTTTATTATCTAGTTTATTGTATGGTGTCACTTTATATTTGATGCAGGTTTTCAGCAAGAAGCACTACTGTTT
The DNA here is from genome assembly GCF_027358695.1 of Spea bombifrons. NCBI lineage: Eukaryota > Metazoa > Chordata > Amphibia > Anura > Pelobatidae > Spea > Spea bombifrons. The sequence goes on from NC_071088.1 coordinate 110,586,862, forward strand.
TACAAACACGTTCCCTTCCAAAGTCAAACATTCAGCTACCTGCGCAGTCCAGCCCTAATTCTAAATTAACTGCATATCGTAGCCTATTGTTCATAGACTTCAGTTAATTTACTGCATGAAAATCAATTTAGATATTGTTAATTATTGGAAATTGAAAATGCGGTTTCTGTCTCATTCAACTTCTTGCCCAGCTGTCTCTACTGAAAGCAGGGATCATTCATCAGTACACTTGTTGTTCATTATATTATGGTCATATATTATGGCCTAGGTCGATTAGGTCTAGGGTGGTAGTCCTCCTGCTGCAAAACTGGGGGCAGATAGCCCTCAATGGGCCGTTACAAGTGAGATCAGCCCACCAGGTGATTTATACAGCATCCATAGACTGCTATAAAAGGAGCGGTGCACTGTTAAGGCACGGAGCACCGGCATATGATGTCATACACAGGCGCATCAACGCGAGGGAGCCGCCCTGGGCGGTTTCTAGGGCAGCGGCCAAGGTACATACGCCACTCGCATGTATGGTATTTGAATACTGAAATATCGGTAGAACAGATGTAATTGGTTGGTGCTCTAGTGACTTCAGTGGGAGTGTTACTGAGTATGTGCAAGAAGTTTCACAAACACATGCTTTCTGAATGAGGAGGAAAATGAGACAGAAGTCTACTAAACAATGCCTAATCGCATTTACATGCAGTAAAACGGACTGGAGTCCATGCAAAATGGAAATTATGAACTAGGAGACACTGCAAGCATAGGAATGCGAGCGTATCCTACTTAAAATGTACTCTTGGGGATGGAGAAGTGCCAGGGTCTATATAGCATTTCTGAGTCAAATGTTTATTTCATTTATCAAGAATCACCAATGACTGTCTGACATGTAAGAAAGAATCCTTCAAACTCCAAGACATTTACCTACAAAGCTTTGTTTCTTGCAGTCCCAAAGAGGAGCGGCTCTCACTCCATTGCTCACAAGAGCAAAGAAGGCTTTCTTTACCTAGAATTTTTTAAAAAATGAGCACAAGTGAAGCAAAATATCTTGTATATAAATATGCAGACATTCTAAAATTGTGTATTTAACAGTATAAGAAGCACGCTTAGTTTAAAACTAAAGTCAAAGGAAAACTTACAGGTCATGAATTTCCTATATCTTTTCACTCCAAGCTTTGATCATTAGATCTTAATGTGGAATAGTTTTATTAAGCCTCTAGCAGTGAGCTGTGATTTTAATTAACATTAAGAATACTTTAAACTAAAATTATTTAGAATTAAGGAAACAATTTACAGACTAACCAGAACATGGAATAAAAGGTTCTGTAATAAGTGATGTGGAAAGATTTTACTATAGTAACAATTACCCTGTAAATGGAACAGATTTATCATTACCATAATACACTCACAGCAGCACACATCATAACTGTCATCTTAAATAACCTTTAAAAGTATTTGTATAGGTTAGCTAAGAGTGTATTATGGTGTATTGTGTTCCATATTGCAGCAGTCTATGTTTCTGCTCTCCCACCTGCTTCTCTTGGCAAAACATATGATAGGTGTGTAAGTTCACGTGATTGCTGCTCTGCCAGATCTGTTATCAGCCTGCTTACCTGCAAGGAAGTGTCGAACACAACCAATTTGGAACTGATAGGGATGAGATCGTAACATTTGTGGTTCTTCATAAATCGGGTGTAAACTCCACTGTCTGACTCTATCACTGCGGAGGAACAGAGAGAAACAAAACCGAAATGTAACCCAAGCATTGCCATCTGTTGGCCAATGATAGTTAGGTTTGTTTCTTACCTTCTGGGTTCGCCAAACATCTCTCCTCGACATTTGTTTCAATCAAAACAGATCCCTAAAACAGATGCAAAAATGAATGCTATGGACATACTGGTCGCATTCCTATCCAAATGTTATAGATTCTGGAAAACCAATAAAGTGATTAGAAGCAACATTGGGGTTTATTCACTAAATGGGTGGATTGCAGGATAGTTTTGGACTTAACTCTCTCGCTTCAATATTCATTATGAAGGACCAACACTAGCACGTTTCTCCAGCATGAATGGCTTGGATGGCCCTGTATAATGTATAACTCATTATATATGGACACTCTGAAGGCCAAATTCTTCCTGCAGCTGAAGTTGACTGAGCTATCTTTGTAACGTATAGTGAGGTAAAGGAGCTGAAACACTTTTAGTGAATTAACCCTACTGAATAACATGGTGATTGCTCATTACATATGAGCAGCCCACATGAAACACACATGTAACACGCTGAAGGAAGGTTATTGACTGTGCTGGAGGACGCAATATCTTGTTGCAATAGACTTCCCGTGGAACTCTTTTGGTTGGAAAAAGCAGAAGAAGTACAGAAGAAAGACAGTCCCCATGACACAGACAGCACATGAAATGTAAAATATCGTATCCACTTTATTAGAATTAGCAATGTCTACACATCTTATGAAGCGAGACCTCAGGATTTATAGCATGAATTGTACATATAACATATTTTTACTCCTAGTGAAAGCAATTTCCTGCTATTTTATATAGACTTCTTGGAAGTGAAAAGCGATTTTCCTAAAAGAGATAAAAAGTGGTTGAATATTCTTTAGGGGGGGGGAATCCCCACACTTACATTTTTAGACCAGGTACGTACCTAGTTTTACACTTTGTAATGGACAATTTGATTGAGCAAAATTACTTATGCTGGATCACACATATCTACAACTAAACTGACTTATTTGCTTTATCATTATTATTTATTGTTTTATATAGCGCCACCATATATGTATACACAGACATTGTGTCTAATGGAAATAGCGTAATCGCTAATAATGTTCTACTTTGGTTATATGGATGATTATTTTGCAAAATTAACATGTTATTCAACAGTTTTCTTATAATTAATTAATTCTATGCATTTAAAATTTATATCAAATTACACACAAAACATTGACCTCAAGTGACTTTGTTCTGGTCTATGTTGTATGTACAAAGAGTTAATATTTATAGTTAAGTGCCAGTGCAGACTAAAAGGTATTTTGATAAGATTACCCACTTAACCTAGGAGTCTCCTTAAATAAATGCCCCCCCCCGTACTGGCACAAAATCCATGGGCATAAAGCTCGTGTTATGATGTAACGTCTAACACCCATCTGCTGCATTACTCGTTACCGCCGGAAACCGATACACGTGACGAAACACAAATCATGGAACTTGAAGACCCGGGAGGGGATATGTACCTGGATAACATAACCGACACGGGGTAGTTTAGCCAAATCACGGTAAAGACCGGAAAACGAGAAGAGCCCGTGACCTAAATGTATAACGTACATTATAAACACATGTGCCGGGTATGGGACAGAGTAAAACAAAGGCAGACCGTCGGTAGTATAAAGCCTGACCCGATGATTATTAAAAAAAAAAAACACACTTATTTTTAAAGAGCGACTTTCGATATGCCGCCAAGTACGTGCGACCAAAGCACTGAGGCTTATCCCCTACAACACATAACGAACAAGGCCACACATGCCCATAATGAGCTAAGAAGGTAAATAAGCCTCATTTCAGCCCCTCCTAAAGCTTGATAGCCAGCATCGGAAGTGTTAAGATACCCTCATTTTTCTAATAACTTATATCCCCGCCTCTTACCGGTTCCATGGCTGCTCTTTCAATGGAAACACTAGGTAGCCATTCACTTCCGCCCTCGCCCGGTATATATTTCCGCCCTAAACAACGTCACGACCTGCAGAAAGTCTCGCTTTGTTCCGGTAATCCCAAAGCGCCATTTTGGATGTGACATCATGCCAGTTTTACCACTTAAAACCCCGCCCTAAATAACGTCACGACGTAAAGAATGTCTCGCTATGTCCCGGTAACCCCAAAGCGCCATTTTGGGTGTGGCAGCCAATTTTTCAAATAGAATTGACCTATGGTGATTTTATTGCCCCCATTTGTATTACCTACTTTCTTATGCATCTATATAGTAATATAAAGTAATAAGCTTGACTCAAATGTACTCCAATTATTTAAAATGCATTTTTATTTGTCCTTTAAAAACAAACCAAAAGAAGCAGGCTCTCCTGCTTGCTTCTTTCACATAAATTATATACATTTCAAAATTATATTCAATACAAAAACATGCCACGTACAAGTTTTTATTTTTTTTAAAAAAGGAATAATTTCATGTTTTCTACGAAGGACAAATCTTCTGTACAGAATCCTCACCGCACAAATTACAGCTCCTCATGGAATTTTATCAATACAAAAATGGGGGGGGGGAATAAACGAATACCACGGAAACAAAATATTTGCAGGTGAAAACTAAAATCAAAATAAAGCACAGCAAATGAAAAAAGTGTTTTACAAGCAAAAAAAAAAATATTAAAAAAAGAAATCAAGTATTTCAAGCTTGGGTGTGGATTTATATATATATATATAATCTGTATAGGGTTTACTAAAAGCTACATTAATGTATTTATAGTTATGGTAACTCTAATATTGTATTGTCTGACAGGACTATTCTGTCAGCTTTCATTAAAATTAATGGTTAGAAAAGCAAGAAAATAAAGAGAAGGAAAGGGTACGTTTAAATTCCAAATTTTCATAGTGTCTCCAGTGGTTTCTTGCTAAAATGGTGCCAGACTATGCACAACATTCTTTTTTTTTGTTTTTTATTTTTCTTACATATTTATTTACACTTGCCTTTCCATTTCTTTTTTGTACAAGTTTGCAGCTTTAAAACAGTTGTGGAAGCAGCTTTTTGTTAAAAAAGCAACAGCACATAATCTCACATATTCACACTAGTTTTCATTTTAAATGCCCTTGGACTCTTTTTGCCACCAATTTTTTTTTTATTTTTTATTTTTTTTATTTAATTTTTCTGTGCACTTCAAAACATAATCGTTGTGTCTCTTAACAGAAGGGGCAGCTAAAAAAAAGGGATGCAAGATAAGCCAAAGACTTCTAGATGATAAAAGCAGTTTTTCTTTTTGCATATGAAGAAATATTATACATTTCGAAAAAATGAAGTGTGGAAGCCAAAAGGATTGTGACCTACTCATTAAAAACCATTCAGTTAAAAGGGACCGACCACAGGTCTTAGGACTGCAGTGGTGCCCGATCACTCGTTTTGCACCAATGAGAGGTACTGGAAATTGATCACAAAGCACAGAAATTAGGCTAAGACCTAGGACACCACGCTAGTCTCAGAAAATGACCCTGTACTTTCCTCACACAAGGCTGTAATACATAAATATAATTACATGTACAAATAAATAACTCCCCTTCACCTATTCCCACCCGAAGCACTGTGCTAAAAATCAGGATTTTAAGTCTATATTGCAATAAAAGCAGCAGCTTCAGAATAATGCAAGTGAGGCTAATATGAAAAGGTTGTTTGGGTCAGAGACAGCAGTATATTTCTTAAAAAAAAAAAAAATCCCCTCTTCAAAAATATATATGCCAACATAATTCCCCACACATATCATCTTGGGTGTTACCGATATACTGAGTTGGAGAGTATCATAATGCACGCATAGAAAAAAAAAAAATATATATATATATATAAACCAAGGGAAACTTACAGTCACGCACTGCATACATACACACGCATACACCTGCCATGAATGCCTTTTCCTCTACCAATAATACAAATACACCTCATGTTCCATGTACAGGGAAAGGTGACTACTTCAGGCACAGAATGAGGGAGGAAACGAGTCGCTGAGGGATAGGACAAACGCAGGCAATTAGCAGAAACACGTTTCTTAGTGCACTCCGGCCTGCTCAATTCGCAGGGAAAGAGACAGGCCACAAAGCTTCAGAAAGGGTTCAAAGCAGTCCAACCCCGGCCCTTTGGGATGGGTGGTAGAAATACAAAAAGAAAAAAAAAATCCATCACACAACTCCCATCTTTTGAGCTGTGTCATTGTTCTTGAGGTGCTAACAGATTGCCATGGGAGTGTCACATATACACATTAGTATCCGACAGGCAGATGAGGTAGGTGCTGGCAGGTGCCTCTGGGACTGGGTAGCTGTGACAGGTAACAGTCATTGGAACTGTCTCTGGCGCTCACTGAAAGCAGCGTGTGCTCTTTATGTGCAGTCTTATGTGCTCTCTCTGGTGCGCCGAGGGTCCTGTAGATTTAGGATTGTCAAACTGCTTTTGTTAACTAAACGACTGATTTTTTTTTTTCCCCGTCTTTTTTTATTTTTATTTTTTTTTGCATTTTCTCTAACTTGAGAAGTCAGACTTAATACTCTGAAAACTAAACCAAAAAAAAATCCTTCCACCATGTTTTCTTTTGGGAAGGAAAGGGTGTTACACATTTATCCAACCAGCTGTTCAATGTGTAGAGAACACCTTATCATTGAAGCATAGCTTTTCATGCAGTGCATTAACCCTTCACGTGAGAGGCTCCAGACAAGTTACAATGCTCCCCTGAAATCACTGCACCTTCCCTTACATGGTTAAGATGCAGAATTGCCTGGATCATGCATCTCAAGGAAGGCTTGAATAGCAGACTGGGCGGTGAGGGACACGAAGCTGGAGCCCTGTGATCTCTCCCCATGGTTTCTGCTGACGTGTGCGTGTTCAGGATGGCTGCAAGCAGTTGAACGTCACCCTTCTGTTCAGTTCATCCATTTGCGGCAATTCCATGCTCCACAGTGACAGGGGATCTTGTGCTGATCATCCTCAAAGTCAAACTGGTAGTCATATGTGAGCTGAAAGGGGGAAAAAAGGTGTGTAAATTAAATACAATGTATTTTTTTTCCTGGTGTCAATGTCCAAATTCCATTTTCGATCAAACACCTACTTCCTCTCCTTTTGGTATCCTCCGGCTAGAGATGATGATTATCTTGTCCTCTTTGTCAAAAGTGACTACTTCAGCAACACAGTTGGGGGCGCAGGAGTGGTTGATATACCTAAACAAAAAACCCAAACATTATGAAGAATGCCCTGATTTTTGATACACAGAAAATCAGAACTCATTCATCAAACTCTGAGTACTTTACCTGGCTGGCCCTCCGGTCAAAGTGGCATCAATGACATGCTCATTGTTGATTCGAAACATGTAAATTCCCCGGTTCTAGAAAAAGGTGTGGGGGGGGGTCAGATTAATATCAAGACCAATATATCTGTTAAAACACATTATTAACATAAAGGTACTGATGTACTAGATTTTCTCATTCATATGCTCACACATACAGTATGTTAATACAGCAATACACTCAAACAGACCAAAGGCTTTAAAGGTCTCTATATGACATCATTTAGAAGAGATAATATATATATATATATATATATATATATATATATATATATATATATATATATATATATATATATATATATATATATATATATATATTAATTAAAACGCTCTCTATATCTTTATTTTAAATAAAAGCCACAGGGTTAGCTTTTTAAAATCACCTTCCGATCATCAGTAATTTAATGTGTGTCTCTGGAAACAGAACTACCTGTTCATTTGTTTTTAAAATTAAATAGAAATTAAATATAGGATCAATGTCTTACCTGCTCTTCATAGATCTTTTCGCGGCGATTTGCAACTTCATTCCGAATGATCGTGCCTATGTACTCTATTACCATGGTGTGCTTCTCCAGGTCCTTAGCGGCGTACAGCCCTAAGCCTTGTATCCTTGAACGAGCCAGATAAACATTGTTCTTCCACTCTGTCTTTAACCGGCGGTACTGGGAAGATTTGGAGTGCACAAACTGTTTGCTATATGGTGTATTTGTCTCCCCTGTGAAGGTGCTCTGATAGGCTTTGGACATACTAGTGCTGTTCAGAGTGTGAGGGCTGGAAAAAAATTAAAATAAATAAGTGTCATACAAGCAGCAGCAAAATAAAAAATGAAAAAAAAAAAAAAAGACAATGGAAAATTATGACGCAGACACACTGTATCAGTATAGTTACAAGGGTTACAGAGATGGGCAGATATCATAGTGCTATAAAAATGCACAATAACTTTACGCTTCAAGCTTTATAGCCCGATTTGCGATCTAAAAAGTATGCAGCTAAAGTAAGAAGCTCCTGAGGTTTATCGTGTTCAAATGGAAAAATCTATAACTAATATGCTTTCTGATTCAAAAGAGGAACGGCCACATCAGTGATTAAGCCACATTTGAATGCAGCATTGAAACCCAAATGCAACACCATGTCATTTTTAAATGGCTTGATACCAACAAAAAGGTACATGTTGCAAATACAATCCAAAAATCAACTTTTCAGGCAGTTAAAATGTTTGTGAAGCCTGCTGCTCATCTTTATACTCATCTCCACAGTCTGTCATATCCCTGCAGCTTAATACCGTTATATATGTTATAGTAATAACCAACCTTGTTGATTATGAATGGTTTGTCAGTTTATGTGTTCTGTGATATGCATTTGTTCTATCGGAATATACGTGTTATAAATGTAATAGACGATTTGTGATGCAGTGGTTGCTTTAAAATACTTCATTATGAAATACGATGGTGACATACTCACCGTTTGTAATGGGTCATGATCTTGGGCTCTGACCTGGCACAGCCAGTTGGGTTGATCATGAGGGGCAACTCCATTAAAGGATGTTTGCCATACCGGAAAAGATAGTTCTGGCAATTCTCTACTCCAGGCAACTAAATAGAAAAAACAAAAAAAAACAAAAAACAAAATGCAGTGTTATCAGGATATTTGGTATGCTGAGAAATATAAGGTATACTGAAGCATTACTTCAGCTACTTACAGATTCAGCGATGCGCAGCACCGCATGTAATGTTAGCCCAAACATCTCTTCTCCTTTAAGGTACTCTGGAAAGAGGCGAAGCATCCCAGTCTCTCTCCTCATGCGTGCAACAGGTTCCACAATACGATTCCACAGGGCTAGGAGACAGAGTACAGCAGTTAGACCTGGCATGGACCACAATGCCCCTAACTTGAGATATCTCCATTATAGCAACTGATTGTGACACTGCAGGAGCAAGAAAACCCATGGATTCTTGTGTCATTTTAACATAGGAGACTATGATGCGCTGCAATATCCAGTGGAAGTGCCAATACCCCCAAATTTCAGGCACAGCGATACGTGCATCATACAGAATCAAATATAAGGTAAGCTACCTTCAACAGTCAACTACAAGAAATGTAGGCAGTGCAAGAGCCACAGGCTGGCTAGCAGTACACATGAAAAACAAGTTATTTGCGGCTACCCAATGATGCTAAACACAGTGCAAACTGCAATGTTAACACTTTAGCCCCCTGAACACTTTAGCCCCCTGAGCGAGGCAAAACTGCTCAGGAACATGAGAATTCAGCAAAGGGAAGAAGTTTTGAAGCCTGCAGGTTATTCACATACCACTACTGGCCATTGTGTTTATTTAAATTGGGATTTTCTTTGAAGGTGTGTATTTCATATTATTGTTCCATTTTACACTTGGAATAAATACAAAACGCCCACTGCCTGCAGAAGTCTCGAAAAAGAATAGCTGTCACCCTTTACAGGAGGACCTACAGACATTAGGTGAGCTAGAGGAGTTTTTGTTAAAGGTAGGGCTTTCTATGAGCTTCTATGAGCACAAAGAGAACCAAATACATAGATCTCGTTATCAGACTCATGCTTTACCATGCAATAACATGTTAATTTCAATCTTCTTTCAACTGACCTTGAGGAGAGGAATCTGTCAGAGTTACATCCTCATAGCCGTATTCAATGACTTGAACACTGAATTCTGGTCGTCCATTATTGTCACAAACACGACAGCGATAGGAGCATCTCCGATGACTGTGACGCATGCTCCAGTATATGCGTGTGGCCTCATATCCCACGGGGTAAAGAGCAGTAACACTATGGAAGTCCTGCATTTGATGGGGAAGAAGCTGGCCGATCGCATGAAAAACAAGACCCCCAACCCTGAACATGTGGATTCGGTCCCCTCGCTGGATGATACTGGCAATCTGACTAACTTCATCCCTCTCTATATACACCCGTCGGAAGACTGTGAAACAGCTTAGTTCTTGCTCACACGGTCCTTTTAACTTGTGCATTGGGCATAACATAGTCTTGTCCTTGAAGAACATACACTTGGCACGGATGGCACAGGCAAAGTGATACACATTAGGACAACGGAGGCGGTTGCAGCTATTTGTGGCTCCAGTTTTCTGGCACAGGGTACACTTTGTGAGCAGACCACGATGTAGTGCGACCTCCACATTGATGAGCGCACCGCCCTGTGTCTCATACACCTCTGTTGACCACAATGCACAATTAAGATGTACCCAGAGGTCAAGGTCAAGGTTGAGCAAGCGAGCTGGCCCATCAGTAGCTCCATCTCCTTCTTCGTGACAGAAGCAACACTTGCGCAAATCTGGTGGCAGTGTATCAGGCTTCAGAGTAGTCCCCAATCTTTCAATCACCTCACAAACCTCTTTTTCACAGTGACGTGAATTCACTTTCTGAAAGGTAATCAGTATATGCAGACGCTTCCATCTAACTCCTTTCCACTTTTTAGGGCGTTGGCGTGGCTCCTCCAAATCTTCCTCTGTGGAACGGGAACGCTGCTTAATTTTACCCACTTCTTTTAATTCCTCTCTATCTGGAGAGTGGGGTAATGGCAAAGGTGATGGTGCAGGAGGCGGCAGTGGTGGTGGAGGATCAGGTTCTGTATTATGAACCTCTCCTGGGCTAGGAGGTGAAGGTGCAAATGGTGATGGAGGAGGAGAAGTTTCTTCAGGTAATATAGGAAGCTGGCGGACATCAAGGTTGGCAACATTATTAACATAACAATGTACAGACTTCTCAATCATGTTCTCTTCCTAAAACAAAGAGAAAAAGATAACATCAGAAAACAAAGTATATGATCATTTCATGAACACCACTTTATGGGAAAAATTGACACCTTGATGGTGGGGAGCATTATATATTTCATTACAATTAAAAATATTTCTGCATTATACTTTTGCGGAGAGAATGGAAAATACAAATCTGATGAGCTTAAAGTTAAATAGAAGCTTGGAAAAGTCAAAGTGATATGCAAGATCATAAAAGAAGTTAGAAAACTGACATCTCTAACATGTGTGCATTTCAGCGACTATTGCTCAAACTTTGAAACAAAAATAAATTCTCTTTTTCAAGCTTGCCATTAGCAAAAATGGCTTTTACATTTCTAGAATACAGACCTGAGTCAAGAGACTAAGAATGTCTAGTTCATTCTTGAGGGTGTATCCAGGAAGGACAGCATCCAGCTGCTTTAGCCAATCAGTGCTGCCCTCCAGCTTTCCTGGCTCAGGCTTGTCTTTTTCACTGGCTTCACCTACAGTGTAAAGAGGAAGGTGTTAAGAGGATGGATACATAATAGGTTGGATGCTAAAAGAATCAAAGTTCTACATAAGCAACAGTCGCATTTGTTTGCTCGGTGCGATCTATAATTTAAAGCCCTTTCTGCATCATGGTATGTTAGGTAGCTCAGTACGGTAAAGGTGCCATTGTCATTACAAGTTGCGTTATAGCTGAATTCTGAAACCTACTGCTAGGATCGGATGCCGTGAATCAGTGGCAAGAATAGAACCACGCAGGTGGGAAAGCAAAGATTTTTAATTTAAAGGATGTTTATTAAAGTGTTTTTATTTGCATTGCTTTTGGCGTAGCATGACATTTATACTATCCCATTACATGGGACCTCATAGCAGAAAAAAAAAACTGCTGAAAATACCAGGTCAAGGAACACTTTGTGACCGCAGAAAAACATCTGCATGAAGCACCTTAAAACCTGCTTTGGAAATGGTGGAGTTATGGTTTGTAGATATTTATTTTGTTGTAACAAAGACAAACTAGATTTAACCCTGATTGCATAATATTGGATATTAAAAACTTCATGAACTCTTACAAATCATATCTGGCTTATTCTTCCCTTTATTAACAATGTATTCATCTATAGTAAGTTCCTGCACAAGCAATCCCATGTCTGATCATTTTTAAACAATCACACTAAGGTGACATGGCACTTACCATCTGTGGTGGGTTTTACAGACTTCTTCACTTCTATGCTATTTTTCAGACCACTGTCTGGGAAAAGAACTTCATAAGAGTTTGGTAACTTGATACTCAGCAAACCAGCAACTGCAGCAACTACACCGTTCAGGTTCTACAGTGGGGGGGGAAATAAGGCATTAACACCTGCAAGTCTGTCTTCAGCAACATCATTTCTCTTTTAATTCTATTTATGCAGTTCACATACCTTAGCGGCTGCTGCAGAAACAGTGAACATAACTGAAACTTCACTGCTTTTGGCTTTCTCCCAATTTGCAGCTCCTCCTGCAGCATGGACTTTCTCAGTATTGCCTGATGGAACAGATAACGTATCCGTCGGCTTCACATCTGGAAACACTGTTAGCGGAAAATTAAAAACTGCGTTATGTAAGGCATATACACAACCTATATGAGGGGGGGAAGGGTCGCCCTTTTAAGGAACAAATAATTCTGAGACTAGAGTCAAATTAACAAAAAAAAGTTACAAATGACATGCACTCTGAACCAGGCGCTGACCCAGAGCAAACACTAAAAATAAAAAATAAAAACATTTAAAAAAAAAAAACGCTAAATTTCTTATCTAGTTGAAAAAAGACCACCAAGATGCAGCACATTACACTTACCTGGAATGGAGCAGCGTGGTATAAGCGGTATGACGGGAGATAAAGCTCTTTCCTCCTGCTCTTCCTTCACATCACACAGAGAAGGGAAACGCTGGGTGTCCTCTCCAACAACGCTTTCTGGAGAGGAGGCTGGAACAATGCTATCAGGAGAGTCACTATCCTCATCACTCTCCATTCTGTAACGTGAACCAAGTCAACATGTCAACCTCATGATGTAATCCTTGTGACAATGAGAAGCTACAGCCACCATCCAGAACGGTAACAATTGAAATCACTAGATGTCTCCTTCAACTGCCCTCCAAAAACATTGAGCAACAGCATTGTTTTTGCAGGGTCTAATATGAAATCCGTGGGATTCCTTAAGTAGCTTGTCCCAGCTGTCACTGACAATGGGTGCAAATACATGGGATTAAAAACGGCCTCAGCTTGATGAATGTCTGCTTAATGGTATATTCAGTATTGGATGCAGTTATATTGGGAGTGCTGGTATTTATGAACACTGACCGAGAACTTTTAATAAACCGCAAGGACCATACATTACCAATTAATGCAGGCATCCAGTAATAGCCAGAGGTATATAACCGACTGCCCTTAATACAAATAATACAAGTTATCCCAGTGCTTAAGCTGCAGCTTAACCAGCCCTTACCTGACATCCTCGCTTTGGTTGTGTGGAGGGGTAGGTAATGCAGCCAGCAGGTCCAGACTACGCTCTACTACAAAAACACAAAAGTAATCAGAGGCTGCTTCTGCACAGCTAGAAAGCATCATGCATTTTATCAAAGACAAGTCAAAAATACATGCATGCTCTAAAATTACCCCAAACCTTTACTGGGGGTTACTTTGGCTTAATGTGGTTCTGTTATGTTAAAGGGGAAGTTCAATACAACAAAAAACATGCTTAACCTTTAGTGACAGAGGGGTTTTATTGCACACGTGATCGGAGCTCTTTTGCTATTTTTAGCGTATCTTGGTTTAACCACGATTCCCCTTTTTTGCATGTTCAGTGCAGCCAAACGCACATATTTTCTTCAATGACAACTACAGCTCTTTTTATACCACACACACACACACACTTACATACATATATTCCCTTTGATTTCGTGTGAACAATATATTGAAAAACTGGAAAAATGTTTTATATTTTACTTTCTTATACAAATTAGGTGCCATTGATAAAAAAAAAAAAAAAAAAAAAAAAAATCCCCAATTTATGTCCAACATGGACATGCCTAACTCACAACACAAGGAATTGCAAAAACGGCTTACCTTTCTTAACTTCAGCTTCTGAACTGTTCTCGGCCTCCTTCTTAGCATCATTCAGATCTTCAGCTGCAGTCACGCCGTTCACCATTTTCTGCTGCACAGAAGGTGGTGGAGTTGGGGGCAAGGAGGAGGGAGGTGTAGGAGGATTACTGAGGTTATTCTGTGAAAGGGAAAAAAATAGGCTTAATATATTTTTCATTCTTTGATGCAACACCATCAAGAAACGTCCATTTTGCCTCTTACATTACGCTTTCACATACCTTGGTGAGAAGCTGGGTGTAATAATCTGGAATGCTCTCCAAGGCTCCACTGCCAAATGTTCCTTTAAGGGGACATTTACCATTAACAGGGCTACTACTCCCAAACGGGGCAAAGAGACTGAAATTAGCGGTGATAGAAGGTTCAACCAATGGCAACAATGAGAGCTCCTGTAAAACAGGGAAATAAAATCAGTATAAAAATTAAGGTTATACCACCAGACTTACGCTATCGCGAATAAACAGCCACTGTGTGATCGTCTACTTTGTGTCAAACCCACACTAGGAATAACGTACATTATAGTGTGGTCATAGCCGCAAAAGTACCTGCTTTAGCTGTTTCATGATGGCATCTGGAGATTTCAGACTGTCCTCTCTGCGAATCTTTTTGCGCGAGTTTTGTACTTTTTCATTGGCCTTCTGGTTTCTTTTTGGCTTGGCAAGAGCTTTCTTTCCAGAAATATCCTGCCAAATAAAAACAGAAAACAGTGAAAATACAGTAAGCACCCAATTGATCAAGAGAATGGTATTAGTTTATGGTATTAAAACATTTTGGATCAAATTACACAACAAATTAAGTACACTGTACCTAGCTGGAAAAACACAATAAATACTGGTTTTATAGAAATCAAAGTAGAGCTAACCTTTAATCTGAGAGAAAACTAGACCCTATTTGCGTACCACAACTTAAAAAGCAACTCAAATACTTAATAAAAGTAGAGGTATTTTTAACTGGAAGATATGCAAACTATTAGTGTTTGTAAGAGTCAAGATGAAATCTTACGTTATAAAAGTTTATTTTGTGAGCAGCAATGCGACGAGGTAGCAGAGGAAACACCCAACTGGGCTTGGGGGCCAAATATCTACTATCTCAACCTGCGGATCCCTGTTCATGGTTTTGTTTCTTATAAACATTAAAGTAAAATGCGCTCTGCAATACTCGCTAGAAATAGCTATACCTCAAAAGTACAAACCATAGCCATTTAATAAAGTTCGCCATTGTGGTCACACTCACCTCATTATTTTGCGAGACACCCTGCAGTTTCTGCTCAAGAACACTCAACTTGTTGTCAATGTGACCGTTGATGTCTGCGTGAAGACTTTCGGAACTGCGCTGAGAAGCAAGCTGAACGGTCTTTGCACGCAGCAGTTTCTGTAGGAGGAGATGCCCAGCCTCTGCCTTGGCCCCAGTAGTTAAATCGCCATTCGGCTCACCCTTTAAATCCTGGGTAACAGACACAGCCTCTTCCATACACTCTTGCTTAAGATGTTTAGACAATTCAGTCCTGTCTCCATTATGCAGAGGGGCAGGTAAGTCTACTTTAGTAGTTTGTTCAGTTTGACTTTCATCCATTCTGCCCTCTTCTTGAGAGGATACATTAAGTTCGGTGTCTGCAGTTTCCACAGGTGTAGACTTGTTGCCAATGTTACTTGATAACCCCACCTGCCGTGACTGTCCAGAAGAGGGTGTAGAGTCCAAAAGCTCTGTCTGTTTTACATTAAGGGTATGGGCTTGTTGGACAGTAGACTCCGGCTGGGTTGCAGAGCCCACTGGAGATGAGGACAAATCTGGCTTCTGGTTCTCAGCCAGTTGTGAAGATGAACTACTGGGACTAGCTTTGGCTACAGAAAATTCACTCTTAGACTGTGAGGCCATGACAAGCTCATCTGGAGGTCTGTTCTGAATTTGAGGTTTTGGCATTGGCATATTTCCTGTACATATAGCAGTGGGCTCTGATGGCTCCCTCTTTAGTGTTTGAGAACTTTCCAAATGCTGCTGGGCCTGCTGGCGAAACTGTTGAACGTGCATCTGAAGCTGTTGTTGTAGCTGTAACTGTTTCTCGGGTGGTGCCACAAGCATTTGCTGTTTCAAATGCAAAATTTGTTGCACTTGCTGAATTTGATGGGGTTGAAGTTGCTGCATTTGTTTTTGCTGCTGCATTTGAGTTTGCTTTAACTGCTGCATATTCTGTTGTGGGACTAGGTGTGACTGTTGAGTTTGTGCTTGTTGTATTTGTGACATATGCTGCTGTTGCTGAGGTTGCAGTTGCCCCTGTGCCTTTAACTGCTGCAACTGTGCCTGCTGAAGCTGCAACTGTATTTGCTGCTGATGGAATTGGTGTTTCAACTGAAGCTGTTGCATCTGGCTTTGTTGAGGCCCCACCTGTTGCAGTTGTGTGTTCTGTAAAGAGACTTGTTGCTGGATCTGATGCGGGTGCTGCTGCATCTGCATATTCTGCTGCTGAAATTGCACCTGTGTCTGATTTTGAAGCTGAATCTGTTGAGGTTGATGAAGTTGCTGAATTTGCAACACTTGCTGTGTCTGACTTTGTATTTGTTTCTGCAGCACTTGCTGTTGAAGTGACTGGTGCATTTGCGGTGATTGTACAGACTGTTGCTGCTGCGGTACTTGTGGCAAATGCTGCAAAGATTTCATCTGCTGAGTCATCAGATGTGATGCCATCAGCTGCTGTGAGTGATGTACCTGTTGAATCTGATGGTGCTGTACTGTCTGAGGCTCTGCTTCCTGCCTTTGATTGTGTTCCACTTTAATCACCTGTTCTGTTTGTTTTGACTCCTCCATTTGATTCATCTCTTGGGTTTGTTCAGTTTGTTGCGCCTGTCCTGTTTGTTGTGGTAATGGATGCTGACGGATAGGCGGAGAGCCATTAGATTCTTGCTGCTTAACTTCAGTCTGGTGCTGTACGGTTTCCATTTGTTGCACTCTTGTTTGAGGGAATATTTGCTGATGCATCTGCTGCTGCAGTGCTTGCTGCAGCTGAACCTGCTGCTGCATCTGTTGCGATTGCTGCTGCATCTGTTGAGCTTGCTGCTGCTGCACCTGCTGCTGCTGCATCTGTTGAGCTTGCTGCTGCTGCATCTGTTGAGCTTGCTGCTGCACCTGCTGAGCTTGCTGCTGCTGCATCTGCTGAGCTTGCTGCTGCTGCATCTGCTGAGCTTGCTGCTGCTGCATCTGCTGAGCTTGCTGCTGCTGCATCTGCTGAGCTTGCTGCTGCTGCATCTGCTGAGCTTGCTGCTGCTGCATCTGTTGAACTTGCTGCTGCTGCATCTGTTGAACTTGCTGCTGCTGCATCTGTTGAACTTGCTGCTGCTGCATCTGTTGAACTTGCTGCTGCACCTGCTGAGCTTGCTGCATCTGTTGAACTTGCTGCTGCACCTGCTGAGCTTGCTGCATCTGTTGAACTTGCTGCTGTACCTGCTGAGCTTGCTGCATCTGTTGAACTTGCTGCTGTACCTGCTGAGCTTGCTGCTGCTGCATCTGTTGAGCTTGCTGCTGCATCTGTTGAGCTTGCTGCTGTACCTGCTGAGCTTGCGGCTGCATGTGTTGAGCTTGCTGCTGCTGCAAATGTTGAGCTTGCTGTTGCATCTGCTGACCTTGCTGTTGCAACTGGTGACCTTGCTGCTGCACCTGATGCACTTGCTGCAACTGCTGAGCTTGCTGTTGCACTTGCTGCAACTGTTGAGCTTGCTGCTGTATCTGCTGTCCTTGCTGCTGCAACTGCTGAGCTTGCTGCTGCACCTGATGCACTTGCTGCAACTGCTGAGCTTGCTGTTGCACTTGCTGTAACTGTTGAGCTTGCTGTTGCAAATGTTGATTTTGCAGTTGTATCTGCATCTTTTGCTGCTGCAACATCTGCACTTGTTGCTGAGTTTGCTGAAGCACCTGTTGCTGCTGTGCTTGCTGAACCATCTGCTGTTGCACTTGCTGCAACTGCTGCAAAGGTTGCTGCAACTGCTGCATGCAAATTTGCTGTGTTTGTGGTAAGTGCTGCTGAGCCTGTTGGAGTTGCTGCATTTGATGTTGCTGCACTTGTGGTGCCTGATTAAGCATTTGATGCTGTGTTTGCTGCATCTGATGTGGTTGTACTTGCTGTATTTGTGGTGACTGCTGGACTTGGGTAATTTGATGCTGTGGTGGTTGTTGTGATGGTGGCGGCTGCTGCAGCTGAGACTGTATTTGTGGAACTTGCTGCATCTGAAGTGACTGAACTTGTGATTGCTGGAGTTGTTGCATCTGGTACTGCTGTGACTGTGGATGAGCTGCAACCACTTGCTGAGGCTGCATCTGTGGCATTCTGTATTGAGGTGGTGGCAGCTGTCTCAGATTTCCAGTGCTCTGGGAAGGCTGACCAGATGGAGATTCCTGAGACTGAGTAGGGCAGAATCTTGCCATACCTGGAGATTTCAGCAATGGGCTTTGAGCCAGCTCGTTTACTTGTGGTGACCCTGTGTGTTCTTGTGTCACTTTCTGTACACCAATTGGCTGGGTTTCTTCAGTGTAGCCTGTCTGAACCTGTTCAGGGGCCACCGATCCAGTTTGACGAACAGGGAAAGCTCCTCTGGAGGGCGTCTGAACCCCTGGAGTCCCATTGGAGGATGCTTGCTCCTGAAATGAGGTTTGTCTCAAAGCTTGGTTCTGAGCTTGCTGGTGTCTTTGAATGAGAATAGCTTGTAGCTGCTGCTGCTGTTGTGGGGTCAAATGTCGCAAATTTGGATTCTTAGCAATGATACCCTGCAACTGTGCTTTAATCTGAGCCATGAGTGGACTGTTTTGTCCCATGAAATTAACAGCATTTTGCATTTGCTGTGCACTTGGAACTGGCCTCTGTTGTCCTAATGGATGTGTCATGTGCTGTGCGGCACTTTTGGTTTGCGGTTCATTCCCTTGTGCCTGTGTCTGACTATGACCAATAACCCTCTGAGCCTGGGTCATACTTGCTGTCTGGTCCCCCATCACATTTTGTTGTGAAGCAGCAGAAGTAAGATGTGAGTCTTGCGACAGGTGATGTTGAGTGCTCGCAACCGTATCTATACCTTGCTGTGGGGTTGGAAGAACAATGCTATGCTGTTGCCTTACAGATTGCTGCATTGGACTAGTTACACCAAATGGAGCCTGTAGGTGATCCTGTGGTTGGTTCAGCTGCACAGCATCTTCCACTGGTACTGGATGTTGAGGATCTGTTTCTTGACTTAGAGAGAGACCAGAACTGTGATTCAGCTGTTCCTGAGATGGCGCATCTCTAGAATCCTGGCTAGCTGGGCTGCATGTTGGCTGCTGTTGTCCTTGAGACACCCGAGTGTCTCCATTGTTTTGTAGAAGGGAGCCCTCAGTCACAGCAGAATCACTAGTATTCAAGACCGGACCCTGTTGAGGGTGAATGTTTTGCTGACTTCCGGATGGTGCAGTAGCTTGCATTTGTCCTACAGCTGAATTCTGGGGCATTGTGGACCCCGTTTGGCCTAAACCTATTTGCTGCTGCATGTGGGAAACACCAATTACATTTTGTTGAGGTTGTGATAGAAGCAGCCTTTGCCCCATCACATTTTGAGATTGAGCAGCTGATGAAGACCCAAGTACCCGCTGTTGCTGCGTAATTAAAATTTGCCTTTGCTGATTAGGGTGATGTTGTAATACAGTTGCTGGAGGTTGACCAACAAGTGCTTGCTGTGGCTGTGATGAGCCCTGCTGCGGCATTAACCCATGGGAATTTGTCATAAGCCCATGTTGCTTGCCCAATATTGTTTGAGGCAGACTGTTTTGAAAGCCAGGATGTTGTTGGGGTTGAAATTTCTGAGCTAGCTGCATCCTCTGCTGCTGTAGCTGCCTTTCTTGGATCATCCTTTGTTCCGGTGTAAGACCATGAACAGTCTGCGGGTAAAAGCCACCTGAAGTCCCAGGAACGGCCGTGCTGCTTCCTTGCGCTTGGTGTTGCTGTGGTATTGACTTAACGTATGACACACCTTGTTGGGCTTGCATGGATACGCCAGGCTGCAGACCTCGAAGGTTGCCAGGCTGTCCAATCAACTGGTTGTGTTGTATGGACCCAGCTTGTTGGAGACCATGTGCTGCCATTAGCTGACCTGGAGCCTTGGTGAGAACTCGTGAGTTTTGATTGGGACTGAGGGGCAGGACTCCACAGGTTTGCTGTTGCTGTTTATTCCGATACTCTGTCATCAGGTTTGTATGCTCCTTTTGCTGTTTACGGACCTGGGATGTGAAAAACAAATAACGTCATATTTGGATTTACAACAAGGTTCTGCAAAACTTTACACTGACATATAATAGGAACATTTCCAGATTCAAGATTGCTTTAAAATTAAAGTGAAACTGCAGATGGAAATGCCATTCTGTAGCTGTACACTTTCTTCTGTACCTAGCCCAAGGATATTTACAAACTAGAAGAGGGGACGCTTCCTCTACCGCAGATCCGATTATCAGGAAACATAACTTCCTGCCATGAGTCTAAAAACTTTTAATAATAAATGTTAACACTTTTCATGGTTGTGTTTCTAATTTAAAATGGGATTTAGGTCCCTTTGCCATTGCCAACAGAAATAAGAGCAGGTTAGTACAGCTTTATACAGGTGTAAAATCCCATAAGCATGAGACTAGTCCTGTCACCACACACACCTGGTCCAGTTGTTTCTGGATCTTGCTTTGTTGCTCTGTGACTAGTTTTAGCTTCTCTGCATCTGCTTCAGGAAATTCACGTCCAGCTTTCTTTGCCGTCCGTTGTTTAGCACACAGAGCTTTTCGGGATTTCCTGTGAACCCCTATCTGTTCTTCAAGCACCTTTAACTGCATTTGCAAGAGCTGCTGCGTGTGGAAGAGCCACTCTTCATACTGACGTTGGTCTGCTTCATCTACAGGGAAGCAGAAAGTAATACCCGTTAGCCATACCTTTTAGTGATTTGCTTGATGACATTCTCGGTAACAATGTCTTCATACATACAGTTGTGATCAAAAGTTTGCATACCCTTGGAGAATTGGTAATAAATGTACCATGTTTAAAGAAAACATGAATGAGCCGGAAAAACATTTTTATTTCATATGGGATTCATATTCAACTGTAGCTTATAACAGAATGGCACAATCATAAAACAAAAGAAAAAATATTTGAAATGACCCCCATTAATTCTTTATACTGTGTATTGCCCCATTTAGCATCAATGACAGTGTGCAGTCTTTTGTAATAGTTGTGAGAGGCCCCAAATTTTTCAGGTGGTATGGCTGCCCGTTTGTCCTGGCAAAATGCCCCCAGGTCCTGCATTCTTTGGTCGTCTTGCATGAACCACACATTTGAGATCTCCCCAGAGTAGCGCAATGATATTAAAGTCAGGAGACTTATGGTAACTCCAGAACCTTCACCTGTTTCTGCTGTAACCACTGGAGGGTCAACTTGGCCTTGCGCTTAGTATCATTCACTAAGCGAAACTCCAAGAGCATCTCATGACCAGCCTTCGTGCGGAAGAATGCAAATTGTCTGCCAGTATTTTCTGATAACACGCTGCGTCCATCTTGCCATCAATTTTCACAAGATTTCCTGTGCTCTTAGAGCTCACGCACTCCCAAAACATCAGTGAGCCACCACTATGCTTTACAGTGGGGATGGTATTCTTTGATATAGGCCATGTTGACCTCTCTCCAAACAAGGCGCTTGGGTATGACCATAAAGCTCTATTTTGGTCTAGCGACTCCAAATTACTGCATGCCAGAAGCTGTGAGGTGTGTCAAGGTGTTGTCTGGCATATAGTAACCTGGCCTTTTTGTGACATTGGCGCACTAAAGTCTTCTTTCTGGCAAATCGACCATGGAGCTCAGTTTTGATCAAGTATCGTTGTATTGTGCTCCTTGAAACAACCACACCGTCTCTTTCCAGAGCAGCCTGTATTTCTCCTATCACCTGTGGGATTTCCTTTGTATACCGAACAATTCTTTGACAGTTGTGGCTGAAATCTTTCTTGGTCTACCTGACCTTGGCTTAGTATCAAGAGATCCCCACATTTTCCACTTCTTAATAAGCGATTGAACAGTATTGACTGGCATTTTCAAGGCTTTGGATATCTTTTTGTATCCTTTTCCATCTTTACTAAGTTCCATTACCTTGTTACACAGGTCAAGGCCATTTGGGTGATCTTATTATGATTTAAAAAGGAGCCAAACAAGTGACAATAAATGGCTTCATATGATCACTAGCCTTCAATAAAAGATTTATTTTGCATGATCACTCATTTTCAAAATCAATGCCTACATTTCACAATTTCTGCCAGGGTTTGCAAACTTCTGAGCACAACTGTATAACTATATATACACATACATATATACACATACATAAAATACTTACTGATTGCTCCTTGAACAAATGCAGGTGGATTGGGCCGAGGTTGAGATGGGTCAATGTTGGTCCTTTCCTAAAAAAACAGCAACATAAGATGTAGCACAAGATATGCCTATATATGGAATGAAAACCAAGGACAGGAACTGTTTTCTGCAACAATCAGCTTTATTACTCCGTAGACTTAATTGCCAAATACAAAAATGTACACTTACCTGTGTGGCACCAGCAGGTGCTTGACTGCTAGGTTCTATTGCTCCTGGAACTCCTAATCTTTGAGCAAGCAGGGATACCTGTTGCCTTTAGAAAAACACAATCACAATTAGTAGGGGCTTATAACAAGCAGTTTTCTAATCACGGTTTCATATATGGATATATACAAGACAATCCAACTGAATAACGGCCATATTTTTTTTTCTTTTTTTAAGTCACTGTTTGGAGATGTTAATACATAAGAATTCACAGAGTAATATAACCCCTATTGATTCTCACCCTATTAGATCATACCTGTTAATTCCAGGAGTGACTCCAATTGTGCCTTGAGCCATCACCTTCTTTATTCCCTTCAAAGCAACCATTTTTGCTTTGGCGATAGGATCCATTATATCATCAGCCGCAAACTTATCAAGATCTAGCAAGCAAACAAACACTTTCAAACATTTTGCAGCCTTATATACACTGTTTAAAAAAAGTAGCCAAAACACATTTTAAATAATTTCTTGCATAGCACACAGTTTGGAGTAATAGGAAAATTGAATTTCAGTAAATTACTATTAAATGCTGTTGTAGTCCTATAGCTCGTGCAGAACACCATTCCGTCTGCACCAGCTGGAGCAATAAAGGAAACCTGAAAATCTGCATACTACACGATTAACTGGTTTTAAAGGGGAACTCTCACCAATATTACTAGTACAAGATTAAAATTACATTTCACAGGATTGTGCCTGGTCCTTTTTGCATGTTTTTGGGCAGCTGCATATTAATCATTTATACATGCTCTACTTTTGTCATCTTAGAACACATCATACAGCCTGTGCTAAACAGAATTGTTCAGTCATCAAGCTCGACACAAATGTTTATGGAGCAACAGGTTTTATCCGCATTGCCATAATGGATCAGCTCAGTATAGGGATGTCTTTAAAAATAAAAGGCAGATTTTCTTAAAAATTTTTTTGGTAAATGAAACGCATACTACGTCTAGCAAACTAAAATGAAACGTGTTCTTTAAAGTATATAAAGACAATAAGTTAAAAACAGGTATACAGAACATTTTAGAAATGCTTTAACTATACAATACGCATATAGAAAAATGTTATATATAAAAAATCTATTTACCTGTATCAGGGAAAAAACTATTGGCCAAAGGCGGCTGCTGCTGCTGCATGACCAGCTGCTGAGGGTTGGGAGGTAGAACCTGCTGCGACGTTCCACTACTCTGTATCATGTGTGGCGCTCCAAGTAAGTGACTTTGAGGCATACCTAGGGATGACTCCAAAGCAGTGCTAGTTTGTGCTCCCACAAGCCTCTGTTGCAACTGTTGCTGTGGGGTTAGAAGCTGTGCAGTGGAATTCAATCCCTGATGTCTAGATGTTAGCCCATGCCCCACCATGCCGACTTGGTGGCCATCCGGATGTGGTTGAATGTGGACTGCCTGCTGTTGAGTTGACACCGCTGAAGTATTTATAACGGGATGCTGATGCACACCCTCCGGATGCTGCCCTGACATCAGCTGTTTCTTCTGCTGTTCATTTTTTTCGTGTTCTAGAAGGTCCTCTATAAGTAAAGGTAGCTCACTAGCTTCCAAGGAGCTCTCCATTTTGTCGATGTCGTCACCAGGAGAGTGGCGAGGTCCTTGCAGATCCAGAGCCCCATCATGCAGCTCAAACTTTCCAAGCATTAGGTTGCTCTGATTGCCCACTGCAGAGGCTATGTTTGATTCTTTGCTTTGAAAGAGTGATTCCGTCAGATTTGTTGTGTGGGCAGTAGTTGCACCTAGAGACTGGGGCACTGTTCCAGCCTTTAACAAACTAACACCTGCAGTTTTATCAGTGATATGAATAGCTTCTGTTTTAATGGACACTGAACTGGTAGCTGAAAACTGACAGGTGCTAGCATTCAGTCCTCCATCTTCTAACTTTGGTTTTAAGTCACCTGAATACGGCAGTTGCTTTGTTTCCACTGAGGCAGGCATTTGGCCTGCTTTTTCAACTCCACTAAAAGTGCGAGTACCCCCTTCAATTGCAAGATTACCTACTAACCTGTCTTTGGTTATCTCCACTTTTGCGTCAGATGGCAGCTCTTGCTGCACACTTTTAGGAATGCAGTCTGTCTTTGCATCGCTAACATCAGGATCTACCTTTAGCATCGCCTCCTCTTCTGCTTTCTCGTTGGCGGATTCAACCAGTCGCAAATGCTCATTGAAGATGTCCTTTTTGTCCCCTGTGTCCAACTCTGGATCAGTATATGCCAAGAGGTCAAACTCATCCCCATTTAAGAGATCATCAAGATGGGGGTCATTTGTCTCAAGATTATCAAGGTTGTCCAAATCATCATCTGCTTTTGCCACATCAAGGCTTAAATTGGCTAAATCATCATCCTCCAAGTCTTTGTGGGTGTCAAAATCAACATCTAGTTCTGGGGGGTCATCACAAGCGACTCGTTCACCCTCTAATGCAGGAACGGTTTCCTTAGACCCTTCAAGCTGGGCTGGACCACGTGCTGGAGCAAGGGAGGCAGGTTCTTGATGGTCTGGCAACCCAGTAGCAGTGTCAACTTTGGTTTGGATGGGTTGCTGGACACTAATCAGATTTACCCCTTGAGTAGGTGTATTAGACAAGACTTTCTGGTGCTGCAACAATGGATTTCTCATTATTGGTACTTGCAATGGGTTTCCATCACCTCTCATGACTCCTGGTGGCAACTGTGCGTTACATTGGTCACCTGGCAAATAAAAGCGTGGTCTGTTTTGAAGCCCAGGTGGTGAGAAAGCAGGTCCCAAGGGTAACTTTTGCCCATGATGTCTCAATTCAATATAAGGTGCACCCCCAACGGTTACGGATGCTGTAACCTGATCTGCTGGAAAGGGCAATCGCGACACCCCACCACTGCCAACTGTAGTTAGTGTAGATCGGTTCATTTCCTGGAAGCGATTAGGTGTCCTGTGGGGTGCAACTGGTGACTGCCAGATCTGCTGATGTTCAGAATAAGATCCTCTTGAATAAAATGCCTGGGGACCTTCTGTAGAGTGTCTGTAAAATAAAAGCGACCACAAGCAACATAAGTATCCAAATATGGGAGAGGGGCCTTTTAACATTTAGAAGGATTTGTAAAACTAAGATATGACTTCAGATGCAAAAACATTTCAAGACCTGAATACACATTTTAGCCATTATGATGTTAAGGATAGTAATTAAATGACCCAAAATAATGTTGATCTTTGCATAGGACTTTTTAAACCTATAAAGCTGAAATGTAATTTTTTTTTATGCAAAAAAATTAATTAAACATACCTCCCAGAAACATCAAGAGCACCAGAGGATGGGGTGGGCATTGGTGTGCCAATTCGATCTTCCGTGGGAAAAGTGGTTGGAGTTGCTGTTTGCCCAGAGAGTTTACCCACCACAGCACCAGGGGAAGGAGGAATTACTCCCAGACTGGACTTCTCCTACAACAAAGAAGGAAAGATAAATGATTAACAGGTGTACTTATTTTATAGCCGATAAAATACCTTGAGAATCATTTGTAAGTTAGTGTAAACAAAAATGCCAATTTCACTATAAGCACAACACATTCTGCTTTTATTATGCGTTTCAAGAGCTTAACACTAAGCAAATGCGCAAAGTAGGTAAAAGGGTTATTGGAAATAGTAAGTAGCACAGCTTGCATTCGATGCTCGAATCAGGGGTATTTTACCGGTGTCTGAGGGTACATTACAACACGACCAGCAGCATCATAGCTTTGCCCAATGGATTCCGCATTCCACCCGGCGTGCGATGAGCTCAGAGCAGCTGCCGCCGCTTCCTTTTCCTGTCGTAATGTGTTCCTCTGTATCTGCTGTCTTATGAGCAGTTCTCGCAGTCTCTGCCGCTGAAAGGCATAAGAAAAGGCCACTGAATTAAACTAAGATGTAATAAATATCAAATCACAACTCAATTTCCAAACATGCAAAGAAGCATTCAAAAGATATTTATACTAATACACGAAATGTGGAATTCTTGATCACTTTGCAAATATTTATAGGTTAGCACAGAGCAGAGCTGTCACGTTCTTACCAAAAGATACTGCCATCATCTGCTTAATATATATATGCTCTGCATTAACTGATATATGTTGAACAATAAATTAATAAAAGCTAGAAGATAGATTTTTGTAGCCAAGGTAACCACATTCTTGGAATATATTGATTTGATGAAAGATGACTTCATATAATCATACAACACCCTTTCAGACATGTTTACGTATAGAAGATGATAATATTCAGTAGATTACAATCATGGAAAGCTGAAAGACACACGGCTCCCACCCAAAAATGATGTCACACAAGCCAGGTAGAAGGTAGCATATACCTGTCGCTGTTTTTCTAGCTCTGTCTGGCTCAAGTTGCTTAGAGCAGTCTCAGAGGTGCCTTGCATCTCTGGCATTTCACGAACTGAAGCACCAATAGCATTAAGCATCCCAGGTATCTCTTCTCTTTGCTTTTCTGATGGAGAATTCAAGCTTGGCCTCTGACCGGTACCAGAAGGCTGATAGGAAGCTTCTTGGGGCAGAACTGAAGGAGGACGCAATGGAGATTGAGCATATACTTCAGATGTGCTGCTATTTCCTGATGAATGCGGGCTGCCCGAAGGGTGGAAAGAAGGGGCAGTGTTGCTACTAGGAGATGTATAACTTTGTGGCTTGCCAGGAGTGAAATGGCTGTTCATAGAATGGGAGGGAGAACTCTTCACATTATCTCCTGGGGAATGAGGAAAAGTGAAACATTGTTGGTTCTGGGAGTTTGTGTACACATTGGCGCCAGGAGAACGAGCAAACATAGGAGACTGCTGTTGGTTCAATTGCACTTTCTGGTGGAGTTCGAGTGTTGGTTGAAAACCTGAACTAGCAGGAGAGGTGTGAGTAAGCTGGGTGGTAGGTTTGAAACCAGTTTCTGAGACCTGAGGTCGAAGAGGTTTATGAGGCGGTGCAAAAGGATCCCTTGAGTGGGGTCGAGAAGGTGGACGAGAATATGGATCTGGAGACTGAAATCGTGGAGTGACTGGGGACTGACAAAATGCCTCTGTGGACAATGGTCTAGGCGTTAATGGGGACTGAGAGCTGCCCTGTGATTGTGGGCTGGTGGGAATACGTGTGAACGGGTCAGTCATCAGAGGCCGCGCAGTCATCGTGCTGGTTCCTTCCACTGATTGGGGGCGAGGAGTTAGAGGAGGTTGCGAGTAGGGGTCAGTGTATGGGGCAGCAGATGGTGGCCTGTACATGTCTGAATGATGTTGAGGTGATACCACCTGTGCCTGCATGTGAGAATCTCTGTGAAGAGGTGCAGGGCTATGGGGCTCTATTTGAGAGAGCCTGGGGGTTAAAGGTGCTTTGAATACATCACATTTAGTCTCTCCTGTCCCCTCTGATGACCCAGCACTATGTGGAAAACCAGGAGAACCAATGCCAACATCTTCCTTCTTGATCTGAAGTAAAATGGCATCAGATGGTCTCTTATGATCACCATAGCGTGAGGGAGACAGCATAGGCTCAGCAGGTTTGGTGGAACACTCAGATGGCTGGCACTGCTTTGGACCAGGACTTCCCACCAATGAGATGTTATCATTAGAGCCAGTAGGATAGCGTGGTTTAAGAAACGGTTCTGGGGTGAGTGGCTGGTGGTGGGGGGTGGCTGCGTTGCAAGCCTGATAATCCATACTTTGAGCTGTATGCTGTGTGTTGAGTGTAGGCTGGTTCTCTGATCCAGAAAGAGTCTGAAAGCCCCCACCAGGAGCTGGAGACTGCGTCAAGGAAGACTGATATCTGCCGTCTAACGAGTAAGCAGGGGAATTGGGAAAAAGCTCCTGAGATGGAGATTGAGGAGGCAGTTTGAAGAACACGTCACTTGGGGATTCTGCCCCTGGAGTGCTAGCTGATGAGGGCTTAAGAAACACATCTGAGGAGGAGGTAGACATCCCAGATCCTGTAGACATGAAAAGCTCTCGTCCTGATACAACACCAGTCCTAAAATCAGGAGCGCCACCAGGCTGAGACCCTGGTTGGATTGGCATCTGAAGATGAAGCATAGGGCGATCTGTTTTCCGAACATCAACTTTCGACTGCTTGTTTATCTGATTTTCTGCTTGCTGTACAAAAAAAAAAAAAAAGTTCAACGCTGAGTATACTGTAATAATAAAAACACATGCTAATTATGTATATAATATATATATATACATATACACACACAGATACTAGTACATCAGTAGCTGAAAGTTTGTTTTTTTAACTTTTAGTTCCACTGTTCTACTTCTTAGCCACACACATGCAAAACACACCACATGTAAAGTGGCAACTTAACACTTCTATATTGAATCTGTTACAGAACACAAATCTGCATGGCACTTGGATCCACACTAACATATTCAATACATAATATTCTTTCACTGTGTACCAAGACGTAAAAAAAAAAAAAACAAACATACCTTCTGAACTTTGCTGATACGGTGTGCTGCACGATTGTCTTTGGCCTTTTGCTGTAGTAGGAAATGGAAAATACATGTACAGTTAGAATATTGTTTTCCAGTACATGTCAAAATAGAACATTGATAGAAAATGCTCTTCAGTGGAATTTTTTTTTACCATGTCAAAGATGCAGGCCAGTAAGAACCAACAAGACAAAGCTAGTCAACATGTTTTAATCATGAGTTAACTATCCATTTAAACATGGATCTGCTTAATTACTACAACTAGGTCCATTCACCAAAACATAACCCAGTTTTTACATATACAACACTTAC
Organism: Spea bombifrons; assembly: GCF_027358695.1. NCBI lineage: Eukaryota > Metazoa > Chordata > Amphibia > Anura > Pelobatidae > Spea > Spea bombifrons. The sequence goes on from NC_071088.1 coordinate 110,616,161, forward strand.
CAAATACGGAGCTTTGTCCGGAGCTGGAACTTTCCTCCACAGCTTCATGATCTGCTTACAACGACTTGACCAATCTACAGAAAAAGTTATAACGAAATCAAAACATAGCGCACCATCACTACACCGCACTCAGAGAAAAAAAAATTCATTTTGAGGACAAAAACCTCACAATAATGATAATAAATTGAGCTTTACTTTTAATTTTATTGAGTAGTAGCAGGCTGAAAAGGTCTTTCCTTTAAAATATTTTAAAATGCTAAGAAGTTCCCTATTGAACAAGCTTCAACAGGTACATCTACAAGGACATTTTTCACACCTGGGTATTCCTGTTTGAGGTTTGGGAAGTTTTTATTAGCATAGAGGACGGGTGATATTGTAGACAGCTCCCCTAATTCCTCATCTTTCTCCCAACGTTGTAGGCTGCGCTGGTTGTAGGAAAGGCCATCGGTTTCCCCCTCAGTGGTCGGTGTGGTTGGAGTAGATGCTGTAGTCCATGAACCATCAGTGTCACAGTGCTCAGGACTAAATAAACCAGTCCTGTTTCAAAAAGAACAATGGGGTTAGATAATCGATGTACTTTTTAAAAAAAAAGTTATTTAAATGAGCCCAAGTATTCAGGACCAGTTAAAAAATGTATAGGCAGACATCAGCGTCTACCTTAGTGATGTCCAGCTAGAAGCTTTGGGGAAGTCCACAAAGCTTCCGCAATGCTACTCACCTAGGATTGCCATTTTTTCAGGAAACTCAAAAGCAATTCCATCTAGTATACTACAGGGTGGCCTTTATATAACAATCTTAAGTCAACCGGACTGCTTTATTATAATGTATCTGCCAATTAATACAATGATGTAACTAATATATTGCTACGGTTCTACATTTGAAAATATTGCTTTCAAACAGCAGCACAGGGGCAGGAAAACACAAACAAACCTGTTTTCTGTGAAGCCAGACTGGGAAAAGGAGTCTAGATGAACACTGGGAGCAACGGATGCACCTGAAAGCAAGACAAGCATTTGGATCAACACAACGATATAAGGCATTAAGCCTCTAAACAATTCAATATAAAGCAACGAGTTACCAACATGGAATACAGGTTCTGCCGAAACACTGCAAGGTTCGGTCTTGCCATCCTTTATCAGAAAACACCACAAGAGATTCAATATACCTTGAACAAAAGGTCTCTGCTGTTGAGGCTGGGTAACGGCTCCAGGAACAGGTGACCCCTCAACCCTTCCTGTAGCACTGCTCCCAGTCTGCTCCCGATCTGTGGTACCTAGCACATCCTTCAGAAGCTGTTGCATGTCTGTGCTTTCCATCTTAGGCAGCTCTGTATATAAAGAGGGAAGACAAGTTGCAGCGTGGTCACAGGAATGCAAAGCATTCATTTAAACAGTGATACAGGGGGATGAAAGAGGTGCACAGCATAATGCCCTGCCAGAACAACGGTGCTGAAATTAAACAAACCAAGAAAAGATAACCACTGCAAGGAAAAGAAATAAAAAAAAAAGAAAAAAAGGGCTTGAAGATACGATGGTTTACTTACAAGTTTTGGCAGGCTTAAAGCTCATAATTTTCAGTTTGTGGAACATAAATAATTTACTAGGAAACATGCACATCAGAAAAGGAGGAAAGAACACAATTTACAATTTATGTATCCAAACCAAATTGGTGGCAACATCTAGGAAACAAATTCCACAAGGACACTTTCCTTCCCAGCATTGACCAGACTGCGAGGAACTAAACCACATTCCAAAAGGGATAGTGGCTAAAACCATGGTAAAATCGAGCCATCCAACGCAGAGAGGAAAAAAGGCACCTACAGCTCAATATCACACACCATAGAAAAAGGGTGGGAGAAAGTGATAGAAGGGAAGAGACCAACCCTCCGTGGAGATTTTATCCAGATCCGAGCCGAGGGCTCCCTCTGGGTACAGCACTGGGATTCTCTCTCCGGGGTGGGTAACAGCAGCAACATTCGAGGTCTCAGTCGCTGACGTATCCTCTGCGGGGAGGGGCAGATAAATCACTATTTGTCCACTTGTCAGAAAATGGTATCAGGAGTTGATCGCCTATCCAAAATGTAGCACTCCCAACGTTCAAAATAAAAGTTCTTTGTGGAAACTACTAAACATAAAAATCTCCTTGTCATTACTCCTTCAAAATTATGCCTGATATTTCAACTGCAAATGGTGAGGATTATTTTTTTTTTTTTTTTTTTTTTTTTTTTTTTTTTTTTTTTTTTTTACACAAACAATCTTTTCAGGTAAAGGTACAGTAATTGCCACAAAACCCTCACCACCCAATAGTGACAAAGTTTAGCACACCTGAATTTTCAGCTTTTGTCTCATTGCCGTCTGCTTCTTCGGGTGGTAAGGAAGTAGCTGGGATGACAGTCTCCTCTGGCAAGTGATAAAATTGAAGGTTAATCATAAGGAATCTCGGAATTCCAAAAACAAAATACAATCACAACCCAAACATTTGACTGTTATTACTGTATGACTTACCTGTGGCTTGTTGGGGTACTTGTGAAGGGTGCGCAGTTGCACCAAGTGATGGACAGGGGAGACACGGCACAGGCTTTGCCTTCTGTACTAGCGGCCGTGCAGCTAGGAGAGCCTGCTTACTAATATCCATCAACTCCTTCCCAAAAAATGCTTCCTGTGAAAAAAAAGAATCCCTCTTACATATATGTAGAGAAAATATATTTCAAGGCTGAAACTGTCACATGACTGGGGAACATTTTGTGCGATTTGTTTCATTTTAAAAGCAATTGCAAAAATCTCAAAAAGTAAAATCCAAATTAAAGGGCTGTTTTCCTATTCTGTAAAAAGCAAACATGTAATTTTTTATTTTTTTAGGGTAAAAATAAAGTCCTTACAACCTAGGACTACAGGTTACAGTTAAGCAGCACCAGGGGAAAAAAGAATGGAATAGACTATAGACTCTGCCTTTTTTGGATGCAATGTTATTAGGGAAGACTCTAAAAACCTCCATGCTTTAGGACACCAGGGCTTTTCATATTTTGGTTTAAACAACTGTTCAAAGTTTCCAAAGCATTACAGATTAATGAATAGTGTAGCTGGCTGGAAGATGAGATTTCGAGGAAAGCATTGAGGAAATGTGGGTATTCCAATAACCCTTTCCACAAATGCGGCCTCTTGGTGGACCAAACCTTGAATTATTTTGAGAACCGACAGGACAGCACCTTAAAATGCCTAAGAAAAGCTTTGTCCCTTGAAGTCTGACAGATAGATGTAGATAGAAGTTACTGCAGATATTACAAAAGCAACTGAGCACAATAAAACTGTAGTTTGTACCTATGGAATGGAATCTGATAGTAAAGTATTTAAATAGTGTGCTGCCTTAGGTCTGACAAAGGACATCATTCCTAAAAATGAGCTATGTTGTCTAGAGCCTTATTCCTTAAAAGTGGGCACCATGTGGTGGGCCTACTGCTCCAGAATTCAATGCCCAACCGCTTTTGGGGGTAGTTTGTACCAAGGCAGCATAGGCTTACTTGTAACTTTTCAACATTTGTACATTAACCGGTTTTACCCCAGAGTTATAATGCAGTCTACTCAGAGCCTGCCACCACAGCTCACCTGCAGGTACGCTGGAAACATATCCTCCAACTTGCTCTTTTTCCGGCCTCTCCTTTTCTTTTTCTCATCTGCCTCTGCAGCTTCTCCACCACCTTCTGTGGGAGTCTCAAGGGGAGCAACTGCAAAACAGACATTAGAAAGTACTTTACTGTACTTTCCTCCATATTCTCTCCCGCTCACACTAACTTCTGAACAAATGCTTACAATACAGCAGCAACCTTTACACACAGCCTGCTCACTAAGAGAAACCGAGCATGACACTGAGTTTGTACTTTGCACTATTGGAAATGAGGAGTTAATACCATCATCCATGTGCATGTCTTGATTCTGGCTCTCCCGACAGGCTTCCAAAAATGCTGCATGCCCTTTCTTTGACCGAGTGTGGGTTTTTCTTTGTCTGATCATAAAGCCACCAATACCTACGAAGAAAAAGAACAGGTAGCAGTCAAACAACATTTACATACCAGACTATCGATAATAAATGCTAAATAAAAACTAAACAGCATAAGGCTAAAAACATACCTGGTCTGTAAGGTTTTCTTTTCTTTTTCTTCCCATCTTCTGTGTCTTCAATCCCTTTCCCCGGCTCTAGCTCCCCTCCTGCCTCACGCTCAGGGCTTCCAGGAGGTTCCGTCTTGATATCACATTCCATAGCTTCAACAATGCAGCCTAACAAGATCATGTAAGAAATTCAGAAGTGCCCAGAAGATGCAGAGATTGTATATGGGAAAAAATAATAATAAGCAACACTCACCGTCTTTTGTTTGATCCTCACAGTCAAGCTCCCCTTCCTTCCTTTCCTCTGATGCTGCATGCTCAGGCCCATCCAAGAAGATCTCTCCCCCAGTACACATCCGCGAACGTCGAGGCTTCTTTTTTTGAATAGGTGACAACGTGAGACTACGCAGAACTGCCATACCAGTCTCTGTTAACCAAACACCTTCAAAACGGAAGTACTGAGGCTCTAAAGGTGTAGAAAATGCAAAAAGTTTAAAAAATGCTCACCACGTTGACAATTTACAGTTTGAAATAAAATGAAGGCCGTTACACAAGCACATTTTACCTGGTTCTTTAATTTTCACTGGACTCTCAGGAGGAATGACCGGAACTGAGGACAAAGGAATGTAATAAAAGGTTTACACTATGAGCAAATATGCTTTCTTAATACAAGGCTGGATATGTATCTGATCAGATTAACTACCTCAATGTTGGTAAGAAAGACAATGCGACTAATTTTGTCTCTAATTTTGCCACTTACCCACTGGCTTTACAATGAAAGGTCGACATGAGGCGCAGTCAAACCCTTCATCCGCAGCTTGCTCAACTTCCTCTTCAGTGAACAAGTTCTCACACACTGCGTGTAACCATCTATGGGCAACAGCGTTAACAAATATTACATTCTGAATTCTGAAAACAATAAACAGATAATTGCAAAAAAAAAAAAGCAATTTACCGCTCGCAGTTTTGACACTGGATGAGAAGATCTCCTTCCTGGTATTTGACGTGGCAAACTGGACAGTTCACCTGACTGGCACAAGGTGCACAATGTGTATAGTTATTTTGCCACTCAGCGCGAAACCCTGGCGTGAGCGCTCCACATTGCATGCAGCAGACACACCTAGAAGAGGATGGAGAATACAAACATTGGAGAGGAGGAAGCGGGAGCATCTCTCAAGTCAATGCATCTTGTTGAGAGATATACTTTTCTCATTAATGCCTGTCAAAGCATATTTATGTGCAGGTTACAGTTTACATAGGTACACTACACTATGCACTTACCATTTGCATTTCCAGCCACCTTTGGGCACGGTCTGCAGAGGTGGGTCCAGACAGTATGTGTGATAACTGATGTCACAGTCATCACAAAGCAGTAAACGAGAGGGGTCTGTGGCTTTCCCACACACTTCACAGACTATGCACTCCACACAACGCCAACCTTTCAGTAGCATCACCTTAGTAATCTGGAGGGAGGAATAAATAAACAATGTTCCAGGTACACTATAATGTCACGTCGCTTTCAACTGCTAAACAGACAAGAAACCCGCATGAACTCCAAATACAGAACTCAATCTAATTGGGTCCAGATAGACAGCTCTAATCTCTGCTAAAGGGTTATGAGTGGTACCAGAAGCCATGGTAGAAATCTGACCAAAAGCACATGAGAGACGTGGATATTTTTTCTATCTACTGGATGTTTTTCACCATTGAACTTGACACAAGTTCATATATTCAGATTTCTGGGAGCAATATAATGTATTCTCCAAAGTTTATTTCCCAGGAGGAAAAAAAAAATACAATTCTGACTTTCATATACAATAGTATGAGGCCTTGAAAAAATATTAGAAGCCAAGTAAGCTCTGGGTCATGCCATTTCACGACTGGCACCTACATTTTTTTTTTTTATTATTTATTTATTATTTTTTTTTTAAGATCAGATATTGAACGTTACGGGTTTATTTAATAAACCGGGAATTTCCTGGCAAGTTCCAGATTAAGTTTATCTACGTAATAAGAAGGGCCCAGATGAAATATTCTGGAGGAAGGGCTGAGGTGACTGCACAATGCATAATTTCATTAACACGGTGAATTCTAACAAAACCTTCCCTATGCATTATGTTGGCCTTCTTGCTGAGGTGCATAAGATTTAGCTTTTCATAATGCATAGCAAAGACAGGGAGTGTAAGTGTTGGTATCCCCTTTGGATGGCATCCCTACCTCTTCCTCTACAACGAGGAAAAAGAAAAAAAAAATATATCAAAGTGTGCTGAATTCGATAACTCAGCGACTGTTAAAACTATGTAAATCTGCCCAGGACTGCTAGCTAACATCACAACTGCCATGAAACTCATGACACCTGTACACGCACACACCTTCTTACTTTGTATTAAGCTGTTAATATAAATCCAAGCTTTACATAACCCAAACTTGCCCGATAGTCTGAATATACGAAAGAGAAGCACATACATTACACAGGTATACCTACCTTGCTGTTCACGCAGTAAGGGTGATAGCACTGAGAACACTGGGAGCACGCCAACAGATGCCCCTCTGGGCCACGACCAAAGCTGCCACACACAACACACATATCCTATAGGTCACAAAAAAAAAATACAATTACATGAGGCACAAAAGAGACAAAAATCAGATCAACAAGACTAAAAGAGGTATACATCAATATATCTCACCTGCATAAGTACAAACTTGTCTGTGTTGGAAAAGAGCACCACTGTGTTTTGCATGGTATCATCTTCCTCTTCCTCCTCCTCTTTACCAGGAGAACTTTCAACATCAGCCATCTGAAAACATAAGAGCAACAGTACAATTAGTGAGTAGACAGATGAAATATGGCAATGCATTTATAGCTTTAGACTAAATGGAATGTAACATGGAATAACCAGTTTCATTCATTCAATGCCGCTATACTGCTTTCACGCAAAAACAAGAGTTTTCTTACTGGAAGAGTCTCTATAGAAGACGTTGTTGATTTCAGTCGTGATCTTCCTCTGCCTCTGCCATTACTGGTGCTACTGCCTCCACGAGGCCGTCTCCTACCAGGGAAGCTGCTGCTCCGACCCTAACAGTATTTTGGAAAACAACATTAAAAGCAAAGCCCCCAAAAGACTAAATGACATGGGCACATATAGTATTAGAGATATGAGCCAATAAGCTTAATTAAGCCGCCTGCCTATTTTGACTCCAGGTCTACTGGTAGACGGTGGTTAATGCTCCCAGAAACCGACTCTTAGTACTTTATCACACTGAAAGCAGTATTATCGGCCTGTTTACCACGTGCTTAAAGAAGGTGCGACGGGAAATGAGATAGTAAGTTCTTGGTCTGACGCTATATAAAAGCGGGAATATTCTTGCTATGAACAGCAATTCATAAATACCATGTTTGGCTGGGAGCAACCAACACAGAGAAAGGAGCTGTTGCCTTGACTCTGCAGAAGCGTCCTTTCCAAAAATACATTTATTCATGAAAATTCTTGCTTAATTCATAACACTGGTAAAATGTAATAAGAGTCAAATCACAGAAATGTGCTTAACACGCTAGAGACAGCAATTAAATGTTGAAATGGAACAGCACCTTTAACAAGTGAGCTTGGGTAACTGGCAAAAGCTTACAAAGAAATATGGGATCTCTGGATTAACAGTCAAGAATCTTCTCTAAACAAACATTTTTATATTGAGCTCCGCAGCCCAGCCATTAAGCAAAACCACCGTAAAATTTTACGAGCTAGAAGTACCTGGAATCAGGGGTTAGTTCAGGCGACAGCAAAGCCAGAAGTGTCAGTTTTATAATACACAATGCCACTAAAGCAAAGTTGTGACCAAACAGAGGTGCAACAAGCACAACAGATATCAAATATTGCCTTTAATTCACTCTACTGTATCATTTTTGTTCTGAATGGGACAACAGCTGGACAGAGATGCTGCTCAAGCCAAACACCGGGCTCATCAAAACTGGAGGAAATGGAGCCGAGTTAACTCAAGTTTGGACCTTTCCTTCATGCTGAGGGCAAGCCTGACTTAGCTGGTATGAGCTCAGACAAATGTGCCCAAAGAATCATTACATTTGTGTTCAGAAAAAGGGCCTTAGCCAACATTCAGTGGCCAATACACAATCTGAGGGAAAAATAAAGCATTATTATCTACTCTGCAGGTTTTATACGATATGGGTTAAACACTCGCCACCAATATCAAAGAAAAGGCATGAGTAGCATGGCTATGGCCTATGCATCTCTATCACCAACCATAACTTATAGTTATTAAGTGTGAAAAAAAGAAGACAGTCTATCAAGTTCAACCTTTCTATGCAGTGGCGATGCTACCATATAAACAGATTACCCAGCCAATACACTGTTTTCTTGCGGCATGCTTACACCTGTTTGGTAGGCCTCGTATTACACATTTCTATTATTTGAGCCTGTGACTAGCTTAGCGCACCGACATTTTTTCTTTTCCCTAAAAGAAACTTTTAACAGATGCGGGGAAAGGTGAAACATTGTAGTGATAGAAATACGATACATTTGGGTATCTTGCTCATTAAAAAAATTGCGATCGTATTATATTCCTAAAAGCATAGAAGCAGGGCTGGCTTTAATTGCCCATTAGTTTTGATGCAGAAAGACATTTATCTTATAATGATGTAAAAATAGTTCTTGATGCTATATACAATTTTTTTTTCTGATAGAATTATCACTTTGTTAAAAACGTTAATAACCTGCATTGACTGCCTTCGCCTAAAAAGCATTCAAAGCTTGACAGCACATTCCTGATTTTAACTTTTATTAAAGAAAAAAATAAAAGATTATTGAAGGACAGATTGAAACTACATTGTTGAGGGGATAGCATAATATTTCAAAATTAAGTTTCTTGTTGAATGCCTAAAAAAAAAATTAAGACCTTATTAACAATACCTATGTATGCAACGTGTTATTTGGGGTTCAGCGGCTCCAAGTACACACAAATTCTGCAGAAGAACACTGCTTGTGCATTTAAGCATTTGCACAAAAAATAAATGAAAAAAAAAAATCTTTCTTTCTGGACCAACGCAACATGGCCTAGAGGGCCCAGGTCATCATTACCAAAACATCTTACTTACGTGTTTCACCCTTGAGCGTCCCGGAGAGCTCTTGCGGCGTGATTTATCACCATCGGATTTTCCACCAGAAGGATCATATAAGAGCGAGTCATCAGTCTCTGGCATAGAGTCCGTGCATAGGCGTAAGGATTCATCCTCTTTATGCAAGCACATATCCATAGAGAGGGACCCGCCCTCGGGATCTGGAGACCCTATCGTGTCAGAGCCATGAAAGCTACCAGTTGTATCCCCTTGGCTAAGATTGGAGATTTCATTGACAATATCAGATTTGATTATCGTGCACCTAATAGGCACCTGCACATTTTCTGAAGAAAAATCCCCAATCTCCTGACTTAATGTATTTTCTGTAGTCAACATTTCAGTCACTGACTGAATAGGAGGCTCTTCTGCATCCAGGGGCATTTCGGAATCAGAAAGAGACGTTTGCTGAAAGCTACTATTTGATACATCTCCCTTTGCAACTGGAGGATCCTGGCTAGGGTTTTCATCCATACATGCAGTATCCTTTAGTCTGTCACCTTCCTCGGTTGGACTTGTGTTCGCCTTGTTAGAAATTGATTGGGTAAAAGATGAAGCCTTAAGGGTAGGGCTAAGTGGAGCAAGAGGTATACAGTCATTCTTAAACTCCTGAACATTTTCAGCATCTACATCCATATCTTCATCTTCCACAGTCACAAGTACAGGAGCCTCATCAAGCATAGGACAGCTATCCAATATCCTTTCTTGAGGTGAAGGTTCTGCTTCAAGTGGAGGTGGACTTCTAGTTTCCACTGACAGTAATGGAGTCATAGGAAGAGCTTCAGCGGCTTCATTCTCTGAAGATGGAGAAGGGGTATCTTCTTCAGCTGTTAAAACGTCTGCAAAGAGGAGACCTCATTAGCAATTGCAATGCCAGCATACAGGTATTTGTATAACAGTTTTTCCAGGGTCTACAAAGACTAGACTAGATGCCGATTACCTTCCAATAAACTTTCTGAAGGAGTCTCCACCAAACTGGATGTTCGAGGCAGCCCTTTGTCCTCTTGAGGATCCAGATCAGGCATCCCTATAAAGAAGCGATTACATTTAAAACTGCTTTAAGCTGTATTATAAAGCTGTACAGCAGCCCCTCTTAATAAGCCCTGGTTGCATACCTAGTGGTTTGGCTTCACATTCTGATACTGCTGTATCGGGGGTCTCCCTTCCTTTGATGAGCTCTTCTTTATCCTGTGTGAGTGGTTGTAATTTACTGCATGTTGGACACTCCCCATCAGATGGAAAGTTAGAAGCCTGTGCACAACTTGTGTGATAGAGCCTACAAGTATGGGGGAAAAAAGTTTGCATTAGCAGAAGTGTAGTTGAAGGGAACCTTTACCATAGTTCATATGCAACCTTTTCCATTATATACCCATTTTCCCTTCGTGGTCCTTCCAACTCGTTCTAAAGTCTCTTTGAAATGCCAATTATGTATACAACAGAGGCAATCTAATCCATTGTCATAAAGAGACTTCTGTGTCATCTACAACTCATGTAGAAATTAGGTTTTATCGTAAATTGCATACAATTTATACAAGTGCTTCAAATTACAACAAAACTAGAATCTGCTACATCACAACCGCGACAAAACAAGGCCAAAAATCGCCCTCTTAAGCTTACTTCTTGCAACTGGAGCACTGATCCATTGTCTTGGTTTGTCCAGGCTGATTACACTGGGAACATGTGTCATCTTGACTTTGCTGTTCTTGGCATCTTTCACACACAGTGTAGTTCTCGTACCACTGGCAGCTTGGCCCCAACTGCGTTGTCCGAGACCCGCAAATCCGGCAAACACGGCAATTCTGCGGAGAGGAGGTACGTTGGGTATTGAAATATAACTTATGACCAAATTCGTTTGACATGTCCATGACAATATGCATTTTAGGCTAGGTTTGGGGTGGCAAATGGGGGTTTTGTCTTTTCAACTAATTGTGACTATTTCTTTTCAGATATGTAGATAATAAGCATCTACCCAATAAGGTTAACCATTGATGTAAGAACCACATTTTTTCATTGTATGCTTTTGTACAAGATTCCCATCTGTGACCGTATCATCACTACACTAAGAGCTAGAGGCAAAAAAAAAATCTCACTCCATGTTGGTACATTTACCTTGCACTTCCACGAGTCAGAGGGCAGGCTTTCAATAGCTGGCTTCAGACAAAAGGTGTGATATCCCTTGTCACAAGCATCACACACTAGCATCATTGAGTCCTCACCAGGGTGCCTAAATGGATGAAAATTATAACACAGGAGACTGTTTAATCTAGAGAAATGATTATAAACACAAAATGTTAACCAGTGTTATAGATAACCAAGAATCCAGATCATAACTGCTATTTATAGAAGAGTAAGAAGTCTGTCCCACAGCAAAATGGTACTGCTGGCATTTCCCACATGGAGATATATATATATAATTAAAGCGAGACTGGCCAGTGTGTCAAATCATGAAATGATGCCTGTTATCCAAGTCCATTGTGCAGCACTGAGAAACATGTATTTTCTTTATAAACATTTTTTGCTGCATTTTGGATGGAGGCATACTTTATTCACACGGATTCTGCAAAAAACCTTGAGAAGCACCAGTTACAGAATGTGTTACATTGTCTTGAAGGTGCAATGTGTTCATCTTAATCCTATTAGAAGAATAGACATGTTTGCTGTGTGCAAAAAAATTCATGTGTTCATGTTCATACCACAGAGATAATCTATCGTACATCAACCATTAGATACCTAGAAAAAAAACAAACCATTTACCTGCAAGTTTGGCACACTTTACACTCAGGACATTGCCAGCCCGAGCGTTTTAATGGTGTGACCGTGATCTCGAGGCAGGAGCCGTGATAGTGTAGCCCACAACTAGTGCAGTAAAGAAGGTCTGTGAGGTCACCAGGCCCGTCGCAGAGCACACAGCGAGAGTCATCTGTGATAGAAAGAGAAATGTTAGAAACATGACTTCCTTCACTGCGATTGACTGTGCCATAGAATACTAGTCAAAGCTCATACAACACACTTCATTATAAAAGCATGTGTGTGTGTAATTTTTTTCAATGCTGGGAGCTGTTTGCACTCGACTTCTCCGTTCATATATAATCCCACACAAACGTCCAGGTTTTAGATAAAACCAGACAAGCTTAATAATGTTATATTTTTAATATTTGCACCATTTACTTGAACTAGCGCAGATTATAATTTCAAACTAACCAAATACAACAGCTTCTGAAATATGCTCTGGACACAGCAGTTTTAAGGTCTTCATTGACTGGAAGGATCCACCCGAAGCAGCGCAGGGGAAATGATATCGGCGCGAACACCCTGTCGAGTGGCACTGAATAGTAGCACCCATCCGATTACAGTATTCACATTTCTGTAAAAAAAACACGCAGCAGGGTTGCATTAAGATTACACAAGAACAGAGAGATTTTGACAGACAGCTATTTAAACTCATCTACTCAGTTACATTTTAAACTTTAAGGATTGTTGGTCTTCTCTGATGCTCAGAATATACATTCTTCCTCTAATAACCACCATCTCACCCCACTCTAAAGAATATATTCCCTCGTTAATTAGATATTCACAGAACCATACATACCTGTGATATCCCTGAGAATACAGCTATGTCCACATTGGTTAGTCCAACTCCTTCCACATTTGTGACACCCGATGACCAAGATGCACACCAGTGATGAACCCAGCAATGTCCTTTGGGAGGAAAATAAAATGTCACACACAAACATATACAAACGCACACATTGCCTGCCAAAGACCTAACATACTTCATAATCAAACAAAGTTATTCCTACAACAGTCTTGCTTCTAACCTGTTGGCTCAAAGAGGTCTTCTGGAGACACACTCTCATCAAATCCAATTATGGAAGGGTCAGGGTGCTGTGTGTCAATAGCTGGGGCCTGACAAAAGTCGGGGATCAGCTCTGGGTGACCTGGAGTAGGATCAAAGCGCACAAGTTCACGCTGTCCCTGCGGACTCCACTCTCCACAGTTGCAAAGGGCACAGCGCTTTGTCTGGGAACCACTGTTAAAAGAAATATTGATAAACATTATTGAAATACGAGTCAAATTTTAGTAATATTAGCGTCATCTATCTTATATACAGTACTGTGCAAAGGTTTTAGGCATGTGTTAAAAAAAAAAAAAAAAAAAAAAAACACAAGAACGTTTTTAAAAAGACATGTTAATAGTTCGTTTTTATCACAAAACGCAAACAGAAGACTTTTCTTCTTTCTTAAAGGAACTTAGCAAGTAGGCTGTTCATCTTAGAGAACTAACCACAGTTCTTTAGTGGATTTAGGCAGAATCAGTTGCTTCTCTCTCATATCATGTAATCCCAGACAGACTCAATGATGTTGAGAACAGGCCTCTGTGAGGGCCATTCCAGGATTCCCAAACTTGTAAGGAACCTCTGCCATGCTTTAATGTTGCCTGCAAGCACTCATTCTTGTACCGTTCTCCTTCTGCCATTTTTCTGCACTCCAGTTCCAGTGTTTCTCGTAAATAGTCACTTTGCCTTCCACATGGGAAGTATGGCTTTTGGCAGAAGGTCATACATGAAGACCACTTCTGTTCAGACTTCTCCAGACAGTAGACGGGTATACCAAAATTGCACGGTTTTGTGCCAATGTTGAGCTGATAGCACTGCTGGTCACGCTTTCATCTGCTGCACCGTTTCCTTGGCTGACATCTGGAAACCCCTAGCTCCCTTGAAATTTCTGCCTGAGAGAGACCTTCCTAATGTCACAGTAACTTCCTGAGACTGAGGACATACGGTGGTAGGTTTTAGTTTCAGAGGGGGGCCGTAGTACATTAATGGTAAAACTCCTTTCTCAGCTTCCCAGTACCCTATGTCACACAGGGTGATCGGGAAACCCAGTCTGGTCTGCCCAACCCAGACTTCTACAGAATAACCCGCTGTGAGGGCTCCATGCGCCTGACTTGGACAAAACAAGAAACTCTGCATATCTGCTGAGCACCTAGGAATGTTGTCCCTGTATGTTAGTTAAATGTCCCCACATGTTTATTTTAACCACCTTGTCCTTATCACGGGGTGGTCAGGAATTGCGGAACATTGCAACTTTTACTTTGCCAGAGAACAGTAGGATTCCCCTGGAACTCCTGGGCGGATCGTGAATCCACTGCGGTCTGCTTAAACTTCAACAGGTTGTCCCTCCCCCATAAAGCCTCCGATCGGGATGCTATTCAGGGAACTGAGAGGTCCATTAAAGGGCCCTGGGGGAACCCTGTTTTCTGTACACCAGGACATTTCACAGCAGGGCACCTGGGCTGCACAGGGGGAGTGGAGGATATTGTATTTCACCTAGTTCTTCACTTATGAATACGAGTCTCCTGCTGAATAAACCTGAGCCTTGTTTTCACCCTTCAAGAGGAGTTATAGATCACTAGACGCTATGTGCAAAAGGGAGAGACTTTGGCCGAGATACTCTGGTCGAGTATTAGTGCTCCACCACACAGTACAACTTCATTGAGTCTTGTTGCCTTGGTGTATGACTTGACATTAAACTGTAGTTCAGCTAGTTAGCGAGTTTGGCTGTTCCTTACACAGTTTTATTCCTCCTACACAGCTGTTTCGGTTTCATTTAATGATTGTTTTTCGACATACACATCAAATTGATGATTAGCACCCTGTTAGGTATCATTATTTAATCACACACCTAACTATATACCTAAATATTGATTTGATTCTTCTGTTCCCTCACTTTGTTAAATGATAAAAAAAAAAAAACATGTCTTTTTGGAAAACATTCTAAATTTTTCACTTCTTCACAGCAGTGTGTGTGTGTATATATTTACGTTCAGCTATCGTGCACACATTACATTGCTGATTTAGCCTTACTGTATCTTCTCTGCACACGCCAGTGGGCTAACAATTATTACAATGTCACTGTCGATATATTGACACTTGCTGAAAACCATTTATTTAGTTCTGGAAATACCGTGTCATTAGCAGCAGCCTCACACATTTAATAGACTGTCGAACGCATGCATTGTTTCTTCGGACCTAGTGCAATTCACAGTACCTGATGCACTCTGGCTCAGGAAGACCATCATCTGTTCCAGCTGGATCGGTCTGCACTGGACTGCTACACTCATCACCTTCTGCCTCACAAGCCACGTTGGACACATTTTCATCAGCTTACACGAAAGAATAGAAGGGGGAAAGATCCAAGTAAAACTTTAGTCAGCATCCAGATAACAGTTTTTTTGTTAGCAATTTGGCCAACAGAAATCCTAGATATGTGAACATTTTTTGTATAACTGTAGCCTAATCATTTGCTGAAGACAGGATAACACAAATAGCACGTAGGACCCCAATTTACAGTAGATACTAGTCAAAGCTCATGCTGTAATTCTTCAGAGGGTCAGATTTATGACTTGGAGGCACAAACATAACGGCACAAAGTCGGACAGACCACTGAACATTTTCTCATCAGTTACTACCTGATGCTTCCGATTCTTTGTCCTCGCTGGATGGCTTCTGATCATCCATCCCGGTCCACAAACTCTGACCGTCCCTTGGAGGGAGACCTGTAACCATTTAAGATAAATTAAAAAGTTAACATTTTAAGTCAGAATTAAAAATGCCCATTTAATCATTTCATAAGTGGCCGTCACTGAATACATAAGGAAACGCAGCAAAACTTCCTCCACAACAGTACTCATTAAAGCGCAAAACAGCCCAATATCTTTATTTGGTTGTCATCCACCGTTACCAGTGATTTATAACAAACACAGAACATAATGGCAGATACGCCAAAAAGTTCTTAACTAGTCTATCCATGGATCCTGCTGTAAAAACATTCTGCGCCGGTCTTTATGCATATCTAATATATGTTTAAATCCCCTGTCCCACTTGGGACGAGGTTTCACTCATCTACCACATTCTCAGTAAAGTAAAAAGTCCTTACATCAGTCTCCCTCTTTAAAATATCCTTCCCTCTTTAACGATTTTTATCGTTATTTATTTTTCCCTAAAAAGTCACTATTGACACTACAATAAAGGACTTGCTTTTAGGAGACCCTTTTTAGGATACATACACACACACACAAATAACCCACACCCATGAAAAGCTACAACACATCTGATGCAACATCTTGCCAACAAACACATTTTACAATAAAATGGAGGGGGGGTTAAGGAAAAAATTTTTTATATGCAATTCAATGCATTTGTTGGTTGCAGTGTTCAAAGAAATTATCCCATATGTGGAATGCACAAGCAGGCAATTTCTGTCTGTAATGCCACATGCATCAGGACAATTTTTGATTCTGCATCCTTGATGCAAAATTAAGCATTTTACTATACAAAAGACACCGTAAAAGCATTATACAAAAAAAAAAAAAGTGATACTTTCATGCACATACAGCACTTCTTTACATTACTCAATTTCAATATACAGTCTATTCCAGGAGTAACTTTTCATTAAGAAAAAAAAAAAAACAGGCAACGCTGTTAAAGATTTGGATTACAAAAAAACGGACGGTTAAAGTAGTATCTGCTTAAAATGTCCTTTAAGAATACCAATGGAGATATTTTATTTATTATTGTACTTCATGAAGCATCAGCATAATTGGTAGCGATATTACAAGAAAGGGTAAAATCCTCAAACTCTTAACACTGGCACAAGAAGATGTACTCAGCCTAAAAAAATAAAATGAAAAAAATTTTGCTTAGTGGCAAAAAGACTCAGCGATTGCACTATTTGGCTTATTTCTATTTTATTTAATGAAAACATAAAATTGATAATGTTTTTATTTTAGTGGTTTTCCTCCATGGAAATGAGCAGGGGTTACAGTTAATGGTTACAACTGGGTAACCAGTCTGAAAAGTTACTCTTTCTTGGCTTTGCTGTCAGGGTTTCTTTAATTGCAAAAATAGAATACTTGCAAGAGTCTAACTGCGGTTCACAGATTTGTATCTACAACGCTGTAAAATGACATTGTTGAATTAAAGCTGAAGACTGGAATGAACATTGAAGGCTTTAAACTGGTTGCTTTTCCATATAAAGCAAAAGGGGGAGGCCGACAGCAAACAGGAAGGACTGCTGTACGTGAACACAAAGTGATCCCTCCTGTGTCACATGACCAGGGAACACAAAAGCGCCCATCAGAAGTACTTCCCGTTTTCTCTGTCACATGAGTCTGCATGCCTGAAACTGAATATAAATCAGATTTCCCTGTATCAGCCCATCAGAAAATAAATCTGGCACACAAGGTAATTTGTAACGCACTCCTAACCACTAGACTGTCGGTGATACCCAACACGAAGATGAACCCATAAAAAGCAAGTGATTTAAGTTATGCTTTGGTGCATTGTAGCCGCTTCATGCCTTCCTAGACAGTGATATACAGTAACATTAGATCAAGCGACACTGTTTGCACTTGATCTCCCTTATACCAATAATACACTGAATTTTTGAGTCATTTTTTTTGGGATTTTGAGTCAGCGAACCAGTGCATGGTTGGCAGTAAAAAAGAAAACAGACAACATTTTATATAGCATATCAAGTACTTAAGAAGCAAAGTCATCTTTGCATCATATTCACTTTAATCTAAAATAAAAAACACACCATGTATCAGTTTGCCAGCATATTTTACAATGTAACTGGGAAAAAGTAATGTAAGTTGGCCATTCCCTGTAAAATGTCAACTAAAACCAAAATAAAATAGTACTATTCATTTTTGGGAGTAAACAATCATTCCAGCTGTGCATGACTTATAAGGATACTAATTAAAGGAGCCGTAATGCACCTGGTAACTAAAAGAGACTGCCAATTTGGGATGTATGTCCAAAACATACTGAAATTAGAGTGTGCTGTAACAGAGCTACTTAGTTGAGAAACTGTAACCTGTCCAGCCTTGTACTACTTTTACTGCATGTACATCTAAGGGTATTAGGTTTGGATCTAAGAGCCAGCCAAAAAACATAGGAGATTGTTTTTCACCCCAATCATGTATTAAGAAATATGTCCCCACCCTATAGAAATCAAACAACATACACCAAACACGCATTGACTCTTGCATTAATTACACAGTGTATAGAGTGCCCATTCATCCTGCAGAGGTCAGGCACTGATATTGGATGAGAAGGTCTGGCTCCCGATCGCTGTTCCAGTTCATCCCAGGTGTTCGATGGGGTCGAGGTCAGGGCTCTGTGCAGGACAGTCAAGTTCTTCCACACCAAACTCATCCAACCATGTCTTTATTGACCTTGCTTTGTGTACTGGCGAACATCCATGCCAGAATAGAATAGGGTCTTGCCCATACTGTTCCCACAAATTTGGAGGCATAGCGTTGTCCAACATTTCCTGGTATGTTGAAGTGTTACGTTTTTTCCATCACCGAAGGGACACCAACCCCTGAGAAGCAGCCCCAATACTATTAATCCCTCCTCCACCAAGCTTTCTAGTTGGCACTATGCAGTCAAGGTTCTCCTGGCATCTGCCAAACCCATACTCACCCATTAGACTGCCAAAGAGGGAAGCCTAATTCATTACGCCACAGAACATGTTTCCTCTGCTCCAGAGTCCAGTGACGGCTTGCAAGCAGTTGCTTGGCCATGGAAACTCATTCACAGCACAGTTTTTGAGCTGCTATTAAAGCCGGTGGAATTTGGCAGAGCATTGGCAACTCTTAAGCACCATGCACCTCAGCACACCGACTTTACATGGTCATCTGCTTTGTGGCAGAGTTGCTGCTGTTCCTAAAACTTCCACTTTCTAATAATACTTACAGTTGACTGTGTAATATCTAGCAGGGATTCACTGAGCTCTTCAGAACAACATTTTTTCCCAAAAATGTTTGTAAATGCAGACTGTGTGCCTAGGCAATGGGCACACCTGAACTTAATAATTAAAAGCTGTGTGCCAATAATTTTGTCCATATGGAGTATATAAAGCTCACACACTGACTGGCACTATACATATTTACACTGACCCTAAAACTATAGTTTTATATACATATATACACACACACTAACCCTCCAAAACTATTGTATACACTTACACACTTACACACACCTCCCGATTATACACACACACAGTGTTTTGGAGTGTCAGGATAGCAATGTGTATATTACACCTACAGGGTTGTAGGCCTTGATGACAAAATCATAAGGCAGATATGGCTGGGGCAGCACGCACTCAAAACACACCACTGCATATTTACCGCAATTAAGTCTATACACGTTATATTTGCGAGAAGCTGGTTGAAATGTCCACCAAATTTACTGCCCGTTTATAAGCATAATGCCTTTGTGACAGGGGATGTTTTCTGCGACGCCCGAAACAACGGCATTGAGCAGCCTTTTAATTCGGACTCACCGTTTTTGCGGTATGTGATCCTCAGGAGATTGGGCTTGTGAATGTGTTGTCCCCTCCAAACAGACACTGGGTGAAAGCTCCATTACACCCTACCACCAATCACAAGAGAACCTGTCTTTTTGAGAGGAACTGTCACCATGACACCTTTCCTACAGAACTAACCTCATTTATCAAAACTACCAATACCTTGTGATCTTTCATCCAGAAAAAGCACAGAAAACCTACTGCTGAGGAACGATCTTCAAAAACATGTGAAGGGGATGTTAAGATGCCTGCTCCTAGTGGCATACACAAAGTGGATTACTGCTTCTTTTTTTTTTTTATTAGTAATACATATCTGCAAACACCATTACCTAAGTTTATTTAGTGTACTGAGCTGTGAAATACAGTATTATTTTCAGAGCTGTTGCCTTCACTCAGAAGACAGAAAGAAAAGAAAAAAAAAAAAAAGCTCTCAGTAGCGAGCAAGCTTGTCACTTCTAACTCTAGAATGAGAAAACTGATCAGCTGTTCTTTCTCTCAAAGGCCATTGAGTTTTGGAGAGCGCTCAATGGGCATAAACATGAATGGGAAAAAATACCACTGTCAACAGCAGTAGCAACAGTGACTGCAGCCTCGGGAAGATGTGGTAGGAGGGCACATACAGGGGCTTAATGACCTCTATAAATCCATAAGTTTCTTGCGTCGGAAAAAAAAAAAAAAAAACCACAAATAAAGAATGTAAGAATAGAGAAACTGTAAGACTGACATAGCATACCAATCGCTTTCAAGAGAAGATTTTTTAAAAAAAATATTTCTATTGTATTATTTTTAACACAGCCATTAAATCTGATTGCCCAACAGATTGGTCTACGTTAGGGGAGATCTATAATACACACACACACACATATATATATATAGTTCATCACATGTCCCCTCTTACAACAGGCATAGTACTGGAGTACAAAAAAAAAAAATTTTGGAAATGGGTAAAATTCCAATGCAATACTACATAGAATATTCTACTATAGATTTTTTCATTTTATTACAAATTTAGATAAAGATGTATCATTCATTGAGAATGCACGATAGAATAAAATCACGTAAATTAATTTATATTCGATGGGTTATTCACCAGCCACTCTATTACATACATCAGAGTGCATTTTTATTTGTATACTTTCAAAAGGAAAACGTTGTCCACTTTTTAAATGACTAAAGCCAACCTACCCATCTTCATTGAACGCCGAGTGCAAGGTTGTTCGGTGCCTAATACGGAGGACTCCACTAACGCAGCAAGCAACATTTCTCCCAGTCTCCCTGTAACCAACAGGCTTTCACCCTGTCCCAGGCCTATAAAACAAATCCGCCAATCCCATACACTGTATGTGGCCTGACTCAATAGTATTTTTCAGTTAAATACCTGGTACTCACACGGATCCACTGTTTAGATGTTAGCATGCCTCTGGTCAACAGTGTACAATCATCAAATTAAAATGGGGAGGTGGGGGTACAAAAGATGGACACCAAAAGATGCATCACCACAACTTAGATCCAAATGTATTGAGGCACCTTTTAGGTATCCAGAGAAGGCTTTAAATTGCTCAAAAGTCTTGGTGGGTTAAAATGCATTGCAGCCCCTCGGATTTAGCTGCTTGGAAAGCAATATAGCCATGAAAAGCTAGATAGGACTCGCCAAACTTGGGATACATGAACGTAGTGGCGGGCGAAGCAATGTATGGCCATATAGTGTGACAGAATTCCTAATAGCTTTGAATGTTCACTTTGTTTTGTGTATTTATTGGTCATAATTTATCAGCCTTTTATGCTCTTTAGGCTGTGCTCCCCTTTCTGAGCTGCAAAAACCTCCAAGTGAGGCTTGGTGGTGATTTTTTTTTTTTTTTTTGCATGTTTTCACAACATTTTTAAGAATAGGCTGCGATACGGTTAGCGCTGCACAATTTAGCAAAGTTGTTGGATTTTATTGTTAGAAGTTGTCTCAGGTGTGAGGTTCTACAATTTTGATGTAATTAGGGTTGCCACACCACAATAAAACCACCCTCAATAATTGGGACAGCTCCAACACATTTGCTCCTTGGCCTGATACTTGGGAGGTGGGTATCATTGTAATAAATGTAAAAAAAACAAACTGCATATTTTATGCAAAACTCCCACAAAATTATTAAACATACTGAATTTATAACCCTGTTTAGGAATTGGGAAAAACACTAACCGCAGCAGCCATGCTCACTGCCTTCGATTACAAGTCCATTCCAGATAACCCAGTTAATTTGCTAGATTATCGTGATGGTGGTTATTTCCTGAACTAGCGAGCGGCGAAGGTTGTTTGACCAGGCCAAATTTAGAATTCAAGCTAGAGTGAAACACAAATCCCTACATTCTCAACATATACCTATGAGAGCTTGGTGATAGTAGTAGTCCACAGCAGCTGGTGTAACAGTGACCCGAAATAACTTACTCTTAAAAAGACAGGGGGGGGGGCATCAAAAAAGGGTTAAACCTAATTTCCATTAAGTACAAGATATTCATATCGTCTCACAAATCCTTTCGTTGAAACATTTCCAGGAGCCTGCCCCCAACACCTGCTTTACACTTAATGCGGAGATGGAACCGGCCTTCTGCTTACATATTTAAAATATTAGTCGCACAAAGTAGATCCTTAACAATATAGCACGTTTACTTACTCAATAATCACCTGGTTTCCTTAAAAAAAAAAAATGTATACTTTATCCGTGCTTTCGTTTGTTTCCTATTAATATAGCTCTCATTAACTATTTAAATACCATGTAGCACATAACCATGTAGCTACTTTATAAATATTTAAAATAAATAAAAAACATACTTAGGTGGCTGGTTTCTCACCTATAGCTGCAAAAAAAAGAAAAAAAAGCACACCCTCACATTTCTTTAGCTCCTTTCCCTCAGATTCCATGCGGTTTATGCCTGGGAATTGAGCGATACACGCAACAATGTATTGGGATGTCAACATTTAAAGGAGAGGTAGGCTTCCTATTTAAATGGGTTCTGTTACTGTCTGGTGCAAACATTCGCTCAAGAAACTTGAACGTTGGTATGTTGCACTTTTAACATGTATATAAATATTTATATCTATGAGATATATACGTATATATATATATAAAATCTATTTTGCACACACATATTCTCAAAGGTAAATAACTCAAGATAGATACATGGATACAAAAGTCACGCGTTGCTCTACAAAAGTAGTAAGACAAGAAGAGATGGAATGATTTCTCTCACCTTCAAAACAAGACCACATGGGACAGAGACTGCAAAGAAGAGATAGGGACATCAATAATCCCTTTCCTCCAACATCACACCATAAATCACCCAACCTCACATACACGAGAAGCTAGAGGTATTAATCAATCCGATGATGCCACTAGGACAGTATTAGAGAAAATCAAATGCAAGCTGAAACAGTTTAGAACCTTAGTTTATAGACAGATGTAATAATTATGTCCAGTGGTATATTTTTGCTTTGAGGTATAATGTGTTTTAAACAATAGACCTGACAACTAAATTGTACTATGGCTATGGCTACTGGTAAGTTCGAATGTCCTACGTTATGACAACTGCTTTGGTGACGGGTTACACGGGTCAAAAATGATGAGACAGTTATCCTTAGATTAAGAGTAGATGTTAAGAGTCAAAAGAGGTATACCAATAGAGATCAGTATAAAATGGCCCAAAAGTTAGCCTAAAAACCTGGCCCTGGGATTTGCCAAGACCTGTTGTAATGAATAAAGGCCAATACATGATTTTGAGTGATCCAGCAGGAAACCTTAAGGTATATCTATGGCTATCAGATATCTATGGCTTTCAGCCAAGGATTATGGTGTATTTTGACCTCCCAAAGCAAAAAAAACCATTAATATACAGCAATGGAGGCCAACCGTTTAACTGTCCAAAACTTAGACACCATGGCGCTCAACTACCATGTGTTCAGGCTGAGGAACACAGGATTTGTAGTTCAGCAATAACTGGACAAAACAGCCATGATATAGTGAAACACAAAAAAAAGCGAAGTATGTCACTTTCACTAAAAGTACTTTTTCCTAAAAAGGATAGCAAACACATCTCTACCTCTGCGTTTGTATAATATCTTGCATCCGCAGCACTGTGGCGTCGGAGAGGGATTTTGGGTGACAGTCACCGTTACAAAGACCTACAGGATAAAGTATCACCAAGTACACAATAGGATAATAGCATAAGGACAGTAAAACCGATGAACCCTTCTAGATTTATATAGCAAATGACACAATGACTTCATGTAAAACAGCAATACTGTATATGCAGATGGTATACAAAATCATGGCAGCATGTGGTGCAAACAAAGATCTGATAACAGGGATTGCTGGGCAATGGCAAATATACATACATAATTACATATACACACACACACATATATATATATATATACACATATATACACACACACACGTATATACATACAACTTTGTGAGTTCTTAAACACTGTAGTGTGCCACATCTTAGTTACTACAATGTCCTCACTTCCCACTATATCTCCGAACTTAATCTCTTTATTGTAGGCAGAGAATCCACGGGGTAACACCGCTGCCCACGATAAACCCCAAGAGGGCCTCTATTAATATGATAAGGGGTCCATGTCACCTGGACAGCACCCCCACCCCCCGCGGGATACTGACCCCTCCGCCGGCACAAATAGGAGAAATGCCGCACAACCCATTATGATCAATGCAACATATCTGCACAAAAACAACGCTTCAGCTTCGTATATTGAGCAGCCTTCAGCAGAGCGGAGCCTAGCAGGCCGTGTTATGTGACACACACTCGCTGGGCTGCACAGACACACACACAAAAGACCCAAAATATCCTCACGACACACTGTAAATACACACAAGACACACGCCAGGCCACCAGCCAGCATCCTCCATGTTCGTAGTGTCCCACCCAGCTCTCCCCGCCGCTCACCTTTACTGTGGCCGGGGCAGGCAGACCCCCCAGCGAGGAAGCATCTCACCCGGTTACCCGATACAGTGCCCGGGAACAGGGGGCGTGGAATAAGGGCACCCCGGGCTGCAGTTCCGGCCTCCCCGGCCTCCTTCACTCCATACCACGGCTGAGCCGGCCCACTGGTCAACAATATCCTTTCTTGTTCGCTGGCTTCTAGTCGCTCTTTCTCCCAGCAACCTATTACCCACTACGCTCAACACTCGGCCGCCATCTTCATTGCCCGGAGAAAAAGTAGTCCAGCCGAGCCGGGGGGGGGATGTCCCCGAACTGAACACTTAAGGCCGCAGGCCGTTCAGGCAGCGACGGACTATGAATACGAGTCCGGAAGCAGACGTAGCTTGACGCGAGGAAGGCTCTGTCCTGCACTACGGGTATCCGGTATCAGGGTTTTAGTCCCCTTCTCGGCAACGGGGCTTTATTTGCGCTGCAACGGCAGCGGAGGAGGAGGGATACGCGCGACCGCTCGGGATGTGACTCTGCAGTGACGCGGCTCCGCACAGGATGCTTCCGCCGTCAGATTAACTGCTTCAGTGCCAGAGCCGAGTTGCAGCAAGCACGTGGGAGTAAACGGTGGGTGGAGGAGAAGCGTCCTTCGAAATGGAAGCCGTGGGGGAGCTGCTCTGTAGTAATAATACTATGTACCTGATATATAATCATATATACAATAAATCAGTGAGGCCTATAATAGCAATGTAAGTCTCGCACAGCCATACTTTCTAGTAAATAAACGCGGTTTATTGTAGAGAGAGACGTGCTTACACTCCGTTCTCTATATATCTATATGAGTCTGTGTAGACACTCGCGCGGTTTTACATAACACATATACATCGCTAATAAACATTTATATACATCACTAATATATATTTATAAAGGCTGCAGGCTTTCATACTTGGGGTATCCCAATGATGCCAGTTTAGGATGTTTTTATGTATAATGTTCTTTGCTAAGCAGTGACAGATGTACTTAGCGCTGTACCATTTACACTATAATATGGAGATGCAAAAGTGCAGACATTTTGATTGGGGTACAATAGGCGTGAATACATTAGGAAAGCAGGTCCCTGTCCCATAGAGCTTACATACAGTCTATGTGAGTAGGGTAGCTTGTCCAGCAGCTTAGAATCCCAGAAATAAAGTCTAACTTGCTTTTGGTAATGATATATGATTTTGAGTAGCATTTTAGAAAGTACTCATCAGTACTTTTGCAAAAGTGCCCCCCCAGCATAGATAAGGCCACTTGGTCTATCGCCAAAAGCAGCTGCCCTGCAGCCGTTACAGCCATTAATGTTATTGGTCATTTTGTTTTTTTACCTCATTGTAACAGGTTTTTTTTTTTGGGGGGGGGGGTGTCGAAGCCCCAGATACTGTGCTCGTCTTCAGCTATGAGAAAGAAGAAAAGTGACAAGTGCTTCAGTGTAGAGCCCTGCGCGGGACTACTTTTTTAATACCGCTCCCGCTGATTTTTTGTCCAATCCCACCCGCTCCCGCAATGTGTGTTTCGCTCCCGCCACATATGTGTCCATTCCCCCCCTGCTCCCGCCACGTGTGTCCTATCCCGCCCACTCCCGCCACATGTGTGGTCAATCACGCCCACCAACTTACCTGAACCGCAGATTTCCCGTGAGGCTGCCATCGTGTTCCTCCCTCACAGCGTCTCTTCTCTTGTTCCGCCCAGGAACACAGCGGAGTCACGGGAAGTAACGTCACATCACGTGAGTCCGCTGTGTTCCTGGGGGGAGCAAGAGAAGAGACGCTGTGAGGGAGCAGCGCTAAGGCGGGATTACCGGGACCCGTAGGTACAGTGTCTGACCGCCCGCGCCCACAAGTTTTTTAGCAAGACCCGCATCCCAATGCAGTCCTCTACTGTAGTGTATTTAAGGCCACAGAGAGACCAGGTCCACAGTGGTCTTCTTCTTAGACTATACTCCTCTTATGGGGATATGCAGCCCATTCCTTCCCTCTCAGACTGAGTTCAATGGGGGGCCAGATCTTCCAGCGTCTCTTCCAAGAAGGATACACAGAAACAAAGGTTGGAATACAGCACTCAGTTGTGAGATGGTGCAAGAAGGAGACCCATTGAAGTTTTCAAGGGGAGGAAGGTGGCAAAGAGGCATATCACCCCACCAAAAAGCAGAGTCTCCGGGAACCTGGCTCCGCTGTGACATTTTTAAGCATGACAAAACTAAAATCAGTGTCCTTAATTTAAATTCAAACTGCATGTGCCCCAAACGTGAGGTGATGAAGTTCCCATTTCAGGTCCTAGCCCATGGCTTCTGTTAATAAAAATGATCTTCTCCCACACCACCAGCAATAGGTGGGGAGAAATAATAATAATAAAAAGAGTGCAAGGCTCAAAATAAAAAGTCCAGATGATCCAAGTGCGCTTATTCGACCTCCGTATAGTGAATGTGCCCCTGCACACCACTTAATATGTGTGGCAAACCTTGGTTCCCTGATACAAAGGTACTCAAGAATCTTGGTGAGCCTACACGACCTTAAGGCCAGAGGACCAAGCTTTCCCTCCTACAGTTACTCACTTGATCATAGCCAAAAGGAAGAGGAGCGATAACCTCATCGTAGGTTCGTGCACTCTTTGTAATATCGTCTGGAACAACATGCGAACGTGGTACCCCTAATCTGTATGCATTTATTAATTATGGAAACAACGTGTCAGCAGCACCCCATAGGTTTGGCCATGTAAATGCAGACGGTGCATTCTAATACCACGGTTTGATTTAAATTGATTAGGTGAGTTTTATTAATGCTGTGATGTATTTCTTTGCATGCCTGTGTACATGTTTAATAATAGGGATGCTGAATAAGAGACTGAAAAATATATGACTAGAGAAAAGGGCAAGAAAAATATATAGCGGGGCAGAGTCCAAAACATAAAATGGAAAGTTAACGGTAGACAAAAGCATAATTGGGAATGTTACATATTTTAATCAGGGTCCAAGAAAATATATATATTGTTATGTTTTTTCCCCACAAAATGAGTGGCATAGAGAGGAAGAATTTCATGTTGCCTGTTACGATGGATAAGCTCTTCTGAAAAGGGCCTTAGCTCTGCAGAGGAAGGTCTTGTTACTAGTGGGCTATCTCAAGGACACATACTTTTTGACAACTTTGTTACCAATATGATAAAAGGTCTTAATGGTAAGGTATGTCTTTTTCAAGATGATACAGGCTAGCTTGGTTGAACAAGACAAATGGCATGTGATTTAAGTAAATTAGAAGAATGGTCAAGAGTGTGGCAGCTGCAGTTTAATGTTGAGAAATATACAGTAAAACAATGCAAAAATTCCCAAGGCAGAATATAGCATTGGGACACTGTTTTGTCAGAGGAACGTGTTAGTAATTATTTCTGATGACTTAAAGGTAGGCCGAGAATGCAATAAAGCATCGAAAAAGCAAGCAGGGTGCTGGGTTGTATAGCACGCGGCATTAGTAGCAGAAGAGGGAGGCGGTTCTGCCACTTTACAGACCTCACCTAGAGTATTGTGTACAATTCTGAAGACCCGTCTCCAGAAGGATATTGGCAAAGTGGAGAAAGTTCAGAAGAGGGCTACAAAAATGTCAGGATAAAAATGATCAGGAGAGACTAAGGGATCTTAATATCTGTACCTTGGAGGAGAGAAGAGAGAGAGGAATGTCACAAAACATTAAAATTTCTAAAAGAATTCTTCAGATTACAGCAGGGAGGTCATAGTCTAAACCGGTGGGGCAGAAGTTTGCACAATGTAAGGAAGTTTTACTTTACAGAGAGGGTTGTAGGTAAATGGAACAGCCTCCCCTCGGACATAGAGGCTAATAAAAGGGGGAGGGATTTAAACATGCATAGGATAAGAATAAAGTTATCCTGAGTCTTTTCATCAGGAAAAATGGACAGACTAGAATTGTTCTTATCTGCAGTGAGATTCAAAGTTTCAATGTTTTTATGGATGGTTCATTTATAATTCATTCCAGTAGACATACTGCTATGTGAAAAAAAATCTTATCTATCATGTGCAAGATTGTGACTGACACAGGCAAAGGAAATGTGGGTTCAATTGATTGAGGGGTATAACTGTAGGGATACAAGACATTTGGCTCCAAAGTACCCCCTGAAAATCCAAGTAGTGCTGTTTTGATGGATGTAGGCTCTAGGCTCTCCACAGACCACCCAGTTAAATGTTACTCTAAATTTGCTTCTATACATTCGCAAACAAGCTGTCAAATCAATGTTCAGAAGGAATTTTACCCAAAACAATGTACCACCATGAAGAAGAAGGGTGTGTTGTAACCTGTATGGTGGTCTTCTGTAGGATCTATGCCTATTTAAGCCAAAGTGAACATAGTAATTAAATACATTAATAGGCCTGTCCGTTAATAAAAATGCTGGGGGGGGGGGTTGTATTGGTTTGTCTTAGTCTATCACTTATAGTTTTGTCATACCCTTTGAATATATGTACCGTGAGAAGTGCTGCTTAAATTCTTGGCACTATATAAAAAATATAAAAATAATGAGAAAGGAGTTTCTTTGTGAATTTATGATGGGGTGTGTAGCACACAAACGTTGATGAGCCTCTTGAATGTTGAGGATAATTGGGAATGAACAACATGCTCCCCCTACAGGCACAAAACAGTAATTATAAGATCAATTGTGACCTTTTCTCTAGCAATGAATAGTCTTTGTGGACATCTTGTGTACTTTCTTTTTCCCACAGTTGGCACTATGCCACTATGTTATTGCTTGTATGGGGTTATTATTAACCCTACATATAAAGTTTATTTGACTCCTGGTTAAATATCGGCTAGCTGGCAAGCCCAACTGTTGTAACACTAAAGGCAATAACATATTCACTTAACCTAGAAAATGGAGAGCGGAACTTTTCTTAATTTTTTTTTATGAAGACATAACCCTATTGCGTTTGTTCTACAAGAAGGTTTGAGCTGGGCCTGCATAATACATTGTGAATGTGAAGACTTTACTTGATAGACACCCACAATTTAACCAGCTCAGCCTTTGCTGCAAGGGGTCTGAGTGGATGGACTTTAGTGAAGTCAGGGAGTTAATATGTCCTACATACACCCATTGTTAATATATTTAACCATCTCTCCATATCTCTATGTTACTGATGAAGCAGTGGCATAGAGATATATGCAAATATACAAGAATGCTATAACACTCCAGGGTAATAAATTGAATATATTGCATCACAAAAAGTATAATGCAGCATTCCTTCTCACCCACCCTAGCAGAGGCAGCCTGAACCAATCAACAACATTCAGGGATTTAGCAATAGAGCAGATATGAGATAATTAGAGAGCTAATCATACAGATATTGACAAAATGAAGTTAAATACCAACCTCCATGTTATATATGTGTGTGTGTATATATATATATATATATATATATATATATTACTACTACTGTTCAAAGGTTTGGGGTCACTTAGCAGTTTTCATGGAAAAGAACAAAACTTCTAGCCTCTATGCCTATGAAGATGTTCCAAAAAAATGTTGCCATTTCCAGGTATAATAGTCATTCTTTCAAACACAAGCACATTTCAAAGTGACCACAACCATTTGAATGGTAGTATTTATACCTTATGGACAAAAGTACTGGGACACCTGACCATTACACCAACTGGGACTTTTATGACATCGCATTCTAAATACATAGACATTAATATGTAGTTGGTTCCCGCTTTGCAGCTATAACAGCATAGCATCGTTCAAACTGTCTTGGTATCCTAAAGGAGACATACCCCCAATGTCTTTTGGACAGACAAGATTTAAGTGGAGATGTTTGGCCATAAGGCACAGCGCCATGTTTGGCGAAAACTAAACACAGCATGTCAGCACAAACATCTCATACCGATTGTCAAGGACAGTTGTGGAAGGGTGATTTGGGCTTGTTTTGCAGCCACATGAACTACAAACCTTGCAGTGATACAAGCTGTATACAAACGTATTCTTGAGTCAAATGTGAGGCCATCTGTCCGACAGCTAAAGCTTGGCCAAAATTGGGTCATGCAACAGGACAATGAACCCAGACACACCAGCAAGTCTACAACAGAATGGCTGAAAAAGAAAAGAATTAAGGTGTGTAATGGCCCAGTCAAAATCCAGGCCTCAACCTAAAATGCTGTGGTGGGGCCTTAAGAGAAGTGTGCATAAACAAATGCCTGCAAACCTTGATGAAATGAAGCAACAAAGCGAGAGACTGATAACGTTATACAGAAAATGATTACTTCAAGTTATTGGTGCTAAAGGTGGTTGTACAAGCTATTGAATAATACGGTATACTTAATTTTGGCTTTATTTTTGTTGACTAAATCATGACATGCTGTAATGTCATGTGCTGTTGTCCATCTGAGGTTGTATTTACCTTATTTATGTGTCTTTTTCACACAACTGTAATTGGAATCTAATCAATGAAACAGCATTGGAGGTGTGTTTTAGAGCTACTTTGACTTATAAAAAAAACCACTCAAACATTTTGCGTTTGCTATTCACAAGCATCCGCTGATGTGAACCCTGTGCTCCTGAGAAAGTGTTTTGTTGAAACTAAGGTTTAACTTGTTGGGGGCGAACACACAGCACTATGTATGATGTGAAAAGAAAAAGCACTGCATAACCACATAAAAATATCCCTTTGGTGAAGTAAGGTAGACGAAGTACCATGATTTGGGGCTGCTTTGCTGCCTCGGGGCCTGGACAGCTTGCCATCATCAGGAGGACAATGAATTCCCAAATTTATCATGGTATCATACAGGATAATATCAGAGTGGCTGTCCACCAGCTGAAGCTGGGTGATACAGCAAGATAATGACACTAAACTTTGAAATAAATTGACTACAGAATGGTTTAAAAAAAAAGGAAATCCACCTTTCAGAGGGGCCCAGTCAGAGCCCAGGCCTTAACCCATTACAGATGGAATGACCGCAAGACATACTAAAAATATGTGCTTGTTTGAGGTTATTGTTGCCAAAAGAGGGTCCACCCGTTATTAAATCCATCACTGTGAGTGTTTAATAGGTGTGTTCAATAAAGGCATGAATGATTATCATTGTGTGTTAATAGTTTAAGCACATTGTGATGTCTATACATTTGTAAGATGTAGGGCTGCAACTAACAATTATTTTAATAATCGATTAGTTGGCCGATTATTTTTTCGATTAATCGATTAATCGGATAAAAAATGCAATTTTTTAAAATAATGTAATAAAAAACGTACAATTTACACTTTCATCTCTTTATCACAATGGCCTCTCTCTATTCACCTTCTTATTTTACTGACATAATAAAAGCTACAAGAACCCAAACACAGTGTTTCTCAAACTAGGTTTTAATACAAAGTTATTAGTAAATATTAATTCATATGTTAACTATTTTTCATATTTAATAAAAGTAAAAAAAAATAAGTTATGCACACAGACCCCCACCGGCTGACAGAATCATCCTCTCTGTCAGCCGGTGGGGGTCTGCATCGCACAGACAGCCTCCGTTACTGCCCTTCACTTACGCTGAGGCTTCTATGAAGCTGCAGTGAAAGTGCCTGTCAGCAACGGAGGTTCACAAAGCACCAGGGAGTTGGGAGAGAGGCAGAGTGATGTATGGGAGGGGGGAGGAGTCAGAGGGGTGTATGGGAGGGGGGAGAGAGACGGAAGCGAGAGACCGGCCGACAGTGAGGGGAATCCAGGTCCCCTGCAGCGTTGCGGGGGATCTGAATTCTAGTGTTATAATACGATCTCTGTTTGAGGTCGGATTATATAAGGAGAGGAGTTTTTCAGAGCATTTGCTCTGAAAAAAACCTCTTTTTATAATCGATAAAAATCGATTAATCGATAATGAAAATCGTTGACAACTATTTTCATTATCGATTATTATCGATTTTATCGATTAGTTGTTTCAGCTGTAGTCAGATCACATTTTTATGAATAATTACTGCAGAAGACTAACATTCCAAAAGGTTCATTTACTTTTTTTGCCACTGAATACACAGACACGCAAATACATACATATAGCTATTTGGTAGACTTGAGCACCGGCCAACTCTTCTTGTTTGTCTTCATGGGGGAAAAAATCTTCGTATTCCATGAATTTTCGCCCGTTCCTGTGTTCGGTTCGGGTGAATAGTCGTGTACATTCTTCATGTTCATCTTTTTAAAATGTCCGTACAAGCGACTCTATTGGTCACCGGTAGGGGCCTCCTCTGCCATCAACCAATGAAATGCACCTGTACTTCATTGGTTGATGGAAGACAAGCCACCTGCTGGTGACCAATAGAGTCGCCCCTACAGACTTTTAAAATCCTGGTGCTGCAACTTGGCTTGGAGAGACCACTGGTCTCCCCGCTCCAAGAGTTAAAGGTCTGTACAAACGACCAATAGAGTCGCCTGTACGGCAAGTACAAGTGAGTCTATTGGTCGCCTGGGGGGCCTCCTCTGGCATAAACCAATTGACTTCTATGTTGGTACAATAATAGTTATCATCTTTTGCTTAAAACTCCACCCTCTTTCAGAGCAATAAAAATATAACCATTATTCTACACATTATACTGTATAATGTTAGAGCTAGACACTAGAGGACTGCATTTTGTCATGCTTAAAAATGTCACAGTGGAGCCGGGTTCCCGGAGACTCTGTGAGGGAGCAACTCGAGGGCAGCCTTGCGGGACTGCGCGGGAAATCTGCAGTTCAGGTAAGGAGGTGTGTGTGATTGGCCACAAATGTAGCGGCAGCGGGCGGGATTGGGCACACATGTTGCTGGAGCGGGCGGGATTGGACCAAAAATCAGTGCGAGCGGGATTAAAAAAGTAGTCCCACGCAGGGCTCTACTAGACACCACCACTAGTGTATGTACCCCTTCTTCCTGTCTCCTCGTACCAGTTCAGAATCGTTTAGAAGGGCCAGAAGGGCCTTTCCTAAACTATTTTGAACCGGCAAGGGGAGACAGGAAGAAGGGGTAGATACACTGGTAAGCGGGGACGTGCAGTATGTATGTATATGTGTAAATGTGTTTGTATATATATATATATATATATATATATATATATATATATATATATAAATACATATATACAGTATCTCACAAAAGTGAGTACACCACTCACATTTTTGTGAGTGGTGTACAACACTGAAGAAATTACACTCTGCTACAACGTAAAGTAGTGAGTGTATAGCCTGTATAACAGTGTAAATTTGCTGTTCCCTTAAAAATAAGTCAACACACAGCCATTAATGTCTAAACCTTGGCAACAAAAGTGATGTGTAAATATGTGTGTGAGATCATAGATTTGTAATTGTGTGTGTGTCAGCATGGATGTGTAACTGTGTGTGTCAGCATGGATGTGTAATTGTGTGTAGCCGTAGACCACAAGTTCCCAGGTATGACTATGACAAATGAACACTACAGTGGCAGTAGAGACTTTTACAAGCAAAAAGAAAACAATTTAATATCTGTTCGGTTTTACTGGGAATGCATGACACAGGCCATTCTTAGGGCTTCGGAAATCGGAAAGAGTTACTCCATGGCCGTGCATCTCGTCGGACAGGTGACATCTGCATAGAGTATTTGCACTGCCCCACCAATGCTCAGCCGGCCCCTGGACCAGTGAAATCTGCAAGAGAGGTAAGGTGGGTGAGAGTGAATGAGTGTTTAGGGACAGGCAGGCTGTTTAGGGGGGCAGAGGTGGCACAGGCAGGTTGCTAAAGGGGCAAAGGTTACAAAGGCAGGCTGTTTAGGGGAACAGAAGTGGCACAGGCAGGCTGCTTCAGCGGCAGAGTTGACGCAGGCTGCTTCAGGGGCAGATATGGCACAGGCAGATTGCTTAAGGGGCAGAGGTGGCACAGGCAGGTTGCCAAAGGGGCAGATGTGGCACAGGCAGATTGCTAAAGGGGCAGTGGTGGAACAGGCAGGCTGCTAAAGGGTTTTTTTTCCAAAATTAACATACAGTTCACAAATTTGTGAAATAAATATTCTTGGCATCAGGAATTTTTAAGTGGGGGATGCCACATACAGGATCCGCCCAGGGATACTCTAGGTACGCCCC
Organism: Spea bombifrons; assembly: GCF_027358695.1. Lineage (NCBI taxonomy): Eukaryota > Metazoa > Chordata > Amphibia > Anura > Pelobatidae > Spea > Spea bombifrons. Next base: position 110,650,796 of record NC_071088.1, read on the forward strand.
TGCCTCCGTGTTCTCTCATGGTGAGACAGCAGGAACACCGACTGTACCCCCAGCTGGCGGAAGTGGTAGCAATCGTAAGTGTATATCAAATAATACGTTAAAATATCACATGCCGTCTGAAACTATTTCAAAAGTTTATTAATGCATCCTAGTGAGTTCTGTAAGTCCTATTTCAAAAACATGTAAAAATGTAATTGTTCTTCAAGGTTAAACATGTAAGAGCCTTTAAAGAGTTAACGAAACAGTGCATAGTTCTTCAAAGGTACAGTTTCATCTTCTTCCTTTACGAAAAGCACATTATAAATTGCAAAGTACATTTGCATACATTCATATTGTTCAGAAACGGCACAGAAACAATATGTACTTTTCAGTAGCAGTAAAGAACCACTGTGCTTTTATAGCCTTGTCGCAGTGAGAACAGCCTTTCAGAACAAATGGCTACAAGCACAAAGCAACTCTGCAAACAAAAATAAAACTAAAAAAGCTTAGATTGTATTTAAAGCCACATTCACTCCATTTCAAGGACATTTTACATTGATGTATTTTGTACCATGCATCGGTTATATCAAATCTTCTGATTTGGTACATTTGATTATTTTCCTAATGTTCAGGAGTCACCTACGCTTACTTAGCCTATATATAACGCATAAAGCCACATTTCCATCGTGGATCTTGAGACAAAGGGGCTACCATGATGGTATTGCATGATCGAAAAGTTTCTGCCTGTACTTCTCAGCAATGAGGAGACCATTAATTGTGACTAAATCCTCAACTGTGTTTGCACCCCCAAACTTGCAAGGAATATCCACCATGCTTCGATGTTGCCTGCAAACACCCATTCTTGTAATGCTCTCCAGCCTTTTTGCTATAGCCAAACATTTAAAATTTAGACTCATCAGTCCAGAGCACTGTCACAGGAATAGGGCCGCAGAGGACTTGTGATAAACCGTTTGTATTTGTTTTCTTCCTGTTGTAATTTCCCCTAAAGGAGTATAATCACGCACCCTTGTGTTTCTGGACCCTTTTGGAGTACCCATTGTGCTGGACATCTTCCAGTTGCTGCACAAAGTATTAATGGATGACCACTGCATCTACGGTTCTTAACATGGCCAGTTTCTTTGTAGTTCTTGAAAAGAGCATGGACGGAACATCTCAAAGCCCCTGTCTGTCTTGAAATTTCTGCCTAAGACCTTGCTAATGCAGTATAACTATCTTGGGTTTTGTTGCTGTGCTCAGTCTTGACCTCACCTTATTACATTAACTTTATTTGTATAGTGCCAGCAGATTCTGTAGCACTGTTACAATCAGTGGAATAATTTATAATCACACAAAATAGCAAACTAGCTTAAAAGGAGAAGAGGGCCCTGCTCTTGTGAGCTTGTAATCTAGTCTGTGTTTGAGGGGGAAGTGAAACAGTAGGAGAGGACTGCTTGGATGGGGGTGATCTGTAGAGGTTGTTGGTCTTTCAGAGGTGTTGATTGGGATGATGGCTGGGAGTGTTAGGTGGACAGTTTGTATGCTTCTCCAAAAAGGTGGGTTTTCAGAGAGTTTTTGTGTAAGTTGTGTGTAAGTCTGAGAGAATAGGGAAGTGAATTGCACAAAAGGGGTACAGCACAGGTGAAATCCTGAATACCTGAGTAAGAAGAGGTAATAATGGTAGAAGAGAGATGCAAGTCATGGTGAGAACAGTTAAAGATGTATTTGGAAAGGAGGATAGAGCTATAGGGGGTATGGAGAGTTGCTTATGGTTCTGTAGGTCAGGGTCAGAAGTTTGAATTTGATTTAAAGGAGTGATATGGTATAGTGGAGCAGCAGGTGAGGAGCAGTAACAAAAAAAGACTAATCTAGCTGCCGTGTTGAGGATGGATTGGAGGAGTGAAAAGCGGGAGACCAGTAAGTAGGGAGTTGCAATTCCTGACGAGATACAACAAAAGAGTGGATTAATATTTTAGTTTTTTCTTGTGCAATGATTGGGCGAATTCAGGAGATGTTTTTCAGGTGAAGGCGGCAGGTTTTGGTGAAGGATTGTAGGATGAAGGAGAGAGCAGAGACAAGTGTGATACCAAGGCAGCGAACTTGTTCTGTCGATTGGGTAGTGGAGTTGTCAACAGTAAGAGGTAAGTCAAGAATTGTTTACCGAGTGGAGGTATGGTTACCATAAACTTAGTCTTAAAGCCTTTGTTGATAGAGGGTGAAAGTTCATGAGAGGAAATATAGATTAGGGTGTCATCTGCATATAGGTGATACTGGAAGCCAAAGGATGACACTAGTTGTCTCAGGAAAAAGGTGTAGCTAGAGACTATTAGAGGCCCAAGAACTGAGCCCTGAGGAACACAAAGATAGCGGTAGGGGGAGGAGCAACTGCCAGTGAATGAGACACTAAAAGTATGGTCAGAGAGGTGGGATTTGAGCCAGGAAACAGCTGTGCCATGGATGCCTTCATCATGGATGGTTTGTAGGAGGAGGGGGTGGTTAACTTTGTCAAAGGCTGCAGAGAGGTCCAAGAGAATAAGTAACCAGAAGTGTCCTTTTGTTTTAGCTGTGAGGAGATTGTCAGTAATTTTAGTATGGTCTTGGTTGAATGCTGTGGACAGAAAGAGAGGAAATTCGTTAATAGACTGTAAGTCAGTTATTCCAGCAGTTTGAATGCCAAAGGGGAGAAGGTAAACTAGATGTTAGTTCGACAGGAATGTGGGATTGCTGGGAATGTTTGATAGCATGTATGAATGAGGATGGGAATACACCAGACGAAAGAGGTATATTAAAGATATTAGTTATTGATTAAAGATATTGGATATCTTGTGTCCATGCCAGTTGGGGTATGGACACTAGAGAGCAATGATAGGAGATAAGGGAGGGAGGAAGTGAGGACCTCAGAAACATTGTTAGTGAGTGTTTCTGTTCCTCACCCAGTGTTATTCCTCCTACACATCTGTTTCTGATTGTGTTTTAACCTACATATTAAATTGATGATCATTAGCACCTGTTTGGGACAATTGTTTAACAATACACCTAAATATATGCCTACACAATCTCTGACTTTGTGCAACTATACCTAAAAGAACTGATTTTGAAGGCAGAGTGATCACACCAAATATTAATATGATTTACATTTTTCTTCTGTTCACACATTTGTAAAATACACATCTATTGAACACGTCTATTTAAAAAACTTTCGCACAGTACTGTATGTGGAATTGCAAGTTCTATCCCATAACGGGACCTCTGAGATCTTGAATTCTTGTATGATTATACATTTTGCAATATGGCTCAAAAGGTCCTCTAAAAGGTATTGCTCATCTCTGCAGAAACTTAAAAATTGATAATAAAATGTGCAAAAAGGGAAAACATCTCCTTTGTACAACTAATCATAATATTTCAGTCAAGCGTAAGACAAACTTTCTTGGAACTTTAAAGTTAACCTACTGATAATAGTGACTGATTGCTGACTGATTGGATGCAGGGAGCCAATGTGAACAGGGGGCTCTGAATCTTCTGAAGAGGACATCTTTTGTTTAAAATGAAAACACACCAAGATTAACTGGAATATTCACTTTATACAGCCCTAAATGAACCTAAATGTGTTTTGGGACTATGTAGCACATTGGTATTACCCGTATCTATAATAAAACTTAATGAGCTCTATACCATCTCTGGCTTCACTTTATGGTAAAAGAATAAGTAATGCCAACACTATATAAAAATGTAAATGTGATCAAAAAATGGAATTGTAACATTTTACATCTTACATTATTATTGGTTGGCTGATAATGCATTGCTGAAACAGCAAAAACCATGGTGCTTAGTAAATATTATCTATGGTTATTAGTGGGTAAAGCCGCTTCCAACCACAACAGAAGCAAAAGCAGGGAATTATGGGAGGAAACTGGATTACTGGAGGGCCATCTGTTACTCTTGTATTGGGACAGCATTAGAAGTTAGAAGGAAACAAAGAAAATAATGGTTTTGCTTCCCTTAATAGATGGTATCCCCTTATGCCATGCTTTTGCAGCATGCCTTTTGTTACATATAGTGTATATTGTGATACAGCTATAGTGCAATTTACTTTCCAAAATTGCTGTGAAACATAATCAGAATGACACAAGCATTTTCTGTGTTTGACTCTTGTTCACCATTAGGCAAAATAAATGTTTATAATAAAATTTCTTCTAAGCCAGGATTTCCATAGCACAGTATTTACTTGTTGCCAACAAATTAAGAGCTACGCTATATGGACAAAGGTATTGGGACACCTGACTATTTCACTGCATTCTGCATACGACATTAATATGGTTTCGGTCCCCACTTTTGCAGCTATAACCGCTTCCACTCTTCTGGGAAGGCTTTCCACAAGATTTTGGAGTGTCTCTGTGGGATTATTTTTGCCCATTCATCCAGTAGAGCATTTGTGAGGTCAGAAACTGATTTTGGACAAGAAGGCCTGGCTCGCAATCTCAGCTCCAGTTCCTCCAAAGGTGTTTGATGGGGTTAAGGTCAGGGCCTTCCTTTGTGCACTGGGGCACAGTCATGCTGGAATAGAAAAGGGCCTTCCCCAAACTGTTCCCACAAAGTTGGAAGCATAGCATTGTCCAAAATGTCAGACTTTACAGTTGGCGCAATGCAGTCAGGCAAGTAACGTTCTCCTGGCATCTGCCAAACCCAGACTCGCCTATCAGACTGCCAAACAGAGAAGCATGATTTGTCACTCGACACAACACGTTTCCACTGCTTCAGAGTCCAGTGGCAGCGTGCTTTACACCACTCGATCTGACACTTGGCATTGTACTTGGTGATATGAGGCTTGCATGCAGCTGCTTGGGCATCCATTCCATGAAGCTGTCACTCCACAGTTTTTGTGCTGATATTAATGCCAGTGAATGTTTGGAACTTTTCAGCTATGGAATCAGCAAAGCTTAGGACCACCTCCTAAGATTAAACAGAAATCCACCCCAGGAGAGTGGTCAGAGGGAACCATAGCAAGAGATTTTGCCACTTCCAAGATGGCGGCGGCCATTCAAACATAAACAAGTTTTCAAGAAGGTCTCAAAAAGGTTTATTTTATACCTTCACAAACATCCTCTCATTAAACGTGTTAAAATACTGGCATTAGAAACAGGAAGTTCTACTTACCGAGAGCTTCTTTTCCTCACAATCCCTGGTGACACTCAGGATAGACTCCTCCTCCGTACCTGAGATAGGGCAGGACTCAAAAAACTTAAAAGCCCCTCCCCTCCTACTAGCTCCAGTGAATACCAAAGACCACACAGGAAAAGCAATCTGATGCAACAAAATTTTATTGAAAAGGAAGGGAGGGAACAAAAACGTGTCACCAGGGATGGGCAGGGAAAAGAAGCTCTCGGTAAGTAGAACTTCCTGTTTCCCTGCCATCCCAGGTGACACTCAGGATAGATGTACCAAAGCAGAAGGGTGGGAAGACCTAAGGAGACAAAACAGCTTCAAGGACCTTCCGACCAAAAAGAGTGTCCTCCTGAGCCATCTGGTCGAGACGGTAATGCTGTACAAAAGCGTGGAGAGTCCGCCAAGTAGCCGCCTTGCAGATCTGGTCAGGCGAAATACAGCATCTTTCGGCCCAAGAAGTGGAGACCGCCCTAGTAGAGTGGCCACGGATCCCCACAGGAGCAGTTTTGGCCAGCCGCAGAATATGCCAAGTTGATGGACGCAACAATCCATTTAGTGATGGAAGACTTGGAGATGCTGACACCTCTGTTGGGTCCCGAAGTGGCCACAAACAAACGAGAGGACTTACGCAGGGGCAGAGTCCGTTCCAAATAAATGGTGAGGCATCTCTTCAGATCGAGGGAGTGAAGAGCTTCTTCTTCAGCTGAGTCAGGAGCAGGAAAAAAGGTAGGCAGCACGATCTCCTGATTCTTGTGGAAAGCCGACTGAACCTTGGGTGCAAATTCCGGCGGTAGAGAGAGAACCACCTTATCCGGGAAAAAACGGAGAAACGGTTCCTTCATAGACAGAGCCTGCAGTTCACAAATCCGACGAGCAGAAGTAATGGCTACTAAAAAGGCTGTCTTCAGCGATAGAAAATACAGCGAAACCGACTGAAGAGGCTCAAAAGGAGGTAACGTGAGTCTACGAAGGACGAGATTCAAGTCCCATGGAACCATTCTGGTGACAGAACGAGGACGCATCCGGACGATGGCCTTGGCAAAACGTCTAACCGCAGGCAGAGATATAAGCTCGAACCCCAGGAGAGCACTGATGGCAGAGATATGTACCCTGATAGTGGAAGGTTGAAGCCCACTGTCGAATCCCTCCTGCAGGAAATCCAAAATGGAGGCCGAGGAACAGGAAGATGGCAAAATTCCTCTGGAACAACACCAACCGTGAAATCTCTTCCAGATCTTAATGTACCGCAGAGAGGTAATCCTCTTTCTGCTCTGCAGAAGAGTTTCAGCCACACGAAAAGAAAAACCTTGTTGTCATGTTCTGTCCAGGCTGCTGAGCTGCATATCTGTCTTGTTTCAGTTTCCCTGCTTTGCTTCGATCCATTCCTGGATTTCCTTTTGCTTTGTTCTGATCTTCCATTCCTTGCTTCTGCTTCAGCTCTTTGCTTCAGCTCTGTTTCCTTGATAAGGTGTGCCCCACCTGTGTGTTCTGTTTCTCCCAGTCTGCAGTCTAAAGGTATGTCTCAGTGCTATGTGTTTAGTTTACATGTTTGGTTTGTTTTGTATCTTTGTCAGCAGGGATTAGCGTTAGGACCCACCGTCATTGGAGTACTTTGGCGTAGTGGTGGGCTAAGCATACTATGGCCATATGATGTGACGAAATCTCCAATAGTTATCATACAGTCCTAGGCTAGTTTCTGTATTTATGTGTGTCAGTCTGTCCTGTCTGTATCCCCGGTAGAGGGATGTCCTGTCTTGTTCATTTCTTGTTCAATGTAGTGCCCTGTATCTTGCATATCTTGTCTGGTTATGTTTATTCCTTGTCTTGTGCCCTGTATCATGTATATCTTGTATGTCATGTTTCTTGCCTGGTCTCCCTTTCCCTTGCTTGTTATGTGTCTGCTATATTACCCTTTGCTTAGCTTCCATACTCCCAGCCTGCAGCATCCCGCACATGAGTCCTGTGTGAAGTTTCATGCCTGTTCCAGGGTGCCTGCAGGATTCGTTTGGTTCTGGACTACATCTGCTGCTATATCAGGGCACTGGTGTTTGGCTGCACTACCCTGGATACTCAACACACAGGTGAGTGCGGTCACCCTGCAACCAGGCCCTGTTCAACTCCACTACTGCACCGTAACTCCTGCACACAATCTTTGGGCGCGCTGGGTTCTTTTAGTCATCTGTTTGGACCCAGTCCGTTACACTTGTGCTCTCAGCAGTTCGCGTTCAACCTCCAGGCCGTCAGGTGGAACACGGCAGGGTTTGGGTGTAGGAATGAACCCTGATGCAGAAGGTCTCTCCAAGCCGGGAGCTTCAGAGGGGGAGAGAGACCTAGAGTGATCAAGTCCGAATACCAGACATGCTTGGGCCAGTCTGGTGCTATTAGGATCACGGAGGCATGATCCTTCTTGATCTTTTGTAGGACCCTGGAGATCAGAGCAAATGGAGGAAAAACGTAGGCGAGACGGAAATTCCACTCCTGGGCGAAGGCATCTATTGCCAAAGGATGATCTTGAGGGAAAAGAAAACAGGAACTTGAGCATTGTCTCTGGATGCCATCAGGTCGATCTCGGGTAAGCCCCACTGTTGGACGATGAGGTCGAAGGCTGCCGGATGTAGAGCCCATTCGCCGCTCAGTACCGGAGTTCTGCTCAGGAAATCCGCTTGAAAGTTCAGAGTCCCTCTGAGGTGGATAGCGGACAGAGTCATGAGACGGGACTCTGCCCAAAAGGAAATCCTGAGTGATATACAGAGAAGTCGAGGACTTCTTGTGCCCCCCTGTCTGTTGACATAGGCCACTACAGCCTGATTGTCGGAGCGAAGCAAAACGTCTTTGCCGGTGAGCAGATGTTCCCAGGGATGCAGAGCCCTTTCCACTGCAAGCAATTCCAGACAGTTTGAAGGAAGAAGCTTTGCGGCTGGAGACCCTGCACGAATAGGTCCCGATACGTAGCGCCCCACCCCTTGATGCTGGCGTCGGCGGTGAGAAGAACCTTGGAGACAAGAGACCATCTTCTCCCTGCAGCAAGGATGTTTTGTTGGAGCCACCAGGCGAGGGAGGCTCTGACATGCGGTGGAAGACAGACAAGCCTGTCCAGAGCCAAAGGGTTGTCTTCTAGATTGTTGAGGATAAATCTTTGAAGAATTCTCATGTGGGCCAGAGCCCAGGGCACTGCAAACCTTGCGGAGACCATCTTGCCCAACAGGGACATGCATAACCTCAAAGAGCTTCGGTGCGCAGAGCGAACCCTGCGTACTAGGAGCCGAATCCCCTTGATCCTGGCAGGAGGAATGAAAGCTTTCCCGGAACAGGAATCCAGACGAAGACCTAGAAACGTCAGTTGTTGAGAGGGAATGGTGCAGGATTTGTCCCAGTTCAGAATCCAGCCGAGATCCTGTAACGTGTCGACCACTGTGGCAAGGTGAACCCGAAGAATCTGCTCTGTCCGGGCATGTATAAGCCAATCGTCCAGATAAGGAATGACTGAAATTCCCTGAACCCGGAAATGCGCTGCCACGACTGCCAAAAGCTTTGTGAAGACTCTTGGGGCCGCCGACAAACTGAATGGAAGGGCTTGAAACTGAAAATGCTGAACAGTCGAACCTCGAGGAATCGCCACTCTCAGGAAACGTTGATGCAATGGATGGATGGGAACGTGGAAATATGCATCCTTTAGATCCAATGAAGCCATGAAATCGTTGAGGCATAAGGTGTCGAGGGTGGATCTCACAGTTTCCATCTTGAACCGGACAAACTGGAGGTAACTGTTCAAAAGGCGCAAGTCTATGATGAGACGAAGACCCCTCGGCTTCTTGGGAACCAGAAAAAACGGAGAATAAACCCCCTGGCCTTGTTCTGGCCAAGAAACAGGAACCAGGACTCTGAGGTCTGTCAACTGTTGAATGGTGGATAACAAGACCGACCGCTTCACCTGGTCTGGAGGAAGGTGGGAGATCAAAAACCGGTCTGAAGGCTTGGTCCTGAATTGAAGACGATAGCCGTGTGATACAATGGCTCTCACCCAAGGGTCTCGGGTGAGTGAGAACCAATTGTCCTTGAAAAATCGGAGCCTTCCTCCCACCGGAATGGAAGAGGCGTCATGCAGAGTTCTTGGGATCTTGAAACGCTTTGGGAAATGCAAGTCTGTCAAATCTCCCCCTTCCTCGAGGGAATCTGCCTCGGAAGTTCTGTTCTCTGGACGAGGGGTTGAATCAGGAACTATGGCCCCTAGATTGTCCCGGGAAGAATGGCCGAAAGGACTGCCGTCTTTTAGAAGGAGGCTTTCGCTGGGGCATCCAATGCTTGTCCCCTGTGGTTCTCTCCAAAAGGGACTCCAGCTCTTCCCCGGACAAAGTCTTACCCTTAAAAGGGATATTAAGAAGCCTGTTTTTAGAGGCATTATCCGCTGCCCAGGCCTTAAGCCACAAGGCTCTTCTGGCTGCAACTGAGAGCGCCGAAGCTCTGGCTGCCATTCTGATGTTTACAATGGAGGCATCACAGAGAAAATCCACAGCCAGTCTCACCGCCGTAACATTTTTGAGAATGGTCTCCCTTGGGGTCTTGGCAGCAATATCCTCCTTGATCTGGGAGAGCCAAATCTTGATTGCTCTGGAAACTGAGGCAGAAGCAATACCTGGTTTAAGGACGGCAGCAGAAGCCTCAAACAATTTTTTAACTGCAGCCTCGGCCTTCTTTTCCATCTGGTCAGAGAAATGAGAGCCATCCTCCAGCGGTAAAGCAGTCTTTCTGGAGACCCTCATAACAGCAGTGTCTACCAGAGGGGTAGCACAGAACTGAGTAAAGTCTTCATCAAAGGGAAACATACGCTTAACCCTTCTGGACAGGTTAACCCTTCTTTCCGGGTGGTTCCATTCCTGCTTGATAATGTCAGATAGCGCAGGATGAACAGGAAAAGAGGCGGACTGCTTGGAGAAGCTGGTACCAAAGAACGGGTCACTCTTCTGGGTGGAAGACTACTCCAAATGCATGGCTGACCTGACAGCAGAAATCAAAGTCTCAATCTCTTCCACCGGGAACAAAAAAGAGCTCTATTCCCGGATCTCTCCTTCCTCCGAGGAACATTCCTCAACCTCTGGATAGTCAAATTAAGAGTCAGAAAACAAAGGCTGATGTCCCAGAAGAGCGTGGTCTTGTGCTGCCGGAAGGTGATAGGCAGGAACAGGAACGGTCTGACGGAAGGCAGAGAAGGTAGACTGCATCTCCTCTTTAAGCCAGGTCAAAAACTCTCTACCTCCAGACGGCTCAGAATCCGCTACAGATCTCAGGCAAGCGGAGCAAAGCTTTTTCCTTGAATCCTGCAAAGCCTTGTGACACCCAGAACATTGGGCATGCTTGGACTTAGCAACAGCTTTCTTAGGCTTGTCCTCAACAGAGGGCGGCTCAGAGTTATCCGGGGCTGACATATCTAAAGATGTAACAGCACTCAGCCAAACAGCAGGAACACATAAAGAAATAAAATCACCTACCTTTATATATACTGAAAACAGGATGCTGGAATCAGGCAGTAATCCGCAACAGCGGGGAATTGGCGCCAAAAATTCAAATTGAAAACGAGGCTTGAAACGCACTACAGGAAGTGCAAGAGCCTGGACCGGAAGTCGGCCGCCGCCATTATGGCCGCCGTCAGAACGCCGCAACAGCGGCATTAAGACCCAGATTCAGTGACCGGGAAGCCTCCCAGGGAGCAAGAGATGCACCGGTTCAACCCTGGTGACTGCAACAGCAGACCAGGATGAATGGCAGGACGCGGGCGGCAGAGCCGGAGCCGCCGCCGGAACGAGGGCGGCACAGTCGGAGCCGCCGCTGGGACGAGGGCGTCACAGCCGCGGACATCGCCGGGACGAGGGCAGCACCTGGGACCACGGCGCCGCAGCCGCAGACACCGCCGGGACCACGGCGCCGCAGCCGCGGACACCGCCGGGACCACGGCGCCGCAGCCGCGGAGTCAGGAGGGACCCCCAAGGTACCAAAATAGAAAAAGCGCCGGGCAGCGCAGCACTAGTCGTCTGGCTTAAGGTACAGGGTATCCCCCAGAAAGGGGGCTTAGCCCAGGGAACACGGCTCCACCTGGAGCCGGAGAAAATAACAAAAGGGATGACGAGTCCTCCCTACCTGATGTAGGGCAGGAAAAAACACTGGAGCTAGTAGGAGGGGAGGGGCTTTTAAGTTTTTTGAGTCCTGCCCTATCTCAGGTACGGAGGAGGAGTCTATCCTGAGTGTCACCTGGGATGGCAGGGAAATATCCATGGGGTGCCTAGTTTTTAAAAATGTACGATTTGATGGGATTAATCTAATTGGCCAGGCTCAAGGATGTTCCAAATAGGACATGGACACACTGGCCAAATGTAACCCCCCCCCCCCCCAAAAATGCACATCTCCTAAATGTGGCCTTTTAGCCCCCAGGCTACCCAACAAACCTTTGCAACAAACCTTTGCATGGGTGTTATCACTGTACATGTTGAACATAAAAGTGTTGTTTGAGCAGTAAATTCATACCGGAAGTAAAATGTGTGTGGGGGGGGTAAAAACCATCAAAATTTTACAGAGGTTAGTAGTATAATAAGAATGAAAATACTCTAGGATTTTAACATCACAGCTATAATTGTATCAAAGGATATATGGATATATTTTAAATTATTTACACATGAATATAATTAATTATGGTTTACTGGGACTATGCCAGATAAGATATATATTAATCACCAATTACAATTCAAAAATATCCAGCACATAAAACAGAAATAAGACATATCATGCCCTCCTACAAAGCAGGTGGCTGCTCTAGAGCCTCTAGGACAGAACACACACTTTGTTTAGGCAGGAAGTGACCATGGAACAAACCACTTGAAGCAAAAGGGAGGTGGGGTTAATCTATTCGCTTCAGTGTTGCCCAAATATCCCTGCAGTTTCTCGAGTCACACCCTGCCACATAAGCATCTGCACCAGTCTGTCGGTAGGGAAAGGGACAGTTATGTATGGGCCTCTGATGATGTTTGTGCCCTCTACCTGGGGCCTTTGCCATTTTGTGATAAGAACTCTAGTAATAACGTACTATGCTCTGACATCATTAGGCAGCAGTGGGTCTGCAAATGCAGCATGGGGGTTGTATCTTGACTTTTACTAAACAATATTACCAGCCAAGTTTTCTCTCCCTGTGACGTGCCTTGTCCACGTGTCCATGCTTGAAACCTTTTAACTTTTGGGTAATGACCTACCCTTAGCGTGCACAGATTAAAGAGGAAAAAAAATAGAATGTGTAGGGCTTAGTTGTAATCACATACAGACCTGTGACTTAATTAAGCAACGCAAAAACAACAAGGCATAGAATGTGACTAAATCTTAAAAAGAAAGGGGGGGGACATAATGGGAACATGTATGTTGCAAAAATGATAGCTAGGAGTAGGCAGAACATCTAATTGAATACCGATTTAAAGTTGCAAGTATATTTTACATACATTATTTTATCAAATCTGTGTAAAACATGCAGCTACCTGCCAATTACCAAAACGTACAAAATTATGTAAAGTTTTACAATGTGGATGTTGGAAGATTAACTTTACCAGATGAAGCTTGGGGTAAAACGATTAACTCAGTGGAGACGTGCCCTGGACAGAGGTTAATTGTGCTGTAAATGAAATAAGTACGTGCATGTAACGTATATCCCTTACCTCTGCACCCTGGGCACTCTTTAGAGCCAAACTATTACTTTTAGGATATCTTGATGTATACATAAGCTTTCAAGATGAAAGCAGAAATCATAACATGGAGACCACCAACTAAAATAATTATATTTAATACATACACACGAGACAGTTTTGAAGAGTTTATTAAAATTAATCAGATCTTTATTACTATAAGTGTTAAAACAAAAAAAATGGGTAATGATTATTGTCCAACTAGGACAAAAAAAAAATCATAAAAAGGAAACAAATCTTATTCAAAGCAACACATTTATAATGCAATACAAAAAAATAATTTTATTTTCCCTGAGATCAAAATATGACAAATAGGCCCTACTATGGGCTTATGGCTAGCACAATAGACTCATGTGCTATACTTATCACAAAAAAAAAAAACAAGACTTCTTTGCCATCAAAATATTACCATCTCAGGGATCATAATAATTGATCACATAGGTACAAATCCATATTCAAGTATCAACACATCACATTATCCAGTAAAACATTATTAACCTGATCCACAACGGACCAGCTTCATAACGCAGACTACCACAGTGCTGTGTGTAAACAATATATTCCCTTCTTTCAAAAAAAGAACAAAAACTGCAGCATTTCCAGGGCTAATACAGAAACTCACATTCTAAAGCATTAACATTCTGTAGAAATAACACCCAACCCTACTTATATTGATGAAATGGACATTGGTATAAATTATATACAGTTCCATCCCTTCAACCACCCCTCCAAAAAGAAAAAAAAAACACAAAAAAAAAACACACACCAAAACAATCTGTAACACATTATATTACATTACAACAAACAACAATACATATAAAGTGCAGCAATAAGTCATTGCTGGCAGTTTTGTGCAAACTGATCAAGCAGGTCTTTAAGGCCCCATTATCGCAGAAGCAGTCAGTGTCAGTATCTGCTCTTTTGTAACACTTCAATGTTATGTGCTGAAAAGAAATCAGGCAAGTTTGGGCAGAACATGCCCTGTAATGTGGTAATCCCAGTTTTAAGGGAGGGTGTACGGACACGCAAAGAAAAGGTCATCCACCATGTCCAATAGGATTGCATTGGCTCTGCTGCAGAATATATTCTCACACATTCATCCAAAATATACATGGATACAAACATGGCCAAATCCGTTTCTGAACAGCCATTGTGTGTACGTGAAAAAAGAAGCAACAAGGTCAACACCCTTCATTTCACATGAAACGGCATTTCTTCTCATCACTGAAGGATTTCTCCACACGGTCAATTTCCTCAATTATTTTGGTGAAGATCTGCTTACTATCCTACAGAAGATAGGAGGGAAAAAAAAATAATGAAGGATCCAAATATATTGCACATATATTACAGTTTATGGAAGGCAAGAAGAATTCTCCATTGGCAATAGCACCGTATTGTCAGTCAAGTTGGTCTAGTGATTCCAGTCAATTTTATTTGTAAAAACTATAGAAACTTCTATTTTGAGGGTCAGAGTTTGTAGTTTAGTGGAAAAAACAACCCCTACCCAACTACTCAGGATTTAAAGTTGACCCTGAATGCAATGAGGCTGCCTAACTCCTATGACGGACAGCCAGAATTTGTGGAATTTGCTTCCATGATGCGACAACGTGTCCATGTAATCATAGAATATGCAGCCCAGAGTTCAACTAAATCTAGTAAAGCAAAATACTATTACACAACCATACTATTGTGACGCAATCACTACATGTCCCACACGGGGGGGGGGCAACATATGTAAAAGGAACACTGAACACATGTCCACTAAACAACTCATCTTAAAAAAAAAAAAAAAAAACCACCATGTTACCTCAGGACTCTTTGCAGAAACCTCCAAGAATGCTGCTCCCCAAGACTCTGCAAGCTTTCTCCCTTCTTCAGTTTTCACTTCTCGACTGAAGACAGAAAAGCAATTAAAGTGTCATAATATGCACTGACAAAAAGGCAAGAGAGGCACGTATGAGAAACTTAACATACCTGTGAGCAGGAAGGTCATTCTTATTTCCAACAAGGACAATCGGCATGCTGAAAAGAACAAGTAAACCCAAATAAGCTACATGCAAAATAGTCAAACAGTTATAAGAGAGAGCCATTAACAAATGAAGTGTCAGCTTGATGTTAATCTGAACAGAGTTTACAAATGCTACCATGAACTGGGACCAACAATAAGTTACCAGAACACGTGGCATGCACAAAAGTTTTCAGTATTGGCTGGGTTGGAAGCCTGTGGCACCTCAGAGATCAGAATCAATTCAATAGAGAAGTCATGCAAAAACGATATTAGCAGAAGGAAAGAAGTCACAAGTCAGACAGAATACGGTATTTATTCATTAGACCTTGAGTTTGCGAGAGAACTGAAACTTTCAACTCGACTTGAAGGTATCAAAACACAGCAAAGTTGCCCCTGCATAATGAAATAATGAACGTATCTTAAATGCCGCCTCACACATCTCAGCTGTTCTTGCGTTTCATTAATACATAATAAAGATACTGAATAGTTCAGATTGCCTGTGAATTCTGGTTTAGTGAATACAGCTGAATTTTGGCAGTACTAGAAACTGACATAGACAGACAAATACACTTAACAGAGTCCTGTTCACAAAAGGTATATGTTTTGTGATGAGATTTAGTATGTACATGCATTAGGGATATTGTGTTGATTTGACATGTGCATAAGGGTACGTGTTAAGTGTTAGATCTATTGAAGAGTACTATGGGCTCAAACATGTTTAAAAAGCCTAGCAACCCTTGCAAAGATCCATAATGTACTTTAACGGTCAGTGATAATAAACGGTGAAGTTATTTTCACAAGGAATAATACTTACAGGCCCTTTCCCCGTAAATCAACCAAAACTCTATGCAGCCCACGTGCAATCTGGAAGCTGGGGGGGGGGACAAAAAAAATAATCTTAATACCCATTTGAAGATACCACATTTACATTTTGTAAGGGAAATATAGAATCCTGCAGAATTACTTTGATGTATCCAATACAGCACCCTGAAATTAACAATCCCGTTTCTGTGCAGTTGCCACCAGGGGGCACCAAAGCACAGAAAACAAATGTATAAGCAAAACTTACCTTCTAGAACAGGCCACTGAATAGACTACAATGTAACCATGTATGCCAAAAATGAAAGATTGAGGAAGTAACGAGTATTCATCCTGGAGAGAAAAAAAATACATTAGAAAAAAAAAGCCAAAACAAAACAAAAAAACACACACACACAGAGGACATATAGGTCCAATGTGCTACCTTTTTAAAGTATTGACTCACTTGGCCAGCAGTGTCTACCACATCCAACTCAAACTCATCAGACCCTAAAACAAAAGTTTTGCTCCAAGCTGGGGAGAAATAATATGGATTAAAACATAAAACTTAAGTGGATACGTAAACTCAATTTCATTTAAATATGTTTAAGTGCTCTTTCTTCAGAAGCCTCCCAACAGACTGATGTTATGACTTCTCACATGTTATGTTGGTGTGATATTATTATTATCATCATCATCATCATCTTTTATTTATATAGCACCAACAGTTTACGCAGCGCTTAATACAATACATATATTCAAAGGATATGACAAGACAAGAATTGACAGACTAAGACAAACCGATACATTAACATCTTACACAAGAACTTACACAACTACTACAGCAAAACTTGAAATATATCAAATAATTCACAGCTTTATAATAAAGAAATATACACACAAACATTTATTAAAAAAAAATGCTTTTATTGAATCTTAATTCTGGAATCATGCTTACTGTTTTCAATTGTAGGTTCATAGTCTTTGGGAAAATTCCCTTTAACAAAATGGATAGCCAGAGAAGATTTACCTGCAGGACAGACAGAAACGATGATAATTTAGAAGGCTGATAATTAGTAAAAACACTAGTTCTAGCTGTTATGGCAACAACAACAAGACAAAACACCCATGAAAATGGTAAACAGTTAAGCTACAACCAACCATTAAACTTATGCTAGATTGACTGTCATATATATACATACATACATACACAAACATATAGTATGTGTATATAACTACACCCCCCCCCCCAAAAAAAAATCTCCAGCCATTTTGGCACAGTCACTATGGCAACTGGGACTGCATTGTTTGCACCAGATTTTTATAATAAATATATATATATATATATATATATATATATATATATATAACATTCATTCATCTTTATGATATTGATAAACGTAACCATTTATTTGGTTAGACGCATACTTTGTATGTTTATCACAAAACACCTCAACAATGTATTGTTAACACACTCCCATCCGGAGTGTCCACCAGAATCCATCTAAGCAGCAACCAAAACCTCCCACCCCCCACATTAAGGGAGTCAAAACCAACCCTCCCCCCCACACGCGAAACACATCTCCTCCCCAAACACCAATTCCAAAACCCGAGGCTTAAACAATGTACCTTCATCAGAAACTCAGCATTTGGAACCTTAACACCTAATCTAACACGGAGCGCAACGAACAGTAACGGATCCATTAACCCCAATAGGCGCACAACACATTATCACCACCGGTCAGCCCTTACGGTATATCTGCCAGTGAGTAACATTAAGACTATTTCTAGGGAACCCTCCTGTAACATACTCCCGCCACAGTGCACCCGATATTCACGCACTGCACGTGCTGACACCCCCCAAACCACACAGGATCCACAATAGGCCAGTCTATACCAAACGGCTCCCAGCCAAGACCCCCCACGAACACCTCCCCCCACTACTACGCGCTTACCGACTGAGGGGTATCCCAGCATCACAACCTTGCGGTGTTTGACTGGAGCCATGCCAAAGAACGCAAAACGAGACCGCGCGTAAATAAACACAATTCCAAATAAGTGCCCCGACTCATTGACCCTTTGAAAATATACCCCAGACCAGTAGCCCCCAGGTCAAATACATAGGTCGTATCAGGTAACCCCTCCCGCTTCTGGTTCAGAGACCAATCACAATAAAAATCAACGTTTCGGACGTTGTGGATTGGTCAGTAGGCTAGCGGGTAGCCAATGAACGCCGAGCAGACGCATAGGCGCGTTTATTCATTGTTTGGGTTCTCTTTTTTTCTTTCAGAGTGTCTACAAAATAAGGCGCTCTGATTGGACTCGTGTTAGAGTGGGCGTGGTTCGTGGTGGGACGTGATGGCAACAAATCCATGTGCTTCTGGATCGAGGTTTGTGTGTTTTGTAATCGCGGCTAGCACTGGTTATTTACTATTTACGGATTATCCTAGCGTAAAACATTATTAAAAATGGGGATAATAGGAGATTGTTTCCTCCTAGCTAGCCGGTGACGGGAATTTGCTGTTATCATCACATGAAACGAGCATTATTTTTATTTATTTGCTGCATGCTGAGATTGATGAGATTTGTGAATGCCTAATTACAAAAATAACTACTATTTTCAGTTAATCAACAGCAAAAAAAGTAAAAAAAAAATAGTTTAGCTTTTGTTCAATTCTTTCCAGATTATTGACACTGTTTAATATTTAAAAAATCCCATATATAGTGATAATATTTTTATTTAACCCGTTTTGTGCCAGCTAGAGATACGGGATGTTATATGTTCCCTGACTGGCTGCATCTCATTTTTTACAGCACATAATTATTATATTTTATTTATATATCGCCAACAATTTCCGCAGCGCTTCCTACAGTATAAACATTCAAAGGGTCTGACAAAACTAGAACCGACAGAAAATGAACAGATTCATTAGGCAGAGCGGGCCCTGCTGCAAACTTTCAATTTAATGGAGACAAAAATTACTGTATTTTTATTTAGATATATATACGGTATATATATATATATATATATAGCTAATAATTTCTGCAGCGCTTCTTACAGTACATACATTCAAAGGTTATGAAAAAAACTAGAATTGACACTTTAAGATTAATGGATACAAACTTTAAATTTTATGGGGAGAAATAAAAAAAAATATATATATATATATATATATATATATTACACAATGCTTGTTGCAATACATACATTCAAAGCGTATGACAAAACTAGAACCGACAGACTAAGGTACACTGATGCCCTGCCCGTGATCGTGATCCTCTCTCCGTGATAATCCCACTTCCTCTCTGTCTTCCTTTACTATTTTCGTAGCTGTTGCGTCCTGTTACTGACCTGAACTTCATTCACTTGAGGTGTTTAAAATAATTCAACCCAGACAACAATGCACTTTATTAGACTCTCTTTACTCGTCGGGTGTGCAGTGATTTATCCATTGATTGTGTTTGTATAGGACAGCCAGACTGTTGCCTCTACATCTCCCCCAACATCTCCGAGCTGTCGCGAGTGTTTCACATTTCAGTTATGTTTCTTGTTACCGACATGTATTTTATGAATGAAAGTTTTTGGTTGTTTGTTTGTTTTTGTTTTTTGCACCATGTAGGGGCAATTAACCGAGACTTCCATTATGAATAGATGCGTCACATTCTCAATAAACGCAATGCTCCATTCATGTGTTGTGAGTAGTTAAAAATAAATTCATTAAAAATTGGGGAAAAATATGATTTTTTAGAAGATTTTGGACATTTGACAGTGTAATGAATGATGTTTCTAAAGTGTTTCATTGAGTAGAGTAGTTAGGACAGCACCAAAGAGAGTTACATAATTGTAGATGGTAACCTCTTTTGAGCCCTTCTCACCTGTTGTTTCTGTAAGTCAAATTGTTATGTTATATATTAATTGTTGTGTCCTGTCTACCATTTGTACAGCGCTATGGAATACGATGGTGCTATATAAAACAATAATTAATAATATTCATTTTCCCCTTATATTATGTTACTATTTCCCTTGGTAGATTCGATTGGTAAATGGTTTGTGTTGCTGTTTGTACTTTTTATTATTAATATTATTTTTTGAGATATTAACAAGTTTGAACACAGAAACAGATATTTATCCCCGAAAATCTTGAAGAGTACTAAAAGTCAATTCACTAAAGAGAGAGTTGGCAGGGGAGTTATGGTTTTAATTCTCTCACTTCACTGTTCATTGTGAAGGGCCAACACTAGCAGGTTTCTCCAACAAGAAGGGCTGAGATGACCCTGTGCAATGCATAATTCAATGGGTGATCAGACTGGATAAATCTCACTGATTCACCCATACATTATACAGGGCCAGCCAAGCTCTTCCTGCATTAAGGGCTCACGGGGGATGGGCCTTCTTATTATATAGTGAAGTCAAGAAGCTGAAACACAACTCTCTGCAA
The DNA here is from genome assembly GCF_027358695.1 of Spea bombifrons. Taxonomy (NCBI): domain Eukaryota; kingdom Metazoa; phylum Chordata; class Amphibia; order Anura; family Pelobatidae; genus Spea; species Spea bombifrons. The sequence continues at coordinate 110,670,895 of NC_071088.1, forward strand.
ACTCTCTTGTCAACTGTCTCTTATGTGACTAGACCCTAGGGAATGACCTATAGAAATGCTTAGAAATGACCTATATCTGCTATGCACTGTATTTACACCCAACCCATAAAATAGTTGGCTAATGCTCAGTGTTTTGTTATGATCACACGTAACCGATTCACTGTGTTGTGTTACATTTTTATTCCCAATGTTGTTATCGTTGTTTCTGAATTGTTTCTGAAGAACCCATCCACATGGCTGTGCCCTCTTCAGCTGCCGTGCAACACTAAAAATGTTCTATATCAGCTTTAAATGATAATTGTTACATCGGTGGCTTTCAGATGAGTTAATTTATTAAACCTACATATATCTTGTGCTGTGTGTTTTTCAACTATTGTAATTGTTTTGGAGATATTTGGTTTAAAAGGTGTGGGGTGTAGAACGTAATGGAAGCCTGAAGACCTCCACCTGTTACAAGAAGAGGCTATAATGAAAAACTGGTAGGTCAGAAGTTTAGATGCAATGTGAGGAAGTTTTACTTTACCAAGAGGGTATATATGAATTTCAACACGCATAGGATAGGCATAAAACTATCCCGAACCTAAGACAACATCAAGGACTGATAAAGATCTGAGTGTCTACATTGGGGAAAATGGGCAGACTAGATGGGCCGAATGGGAAACAGTAACATAATATAAGGGGAAGATTATTATTATTTATTGTTTTATATAGCGGCAACATATTCTATAGTGCTGTAAAATTCAGTTACAGGAGCAAGTGAGGAGGGCCCTGCTCTAACTCATATTATGAGAAGGAATGATTATGCATTAAATGGATATGATGGGCTTTTAATACATATGTAGTACTTTTTACATCCATAAACACCCTTGCATAGGCTTATATATATATACAGTATAATGTACAGAACTGTAAAATGTAAGATGCAGGAAAGTTACAGATCAGGGTGAACACCATCATATTGGCATGAGGGATGACACATTTCTGAGTCTCAGTGTTGAGTTCCCCGAGTGGGTGATCTGCATCATAAAGAAACTTGTTTGTCTAAGGGAAGATTTACATTTGCAACGTATTGCATATCTTACAGAGAAAGAGATATTTAATCAGATTACAAGCCATAGAGAAAAAAACCCCTAAACAAACTGCCTGTGATGTTCTTCTGTGAGACATGGATATCCTGTGAGTGATATGTTATTTGCTCCATACACACACATTCCATACACACTCAGTTCTCCCAGTTTACATTTCATGATAAGTTTGATGTTTTGTTTTTTTTTTCAACATAATTTTTCCTCGAAAGTCCTTATTAGCGAGGTTCCTTTCTCCCTCTTCTCGTTATTCCGACTGGTCCATAAACCTGATCAGGAAATTACATGCCTGTACTAAACGCATTTGTGGCTATCTTCCCCGAACACACTAGGGTTACTACAAGTTTGGAATAGTTATCTGAGGAAGGAGGGTTGTGTAAACATAGACCTCAAAGTGTGTTTTTGAGGATGTTGCCTTAGTTTGCAATTGTGTCATTTTTCCTTCTCTTAACCTTCTTTCCTGAAACAACTTGTACTTAAACAGGTATATAATGTATATTTTCTTTAAATACAAGGAGTAAAACATACCATAAATCCAACGTATGTGTGTGTGTGTGTGTGCGTGTGTGTGTGTATATATATATATATGTTTTCTCTATTCACCTAAATAACACAAAAGCAATTAATGCTAATATTTAAAAATGTCCACTGATTTCCAGACAACTAAATATCTACAGGTAAGTACCAACCACCTCTTTCAGAAAAGGAAAATGTTGATAAATATTAAGATGCTTTATAGAAATAAATGATAATTATGTTTAATGTTGTACTTTTTCTGACCTCATCTTTTAAAGAAACTGTCTCTGTGTTGTACACCTTGCTCAGACTAAAGAGATCTGTCATGACAGCGACACGCAGCGTTCATTCAAGCCTGCAATCATATCATTTATAGAAATATCAGCTAGCCACGCATGAAACAGAGTTTCCCTGCAGCGCACACTCGTAATAGAGGCTGCCATTCAGCTGACAATTCTATGTATTCCAATGGAACTAAGTGTTAAACGGGCGGCAAGGAGATTGTTCCACAGCCTTCTGAATAGAGGCCCTAGGGAGGTCGGGTCAGTTATCAATAGAGGCAACTGGCTGGGTGGCCTATTCTCGGTAGCTCACTTTTTCCTATTCGTTATCCAGCCTTGATTGTATAGGTCAGTGTATTATCACAACTACAGTACGAGGACAGTGAAAATTAACAGTAACAATAAAACCGACAATAAACAATTTGACAATGACATTAACACGTGTTAAGACATACTATCACAGAAGGAGAAGATGGTCAAGTGCTTGCAAGCTTACGGCCTCAGTATCATAGCCAAGCTGATTTTATTACATTTTGTCATAAAACATCTAACGTAGATGCATATTCTACAGCACTGAGCTATGCACGTATTGTCTTGCTGGTAAAAATGGTGATATATATCACTTAATATAAAAATATCTCCTTTCTGATAAAGTCTTAATCATGTTTGTTTTTGAACTCAGGAATACTGAATTGTGCCCTTTTTTAGTTTGTGCTACAAACAAGCTGTTACTACAATCTCATTATCTACTATCATTTGCTCTTCTAAAATACTCTCTCATGCTGCATTAAACAAAAGTCAGGGTTTCTATTATCCCGGGAAAGGTTTCCAATGTTTGCTTACACATTATGTCCTATTGTAGTGTTATTCTAACATCAGTAATCAAAGTATCACAAGTACAACCCAGCCCATAGATTTTACGGATTATTAGGAGATTGAACCTATGATAAACTGATCACAGATTATTGAATCTTTACTACTGGTTTTACAGGAGTCACAGTCACTATTTTTTTTGGTAGAAATGCATAGCTAACATCTTCCATTTTATTAGACACTCCCAAGACGGCTCGGAAAAATTTCTACTTGGATTGGCATGGTGCTGTTAGCAAATCTCACTATTCTAAGTATGCATTAAACTGGGACAGCACAGCCCTTATTACAGGAGAAAATCTTCATAATGCATAGTGCAAATAAACTCCATAGTGCATTTTCTACATGAAACATTTTTCCTGCTGAATTGTTACATGTTTTGTGGGGGTTTGGTAACAAAACATAACTTTTGTAAACCAGAGTATTTTTCATGATCTTGATGAAGAAGATATGAAACAATTGAGAAACAGAGGTTTTCATGAGGGCTATAATGAAGGACAATGAGATTATCTCATCCCCCCCCCCCCAGTGTGACACCAGCAGCAGTGGTTCATGAGTTATCTGTCTGATTGAGGGAGAGAGTCGCATTTCATTCAGTTCAAATTCTCAATGAGATTTGTATTCTTCAATACAGAAGCTTCTCAGTTGTACATGGATCTGAAATATCCAGGTTACAGGAATGATGGCCATAAGACCATATGGCACCTGGGAAAAAATCTCTTTTTGATTTGTAGTTTTGTAAATTGTATTTATGTGTTCTTTAGGATATCCATTTGCATATGGCATGTACCGGTATTTTTGGATTCCTTTTGCCATTTGCCCATATCACTCCTACTGTCAACTTTACTCCTCTAGAATAGTTCTTCCAGTTGTCCAGCCTTAGATCAGGTTGACTTGGTGTCGCTTATCTCAGTCCTGGGGCCAGTCTTAATGCCAGGGTCTTCATATATAGTATAGTCACTGTGACCTCTTAAACCTATTGTTTCTAAAAGAAAGAATAAATCCAACTATCATCTTAGACAAAAGCTCCTTTTATGTTATATAATTTAGCACAGTAGAATCAGGTTAGTAGAATTAATCTTTCAAGAGATAAGTTTATAAAGATTTCACATCAAATGGTATAGATAAAGTTTCCTATATTTATTTGTCTTTATATCAGTCTCAAGTATGTTGGAGTTCTGTATTAGTTCATTAGTTTTGTTTATCTTCTGTAAAATGTGCATACCAGCAGTGATTGCAAGATTTCTGATTAAAATATTTAAATACGGTAGTATCAGTATAGATAATCAGGAGGTGTGGACATTTTTGACAAATCTAACAATTCTCTAAGTAAGTAAATAAGTAATTTTGAGTATCAGCAAGCAGTTTGTTTTGTATGAGAGTAAATACAAGTTCAAAATCCAAGCTGTTGTGTTTCCATTTGTAGAAAATGGCAATTCTGTTTCCCATGTGCCTTCTTAAGGTTCCCACCTGCTTCAATGTATTCAGTTTCTGATTGAATATTTGTAACTTTGCCAAATACATATTTAAATGTCCATCACATAATCTGTTTTTTGTATACAATGAAGTCATTAGTCAAAGGTGATACCTTTTTATTTGGCAAGGAAAGAGTCACAAAACTCTCAGGATCTCAGCCTTATTTTCAGTTTAGGCTTCAACTAATGCTTAATACTTCTATTGACTTAACATGTCTGGAAAGTTTCTTCTTTTCTGAACAAATAAAACAAAAACATTAGAAGAAAAAAAAACAACAAAAATGTAAAATATACATAAACCAAAAAATTAGGTTCATAGAAATGAAGTGTTCGCACGCCCTTATAGTACATTAAAGGTAGTCATCTGGTGTGGGCATAATTTATCTGTACAAGACCATTTATATGCATGTAACCAGCATGATTGAACAAGTCGTTATTAATTAAGAGAGATAATCCTATTTTAGGACTGGGCAACCAATCATCTACTCAATACAAATGTGGGAAAATCATTGAAGACGAAGTTTTGTTGGAGTTTTTTGTCCTATGGGTTCACAGGACGTCTTAATTAATGATGTGTGCACTCACTTAACTCACTGCTAGACTGCATTGTACTTGGGCTGATACTTCAGAGAGATCCCAGGTAAAATTCCTTTGGGTGTTACAGAATGACTAAATTTGTTTACATGTGTCTGTCAAAAGTGGTCTCTATGCTACGTAGCAGCATTGGTGCGACTCTAATGGTATGTTGTTGGGTAGAAAGACAGGAATTCTCAGGGGTTGGAATGTAAATTGAGGGGGTGGCGAAGCCATGAAAATTCCAGGTAATTCCTTCTCTGATGGCAGGGACTGTGAAACATAGTTTATTTACTGACACGGGGGAGGGGTGACAAGCAAGTTAGCAACACATTTCATGGGTCAGCAGGCCCTATGCTTCAGTACTGTTAAGACCTATTAAGTTGTGACACTTGTCATAAAATGTCCAAGTTAACATGTGTTACTTCCACCACCGCTCAACTCCTTCCTCTATTTTGAATTTGAATTATTTGGCATGATGTATTTTGACTAGCAAACACGTTTGGTTTTTTGGTATAAAAAACTGACTAGTAAAACATAAATATAAAGATGATTAGTAAAAGAAATAATATTCTGTTTTAGTTCTAGAAAATACAATGATGTCACCATCGGATGAGTTCACTTTCCACCCTTCTCTGTTTATTTGTGAACCCACTTATGTCTGCTTGTGTCAAAGGTTAGGTGGCAGTAACCAGTCAAAAAATGTGCCGAACTTTGTCCTTGGATTACATCATGAAATTCAACAGTTTTTCCTTGAGTTGACCGTCTTGACCCTATTTATTTTACCTCTTCTACACATGCCGTGTTTAATCTTAAAATAAAGGATTCTAAAGGGGGGGGGTAGATAATAGAAAGTGTGTAATAAAGATATATACAGCATTTAAGTTCTCACCTCCATAAGTGAGCTATTAAATACTTACTAATGAGTAGCACTTGTTTATCATAGTTTCACAAATGGTACAACCAAGGTCAAGCAGTGCTATGTTATATTCACAACTGGGAGCTTTCTGTGTCTTTTTTTCCATGCTCCGTCTATGTAGTGAACCATGTCTGGGGTCAGACAGTCTGGAAACATCTTCATTGAGTTCACCATTGCTTCCCAACTTTCCTTATTTACTTTGACCCAGTTTACGATATAGATAAGTGACTTCTGCCACAGTCTTCCATGAGAACAAGATGAACTTTGCAGTTGGTCCCCTAAAGGGTTAGTATTTTAGAGGGTCTTGCTCTATTATGTCACATCTAGTGTTTGTGTTGTAAACATGCGCATCATGTTATTGAGTGGCTAAATAATGCTAGTTCTTTAGAAATGAGAAGCTAATGCTAAAATTAAGAGCTTCCATTGTATTATTTGTAAGCACAGCTGTTGGGCATTTGGTCACACACAAAAAAAGTAGAGGAAAAAACCCTAAGATATAGACTAGAATATTCAAAGGCCCTGTTTTGCATGTGTTTGTAAACTTGCTACCTATTGCTTTTTACATAGACAGACATACATTCACAATCAGAAGAGCTGCAGTGTTTGTAAACAAATGCCTTTCATTCATTCAGCTGGCCTGGCAGTTCACTTCCTAGATGGGGGAGGAGAAGAGACCAGCATGACCAGCTTTTGTCTCATGTCCTTCATGGGTGTGTTTGCCTCAGGGTGTTGGGGAGGAGATGTCCAAAACTAGGGTGGATTAGCAGTCCTGACCAGAGGATAATCTCTAGGTGGGTGGGGGGTGGTGTGATGTGGAAGAAACTATTTTAGATGCAATTCCAAGAATTTGAGAGGAGAGGAAGAGCACTGCCGAAAGGAAGTCATCAACATTATCAGCCCCTGAACTGTGCTGGGGAATCGGTTGAAGAATGCACAGGGCAAATGTCATTTATCACTATGATTCAATATTATTTGAAACACTGAATATGGTTTTATACGGTCTAAAATAATTTTGGAGCTACAGGGTTGTGCAATCGGGTTCGCTTCCTTAAGCAAACAGATTTCTGTTTATTGAGACGCCCATGTGGAACAAACACTTTGACAATGAAGGTCTTTTTTTCCAACCATTTTTATAACAGAATTAGTGTACAAGCATCATTTGTGTAATCATTCTTATGTTAATATATTTTCTATTGATTTATGTTAAAATAACATTTGAAGGGGGTTTTGTCACCCAGAATATTTCACATAATCATAGAACTGTTTATTAATTTTGACCAGTTTCATTATTTTAGACTTAATTATTATCATTATCTTTTATTTATATTGCACCGACAATATACGCAGCACTTCTCACAACGTACGGTATATTCTGGGGGTATGACAAAGCTAGAATTAACAAACTAAGGTTGTATTGTCCTCTCTTTGGAACTAAAACTTTCTTAAAATGTCAGCCTGTAACAGTGGTATGCTTTTCAAGCTGGGTTAGAACTTTGCTTAAAACGCTCTCTATCAGTTTCAAAAAATCTCTGCCTGTATGGTCTCTCACACTGATGGTCCATCTAAAACAATACATTGAAATATTAATGTTGTTTTAACTGTTGTCCAGTTCCTGATGTAATCTCACACATAGGCTATATGCTTGACAACCCATCCAATTTGTGTTGGTCTTTGTAGTTCCCTATTTAGAGAGATGTAGCTGTTAAAGAACAGCAGAGAAGCAACAGCGCCACCACAGACTGACAAGGTGGTAAAGTGCATTGCACCCAATCTCATAAACCTTGTGCTAGAGGCACACTGTGCACACCGTGCATTATACAGCTATAAGGTGCTTTCTTACAATCTGCATTTAGCTTATTGTTGGTTATCGATTTATCTAGCGCTATCATGTTCTACAGCACTGTACAATGGGTAAAGAAGTAGTGCATCTCATAATTTGGACTTGAAATAAATGTGGAGGGCCCTGCTCTAGATCACCTCTCCTGAATTGGAGAGCTCCTCTGATTTTTCTTAATAAAAATAAAATAAATGTACATTCTGTCGATAAGAGGAAGCATGGAACACGCTGCAACATAGTATGGGATGGAGAGACTGTTAAGGCATGGTGTAAAAATGTTCTATTCATACATGAACATATTGATGCAAAATGAATCAAATGACTGATTCTCAGTTGTTACCAGACCTGGACTGGCTATATGGGCAAATGCCTGGTCGGCCGTTGCATGACAGAGCCACAAACGTGGCGTGGGGCCGTGCATATCCAACACAGTGACCTCTGTTAAATAACCAGAGACATTGGTCTTCTTAATACTACTACAGTACAGATTATTTTAAACGCCCTGTTATATACCTTAATAAGTAATGCAATTCAAAATCTGTCGCGTTCACTCATTTAGTCAAACACTCGTACACTCTTAATGTCTGGATTGCTGTTCTACCAGTTTTGCTGACCTGTATTGTGGACAGGTATGTGTCCTATGGGCCCGTTTTGGGAAGCCTTCAGCAACATTGTTACAGTAAATTATTTCTCATTCCCCCTCTGTAAACTCATATTGTGAACTTTCTTATTGTTGAACTTGTTTATTGTCAAATTGAAGTTTATTGTTCATTTTGTATATCTCCTTCTGCTGCAACTCTATAAATAAAATACACACACAACATTTTGTATTTCATTTTCTAAAGGAACTTTCACCCATGAGAATGGCTCATTAATCACTACAGCCTAGAAAGCATACATGATATCATTTAAAAAAAACAGATTAAAGATTTTTTAACAGAATCATTTGTTTTCTTACCCTGATCCACAGTTATTTTGTTTGCCTAAAATCATCAAATACATCCACATGTGCAGATACCCACCACCAGCCAGCTCTAGGGGTTCTAAGAAGACCACCACGTTCACACACACAGAAAGTGAAGTTATTGGGAACACTTTTCTACTGGTGATAGCTTCTAGCTACGAAAACTGGTACAAAATGCAGCCAAAACTGGCATAAAACATGGACAGTAGAGGTGGTGATAATGCTTAAACAGGTACGTGTCTTCAGTTATTTAATTTTTCACAGGTGAAGAATGCACATTAAAGTACTTGATCCTGCATTCTTGGTTGGTGGGGCTTTATGGGACATAGCATGTCCTTTTAGAAATCTATTTGTGTTATTTATGAAACAGCTGCTAGGTTTTAAGGGACCATAAATAGAAATATTTAGGTGTCCATAAAAATACATTTACACAATGTGTTGGACACAATGTGTATGTTGACTTGTTTGTTTAAAAAAAATACACAATAGTTATGTTTCACTTGCATAGTTCCTTCTCTCTTATTTATTAGGGGTTCATATTGATCCATAAACAACTGCTAAGTCTACATATATAACCCCAGAACTATTGGAGTGTATATTTTAAATTGGTTAAGGTTTCTCTGAGTTTTTTGGCATTATACATTTAATGCAGCAAAAGAACATTAATGACACACAATATTCAGCATCGGAACTCACAGAAGGGTGATCCTGAGCATTTGTAGAGCATGTTGTAATCATATGGGCAAATTTGATTTATTAAACAAAATTAACCTCCAATTATGTCCATATACTGAGAAGAATATATATATATATAATTTTTTTTATTTTTGTATTTAAAAAAAAAACAAAACAATTGTAAAGACCTAAAGGGAAAACAGCAATTTTGAATGAGATGCTTGTTGTCATTCTTGAATAAAATCAAGTTGATGTTATTAATAACATTAACATTAATCATTCTTCAGAGTGCTCTTTGTTAATTTACATAACATATTTCTTTTTTCCTTTCATGTTGAATTGAAATTAAGTAGTAGTTGTTTCCCGCGGTTCATGTATATATACATTTGATTTTTACTGAAGCTAATTATGTTTGAATCCTCAGTTTTTTTTCTCTTATGAATGTCCAACGGAAAGGTGGTTGTGTGTGTATGCTTGGTATACGTGGGTGCATGAGGATGACCAGGGCCGGCCCTACAATGGAGCCGACTGGGGCAATTGCCCCAGGCGGCACTTTTGAAGGGGCGGCACTTTGCCACCCCAAGCGCTTTTTTTTTTAAGCGGAGGAGAGAGAGGGGCGCCGAGTGGTTTTCGCTTACCCGCTCGGCGCCCCTCTCTCTCTCCTCCGCGGCGAGTCTCCCTGTTCGGTCTCGGTGCCGGCTTGTAATGCTGAGCGCCGGAAGTGGCGTCAATTTCCGGTGCTCGGCATTACAAGCCGGCACCGTGGCAGAGCAGGGAGACTCGCCGCAGGACTGTTTAAACGTAAGTACTTTTAAACGGGGGGGGGTAAGGGTAGATAATGGCGTCGGCGAAGTTTAAAATGCCGCCCCCCCGGTGGGGGGGCGGCACTTTAAACTTCGCCCCAGGCGGCATTAAGCCCTGAGGATGACTAATTTATTTCTTTAAAAAATTAAGCCAAAATGAAGAAGCCATGTGTGAAAAACACAGTTTTTCAGTTTTGGCAGTTTGCTGGTTTGGAGCATTCAAGTGTGTATTAAAACAATGCTAAATGCTTACCGAAGAAATTGTTGCTGCCCATCAATCTGGGAAAGGTTATAAAGCCATTTACAAAAATTTAAAGTCCATCATTCTACAGTGAGAAATATTATTCAAAAGTGGAAAACATTCAAGACAATTGCCAATCTTCCAAGCAGTGGATGTCCCGGCAAAATTCACCCCAAGGTCAGACCGTGCAATGCTCAGAGAAATTGCAAAAAATCCATGAGATACACTTCTGTGAGTGCCAATGATGGCCATAATTGTCATTATGCTACAATTGCTGCACAGAATCAGTGGGGTTCCTGGGACAAAGCTCACATATATGCACTGAGGGTGAGGTCATACTTATCTTCTAGACTGTAAGCTTGTCTGTGCAGGGCCCTCCTTTTGAATCCATAAATCCACATTTTTATGTAATGCACTACTTGTTATGTCCTATTGCACAGCTCTGCGAATAATGATGATGATGCTATATAAATAAATGAATAATAATAACTTTTCATACTGAGCTTCCTGGTCTTCTCTTCATCTTATTATCTCTTTTTGTAGTTACTGTAATTAAAAAAAACCATTTTTTTCCTTCCATAGATTATTATTAAATATCTGGGAAGGGCAGAAACTTCTACTTCTATTTTCCTTTATTGAATTTACAATGATATGGATGTGTATACTTTATTCAGTGTGTAAATGGTGCTTAAAGTCAGATTTCTTACATGAAATAGTTTTGTATGGTTCCGCTAGGTGGCAGTGATTTGCAATGTAAAGAGATTAAGTGTCTAACAATACAGAGTGGCTGCAGTTGGGCAGGTCTCCACTAAACAATACCCCAGGCAAAAAGTATCTTTGCATTACCCTGACCCTAGTACATCTATGACGTGATGAATACTCCTCCTTCTTTTTCACATTACACAATTAAGTGGTAAAGAGACAGACTGCTGGTTACATACTCCAAATTAACTTTTTGCTAGTAAATTAGAGAAGGGTATAATAATTTAGATGATATCTGCTGGTTAGATACTCCTTATGAATGTTTTATGTTGTTAAATTAAATTAACTTTTTTTTGCTAGTAAATTAGTTAAGATTAAATGATTTAAAATAAATAACGTTTACGTGATTTATTTGCAGTGTGGAGCCAACATCCATGTTAACAGACACTGTCGCACCAATGCTAACACACGTGCTGACACACTTCCTCTCACACACACGCAACACATTCTTGCTAACGCACACTTCCTCATACACATTCATGCTCACATATACCTATATACACATTCATGCTCACACATTCACATTCACACGACAGATCGCCATTGACCTTGGCTCAGATTCAGGATAAAACAACAAAAAATGTAAATCTAATGCTTGTAAGTGTTTAATTCACATCCATGTGGAGCAGAACACACCACAGCAAAACAAGAACAATTGCTTGACATGTTTTGCACTTGCATGCTTAGTCATCAACTAGTTGCCACATTGTAAGTCATTACCTATATTGTAATAAAATATAATAAATAATCATGACCCGCTCCTACATTTAGAAGGGGAGGATACACCTACATTGGAAACATGTGAAACCTCAAAAGGAGAATTCAACCTCCTAAAAGTAATTGGTACCAACAGATAAGGTGATAAGATGACAAAATGTTAGATATGTGTACTAGATGACACAATGGATATATAGGAAAGTAGGAAAAGGGTGATGATAATAAATATTGATGAAATAAGTGATTTCTAATGAATATGTGTAAATTTGGGGGTATGAGCAGGGCCGGCCTTTGGGGTGTGCGACCTGTGCGACCGCACAGGGCGCCACACTCCAGGGGGCGCCGCCGCGGGGTCCGCTGCCGCCAGTAGCGTACCTAGCGGGGGGGGGGGTTCCGCACCGGGTGCCGCTCATCGGGGGGGCACCCGGCTCGCAAGGGAGCGGTATCGGAGGTCTTTAACAGACCTCCGGCTCCCTTGAGTGATTTTAAGCCGTGAGGATCTCCCTTGAACCTGGCTTAAAATCACTCAAGGGAGCCGGAGGTCTGTTAAAGACCTCCGATATCGCTCCCTTGTGATCCGTGCGGCAACAGCTGCTGTGCGCCGGGGTTTGTTGTCAGATCCCGGCGCACAGCACTGAAGCCGCGCCCACCGCTGTCCGTGCCCTCTGACCCGGGAGAAGACAGAGAGGACAGAAGAACTGAAGAAGAGGAGGAAAAGAAGCTGTAAGGAGAAAAGAGGAAAGGTAGGAAAGCATTCAGTGAGAGTGAGAGTGGATTGGTATGTGTGGATTAGTATGTGTGGATTGGTATATGTGTGCATTGTTGTATGTGTGAATTGGTGTATATGTGTGGATTGGTGTATATGTGTGGATTGGTGTATATGTGTGGATTGGTATATGTGTGTGGATTGGTATATATGTGTGTGGATTGGTATATATGTGTGGATTTGTATATGTGTGGATTGGTATATGTGTGGATTAGTGTACGTGTGGATTGGTATATGTGTGGATTGGTATATATGTGTGGATTAGTGTATATGTGTGTATTAGTGTATATGTGTGGATTAGTGTATGTGTGTGGATTGGTATACGCGTGGATTGGTATACGCGTGGATTGGTATACGCGTGGATTGGTATACGCGTGGATTGGTATACGCGTGGATTGGTATATGCGTGGATTGGTATACGTGTGGGTTGGTATCCGTGTGCATTGGTATACGTGTGGATTGGTGTATGTGTGGATTGGTAAGTGTGTGAGAGTGATGGGTGTTATGCTGTACCATTTCCAATGTCTTTTTCATGATCTAATTATGCTCAAAAAGTACATCATAACTCCCATCACTCTATACTGTTCCATACAGTGGCAGAGCTGGGAGGCAGAGGCCTTGCACCCCCACCGCAGGACTCCTGAAAGGTAAGTGAACTTCAAAGAGGGAAAGGGTAGATAGTTAGGAGGGGGTAGATATGGAGAAGGGAGTGAGGCAGGGGAAAGGGGGTAGATAGGGAGAAGGGAGTGAGAAGGGGTAGATAGGGCAGAAGGGAGTGAGAAGGGGTAGATAGGGCAATCATACTCCTATCATGCCAAGTCTGCGAGTACATCCTGGAATCTGGGTATGCCTGGGCATGATAGGAATGTGATTGCTGTTAATTATATATATATATATATATATATATATATATATATATATATAATATTGTTTATTTAATTGTTTTGTCCTATTTTGGTGTTTTACTTACTTTAAATAAAAGTGTTTTTTTATGGTGTGGGGGGGGAGGGTCATATTCGGTTTTGGCCAGGTAAATGCTGCACTTTCGGTTTCAGTCCAGAATTCGTTTCAGTGCATTCCTACTACTAAGCCAGACAATGAAGTGGTAGGCCTACACCACATCAATGTTTGGCGTAGTATATAGTGATTGGGGTTTTGTTACAAGTTTTTATTCCTTTCTTTTTTTGGGATGGGGGGGCGCCAGAGGAGTAGTCCGCACAGGGCGCCAGAACACCTAAGGCCGGCTCTGGGTATGAGGTACTATCCTATTAATAAGTGATAGTAATGTGGGAAAAAGTAAGTATAAAAGTGTAGAATACTAACTGTAAATTGCATGTGTGTGTTATGACATGTAATATGTGAATCTGCTTTACTAAAAATAAAGAAACACAAGTGAAAACCACGAAAATAAAAAATGTAAAGTAATAGTGTGTAATGTAAAAAGATTAAATAATGCCTCAATCATGTATGGAAATGTGAAATAAATGTGAGTGATGTATTCAAATAAACCATTGACACAAACACATGTGACGTTTGTGTGAAAAAAAAAATAATATATGTATAAAATATAAAGAAATAAATTAGTCATCATTATCATTAGTCATCATTATGTGTATATATACATATGGTCCAATTTTTTCAATATTTAAAAAATGTTTTTTTTTTTTGTTGCAAAGATTGCATTAGCTTTTTCTCCCCTATATTTAATGTATTTAACGTACATTATTGTTACCAGTGTTTCCAGTTATATATTATTGTACTTGTACTTGTTTGCACTTACACATAAATAATCTCTAATTAAAACTAGTTTTTTCTTTTCCTTTCTTTCTTGTATGGGGGAGCATATAATTGCCTCCCTACTTTGGTCCCTGTCCCCCATGTGCCCCCCTAAATATGAAAGCTGGGGACGCCACTGACCTTCCGTACTCTGAGGCATCAGTTCATATGAATTCTCTACGTTCTGGAGGAATTCAGTTCTATTCCACCTAATGTATCGGTTTGTCTTAGTCTGTCAATTCTTGTCTTGTCATAAATTGTTGGCGCTATATAAAAAAAAGATAATAATAATAATAATAATACCATATGTAAGGTTGAACTGGGCCGCTATTGTAAAATTTGTCACTGACGATGGCTACTGAGGTGCCAACTGGTATCCTACATTTTAACTGTGTCTTCAACGTGGAGTTTTACAATATATATTGTCTTTTCTTTCTTTTTTTTATTTGATTTATAAAGACATAAAACAAATATATCATAAAGCAAATTTGCCCTTAACCACAGATGTGATGCAGTGTAATATTGAGATACAGCCAGCAGGGGGCAGCAGATAGATTCCACATAAGCATTACAGCTCGTAATACAAAGTTCAATTTTTGGATTCAGGTTCCTAATTGCAAAGACGTCTTTGTAGTCTGTGCTGTGTTCACGAACGTTATTGCCTTAGGCCTGACGCAGGGGAGCACTCCCAGCCTCCCCCAGGACCTTACTTCGAGGAGGTTCTCTTTCTTGGGCCCAGCATCCTCTGTGCTGACCACCAGAACACGTTATCATATCACAACACTCTGCCTCCATAGTGTAAATGGGACAGTTACCATGGAGATCAGCGGCCCATTGAGCACCGGTGCACTGGGAGCCTGAGCGCCCAATAAATGCAACTCACCAGCAGGTTCCAAATTAAACTTTTGGGTGTGTGAATCCGGCCTACGTCACAGAGGGGTTTGCAGTGTTCAGCGAGCTTTTGTAAAGCAATAGCTTGACAGTGTTAAATGTCAACTCATCAGCAATTGATTATCTTGTTTATTTGCTGATAGGCTTTACTAGTCCTTTAAATCGCATTATCACTGTTCAGTTCCACTGACCTCTCAACAGTATCCAGTGTTATTGCTGCATTTTATTATATGTGGTATTAGTAGGGATGGCCAATAATAAGAAACGACAGGCAGAATAGACCCAGGGTGCCACTGAAGATAGAGACTATTCATAATAGCAGCGCTGTATGCTTGTGCCCCATCATTTTGATGGTGCTGCTCCTGCCAAGCCATTTTAATGTTTGTTTTTATAACATGCAGGGGTTCTTTTTTTATAGGGGCACATAAAGAACAAACATTTTGTGAGGCTTCCTGTTAGGCCAATTAAAATTAGATACCTATGAATGTCGCAGGCCATTTTGTGGCACTATGGCCCAGGACAGGGGAGAAATCATACACTGGTAACTAAATGTATACAGCGTATGGACTGTGCAAAGTTGCTTTGGGATATTGAAAAAAAGTGTAATTTGGCATATACCGGTACATACTAGCACTTGCAAGATCTAATATGAAATATTAATATAAAACATACACATTCTAAACTATTCATGATATTCTTAATTTAGAGTAAGATTCAGCTATCATAACCTCACAAATGCTTAACTTAGCCCTGTTCTCAAGGGCCACACATAATTATTTCATGTTTCTGTGGATTGTCATCTTGTACAGCACTATCTAAAAAAACATGCACAGTTGTGTACAGAATGGAGGATACACACTCTTCCCAACACACTAAGGTAGAACATAATCCACAGTATAATCTTTGATATCCTCAGGGTCATGGAATCCCAGAATTTGCACACCCTTCCCAGGTAGGCTCATCAAATCTCCCTGGGCAGTCTCAGCTTCCACTACTGGTTGAGAGAGAAGCACACTATGGAAAGAATGATGAGTAAAGATGGACTATGGCTCTCCAGGTGAAAACAACAAAGCTTAGTTTTATTAGGGCTAGAAAACCTTGGCCTCCTTAGTATATTGAGACACCCTTTTCTTTACCTATACATCCAGAAATCATTAACAGATTTCCACTAAACATTAACCATGGGAGGGTGTATATGGAAGGGAATGACTAGGAGAGGGATGTGGGAAATCATTATTATATGGACATTTGTTACTGCTTATGTACAATGTACCTAAATTACTGGATTTGTTCTAGACTAAGAGGCAAGGCTGGTCTCAATACTTTGATCTTTAAAGGCATGGTTTACATTTCCAAAATAAGAATAGGTCTTTCAATGCATGTAGGTATTAAGATATTTTTGACATGGTTGATGTGACCCACACAAATAAATATTATGATGATGTTCTGCATAGTGATACAGAGTTTTCGAAGAGGGTCCTCCACTTACTACAGTCACGGCATCAAGATAGTTTGGCACGCTTGTTATTATTATCGCATAAGCAACCTACTGCACTGTGGAAGCTGTTATAGAATGGGTTCCAAAGTTTTATTTTTCCCCTAGAGCCATGCCTTGCCCTGGTCATGCACTATGCCATCGTATGTACATCTCTTCCACTACCTGCCCTGTTCAATAGTATGAACACTCTTACAATGTATTACAAGGGCTGCTAGAAAACATATGTAGCGCCCTGTGGTCATATGTATGTAATTCTGCTTACATATCTGTACACTTTTGCAGATGAATAGTTCCAAGAGAGACCACATACATATCTGAGCATAGGTGAGTAAATCATCATGAGTAAATCATCTGCTGGAATACAGGTCTTTTAACCAAACCCGATGATATGTTTGGGAGCTTCCAAATTACGGTGACCCAATGACGTTACAAAATCCAGAAGGAGGATGTCATTGAGATTGTGCTGTAATAGGATGGCCCACAAAGAATATAGAATATACTTTATACTATTTTACTGTTCATAATGGCTAAATGTGCCTGAATAATTTAATGATATGAATTGTCTGAATGTAATGATTCCTCTAACACTTTATTTTATGAAGATACTCACCAACCAATCGGAAATACTGAATCTAAATCATGGCACCTATCATTGGTTGGAATATTATAAGCAGTAAGTGAACATTTTATCCTCAAATTTGATGTGTTAGAAGCAGGAAAAGTAAGGATCTGGGTGACTTTGACAAGGACCAAATTGTGATGGCTAGACCACTGGGTCAGAGCACCTGTAAAACTGCAGCTCTTGTGGGGTTTTCCCGGTGTGCAGTGGTCAGTACCTATGAAAAGTGGTCCAAGGAGGGAAAAGCGGTGAACTGGCAACAGGGGGCATGGGTTGCAAAGGCTCATTAATGCACTTAGGGGGGAAGGCTGGTCTATGTGGTCAAATCAAACAGATGAGCTACTGTAACCCAAATTGCTGAAAAAAATAATGCTGGTTCTGATAGAAAGGTGTCAGGGTGCCCATGCTGAACTCTGTCCACTGCCGAAAGAGACTACAATGGGCACGTGAGCATAAGAGCTGGACCATGGAGCAATGGAAGGTGGCCTGGACTGATGAATCATCACGTGGATGGCCGGGTGCGTGTGCATCACCTACCTGGAGAAGACATGTCATAAGGATGCATCCATGGAGGCCCCACCTCGCAACTTACAGGACTTAAAGGATCTGATGCTACGTCTTGGTGCAGATACCACAGCACACCTTCAGAGGTCTAGCGGAGTCGATGCCTCGACAGGACAGGGCTATTTGGCGGCAAAAAGGGGACCTACACAATATCAGGCAGGTCATAATGTTATGGCTGATCGGTGTGTATGTATATATATATATATATATATATATATATATATTAGCTTGTGAACACAATAAATGTGTTTATTTGGGCCAACATAGAAAAAGATGTGAAATCCACCCACTCCTGCTTATACCCTGCCTACTTCTAAACATGTTACCTACATTTTTCCAGTTGTACAGCTCTGGGGAATACACAATATAATCAGGGCCGGCCCAAGGCAAAATGCCGCCTGGGGCGAATTTTAAAATGCCAATCCCCCCCTTATCTACCCTTTCTCTCCCTCCGTCCCTGCCGCCCCCCCCATTATCTACCCTTAACCCCCCCCCTTGTACTTACCTTTCAGCAGTCCTGCGGCGAGTCTCCCTGTTCAGTCTCGGTGCCGGCTTGTAATGCTGAGCGCCGGAAATGAGGTAATCTTCCGGCACTCAGCATTACAAGCCGGCACCAAGACCGAACAGGGAGACTCGCCGCAGAGGAGAGAGGGGCGCCGAGCGAGTACTGACAACAAGGTAAGCGAAAACCACTCGGCGCCCCTTTCTGTCTCTTTCGCTTTAAAAAATAAAATAAAAAAATAAAAATAAAAAAAGGGGCGGCAAAGTGCCCCACTCGGCTCCATTGTCGGGTCGGCCCTGGATATAATGGCACGATATAAAACAATAATTAATAATAATACCCATTTCATCCAATTTTCTTCCTATTAGGTGACCCAAAGCTTTGTAATGCTTTTACGAGTATGGTGGGGGGCATATAAATCACCATAAATGACAATAAATGTAAGTCCGACAATGCATACAGCTCATGAAATAATTTTTCACTCTAGTGCTTGGAGATAAAAAAATATGTTTAAATACAAAGACCTCCCAGTCTGAATGGTTAGTAAAGATGCTCAAACAAAGGCCAGGTATCAGTGGAGGAAGAAGATCATTAATGGTTAACAATCATAAACTGTTAACAAATAGTGCCCAAAAAACAACCACACTCTCTTGGTTCTATACACACATCCATACGGATTTATACACTATCCTAAATAGAAACACCAGCAAAATTGTTAATGCAGACAACTGTACATCCATGCATATAGATATTTGTACAAATGTAATCTCAAAAAGAAACCCCACAATTGTATCTATACACGCAGCCTCCAATACAAACACCATATTGAAGCTAGCATGTGCGTATACGCACAGGTTGTTAAGTACACTGCAAACACGCTGTCTGATCATTGTAGATATGTTTGTGTTGTAAGCACACATGCATAGCATTGCACACATATAAGATTATGATATACTGTCACACGAGACAATCTGATAAACGTTTGTTACGGAGTGAACAGTGCACAATGCAAATGTTACGCCCCATTCTTGCCCTGTTACGCCCCATTCTTGCCCTGGAAGATAGAACATTTAATGCAACGCAAACAACAGGAAAAAAGCAGATCTCTGCAGGAGCCGCCACATTAAGGTACAAACACTTCAATATGCAAAAATATTTGTTTATTGTAGGTTTATGATCCACCTCATATCATACAACAACAGGGGTATATCACCCAAAAGGAAAACAAGAAGTAAAATGCTTAACGCGTTTCACACTAAATTTAGCGTTTATTCATGTTTTCCTTTTGGGCTGTGTACTCGTCGTTGTATACAATGTGGTGGATCATAAATCTACAATATATAACAAATAGGTTTGCATATCGAGGAGTTTGTTCCTTCACCTCCCGGCTCTGGCGGAGATCTCCTGCCTTTCTTTGGTTTGTGTTCCATATTGCTGTCAGTGAGACTCTGTGGAGACTGTAGGAGTGTGATGGAACCCCTTCTTCATTATTTCAATAGATAGAAATGTTGGCACACTTGCTGATGATTGCTGCTAAGCATTAGTAGAATACTGGCTGACAATAGCTTGAGTGGTGAAGAGTGCCTATTCATGACTCAAACGACAAATTAGACCGTCTATAATTTATAGAAGATACATAAATACACAACTGTAGCACCATGTTAAGGAGTGATTTATTCAAAGGAAGAAAACAATCGTTCCCGGAAAGCTTCTATCCAGTCAAGTTTTTATTGTCAGTGAATATAGGTAGAACAAAAGTAATGACCAAGGTGATCCAAGGTGACCAAGATGTTTGATTTCTCAAATCCTTGATGAATGGTTGTGCAGCCATCTTCTTTGAGACACATTCAATAAGATTCAAGATTCCTCAAATTTAATTCATTAAACTCCACTCCCTCATCAACTTGAACCCTGTTAAGCCATAGAATAGATGGGCTGAATGGTTCTTAACTGCCATCAAAATTTATGTCTCTATGTGTTACGAGGATCTGCAAGGTTCATCTAAGTACAAACTTGCTACTTCCAGAGTTCAATCTGGGGCAGTCTCTGGGTAACCCCACAGCTAAAAATGGAGATTTAGTGAACAGAGCAGTATTCAGTCATTAGTGTCATTGATGAATTATGGTTATCTACTTATGTGTTAATTTATGGATTCACTTAAAAGCCCTCACATGAAGTATGTATCTTCATGTATCCAATCCCCTAATATGTTTGCTCCTGCCGTGTCTTAATAATAGCCAGATAATATACAGATGGGGGTCATGCATCTTCAGGGGTTCCGCAGAGGAAATCCACCTCCTTACATACAGTACTTCTGCCCTAGCACTGAGCCTGCTAATCACGTTGGGATTAGACGTATAAAATCCAGTGTTAGCTTCCCCGCTTACCGTGGTAATCCCCTCTGCTCCCCCCAGATAAACACATTCTTTCACAGCTTAGACAATGCTGACTGGGGGCAACCGCCGAATCCTCAAAGCAGGGTTTGTTTTACATGTTCTTTTCCATTAATATAAGGAAACGGATTGAGAGATGTGGAATGAGAATAACACTGCAAGCTCATTTGGTGTTAGTTTAACTCTATCGGATAACAATCTCTCTACTTCAGCTTGTGCAACCACAAGCCCCAACATGTTATCCCACAAGACAGCAGAGGAATAACTATACAAGGTACAGCTGAGACCAGTTCACCAAGGCCCTGTGGTCCGGTATCCTGCTCCCTGTAATATGGCAGCAAGATCTTTTGTCTGTAATTCAACAAGTCTCTCTTCTCTCCTTCCTTGTCAATCTGCACCCCATGACATCCTATCCCACCACTCCAAGCACTTTAGGTGCCTATGCCACCCAAAGTCAAACCATACTGCCCCTTTATGCTAGTGTGCCAAGTAAAATGCCACACTAATGACTGCAACCTTCACCCTTCTGAATGTTGCCTTAACAACTTTAATTAAATACACCATGTTGACAAATGTATTGGGACATCTGACCATTATACCAACAGGGACTTTTATGACATTGCATTCTACATACACAAACATTAATATGTAGTTGACCCCCGCCCCATCCTGTCCCCCCTTATACCATCTTCCACTCTTCTGTCAAGGCTTTCCACAAGATTTTGGAATGTTCTGTGATTTTATGCCCATTCATCCAGTACCACATTTGGGGACACACCAAGACATTTTGGACAATGCTTTCAACTTTGTAGGAACAGTTTGGGGAAGGCGCTTTTCTATTCCAGCATGACTGTGCCCCAGCACACAAAGCAAGGTCTTTAAAGACATGGTTGGATGAGTTTGTTGTGGAAGAACTTGACTGGCCCGTACAGAGCCCTGACTTCAACCCCATCGAACACCTTTGGGATGAACTGGAACGGAGATTGCAAGTCAGGCCTTCCCAACATCAGTGCCTGACCTCACAAATGCTCTACTGGATGAATGGGCAAATATTCCCAAAGAAACAATCTTCAAAGGGAGGAGCAACTACATATTAATGTCTGTGTATTTAGAATGTGATGTCATAAAAGGCCCTGTTGGTGTAATGGTCAGGTGTCCAAATACTTTTGTCCATATAGTGTATGTACACTACTGTTCTAGTGAGTGGAAAGCTCATTATTAGGACACTCATTCGTGCAGCAAAATGAAGAAAGATCATTATTTAACCATGGAACATTAGTTTACTTATACTTTATTTATTGTTTTACTAAAAATCCTTGCAATTCCAATTTTTTTGGTGTTCTTTTCAGACAAACACAGAACACACTAAAGCTCCATCATAAATATCTCTAAATAATCCTGTGGCAAGTCAGGTAGAATATATTACTGACCTTTGGTAAAAATGTTGATGAAATTTGTATAGCATTTTTTTTTTAAATAAAATCCAATGTGAATTTTGTGAATAAAGACATGAGTGGCTTATCTAGCATCCCCTTCATAATTCAGTTTTCAACACCAATACATAAAACCTTTATGGGCCACACTCTAAACATTTGGAAACTTTTGCAGTCGGGCCCCATTTGCATACAAACAGAATGAAACCTACCACCAGAGATACAATGTAACCTGGTTTATTATCAGAAAACACATTAAATAAGATTATTTGTTAAAATGCATTACTTCCCATTAAGAACATTCATTGTCTCATATCTATATGGCGATGGAATAGTTTAAGAACAGACAGACAAAACAAAACAAACTTAAATTACAATTTATAAGTAGAAAAATATACTCTAAAACTGATTGTGCAGCAGCTGGGTTAAAGCAGATTTCATTTTGGACAATCTAAAAAAAATATATTTTCATTCAAGGGATATGGCAACACCCAGGATCCAGTAATTTCATGCCCTGTTACACGTATTATGTAGATAGTGTGTGATGTTGCTGAACTTACAGAAATGTAGTGGTTGGGGAACATAACCAATGGTAATGTACTTTGTTGATCTGTCAAGAATGGTCAGCCAATACAAAGATCTGATGGGGGTACTTGACACTTTGGCCCATGGTTCATATTAACAGGTATGTAGAGTGCACAATAAGATAAAATTATGTTAAATGGCTGCGCATTTAAGCTGCTTTTCATTGCCCTGTAATTAAAAACTCATAGCGAAAGATTAGTCCTTTGAGCCAGCGATCCTATAGCCAGTTGGAAGAACCAGAAGTGGTAAGCAAGCATTGGCTCTCCAGTTGTTCTGGACTTAATGCTTCAGGGTGATGTGCGATATGGTCTAAATTATCTTTAAGCCATTAGTGCCTTCTCGTTGATCTAGAGAGAATGTATATTGTTTTTTTTTACTTTTTAAGAGAATTTTGGGACCCGATCTCTACAGGCTGGAGGTTAGAAATCATATTGCTAATAGTTAATTAAAAGAACAAAAACAATAAATAAATAATCAGTGCATAACTTACACAAACACCTGCAATATTTGAGACCCAATACTTAGGTGAAATGTAAATTCAGCTGTTGATGCTTGTGTCTGTCTAAGGAACCATGCAAAGTAATTGACAGTAGACCACAAGCAGGTCAGGGAAGGCATAGGCATTAAGATGACACAGAAGGATTTTTTTGGATCAGTGTGGAATACAGACAATTCAGGGCTCCATCAAAGAGATACTGAATGGGTCAGTCATTAGCAATTTCGGTTGGTTAAAATCAAAATATTATGATCTTAGACTTCACAATTACCAGGTATCAAATGTGATCTCCCATCCAATGACTGAAAACAATTTGCCCAGTTAATAATTTTGTCAGCATCCCCAACAAAACATGCCCTGTACACAATGATAAAATATTACAGATTTAAGACAGCATTGGATGTGCATAAATCTATCCAGAAGAATTAAGACTGTGGCTGAAAAACTAGGTATAGAAGCCACTTATGTCGGGGACCTTTATTTAAAAAAAAAACATATCTAGCCCCATGTTAATTAGTTGTGGTGCATTTGAGTTGAATGCTGTGTTATTCTCATGGTTCCAGTTAGAAATAAAGAAGTACTGAAGTTGAATCAGCAGAATCTACTCTTAGGAGCTATACGTTCATGTAGATCAGCAGATGTAAGTCAAAGGTAATACGTCCACTAAGGGCTGCAAATACCCATTCTTTTCAGCAGCATTTCCAGATTAAGCCCTCCTCAAAGTGGAGAATTTAAGGTATATCCCACCCAAGAATTTGTTTGGCCAACACACAGAGGAAGTTGCAGTACCAATGAACCCCATCACTCCCCATAAAGTCTGGGAGTGCAGAGTAAATGCTGTGGAGCAGTCTTAGAGGGGCAAAAGATCTATGTGCCAATTGATGCCATTCTAATGTTGCGTAGCAGGATGTAAGTACTCCATCCACCAGTAGTGTGCCATGAACAGTGAGTGGAGCATACACTCCTACTCCATCCTCTCTGGATACCCTTATTACTTTGGATGGTAGCAGCTGAGTGCCATTGGCATAAACTTGAATTAGATCCCCAACTTGGACTCGATGGGCGAAGATCGGTAGGAATTCTTCTGATGGGTCTCTGCTTACAAATATCAGATGGTGCGGTGTAAGGCGAAGCCGATGTGAATGTCCCACAGCTTCAATGACAATAAATGTGGCTAGTTTATCCAAGTCTCTGTGCATGAATAGTAGAACTTCAGTTGACATCAACTGGCCACTTTCATCAGCGGTAAGGACCTTGTCACCATACTGAAGTTCATAAAGAGGTTTTCTCTGACCTCCCACCATCATTACCATGCCAGTGCCAGGAAAACAGCCTCCAGAACGTACAGCTAGTGAGTTATCTGTAAGATAAAAATGTGATCAGATCAAAGTTAAATGGTTATGTAAAATTGTCATCTGTACACCTACTTCAATAGCACCTCATAAATCTTGATTTCAAATTGTGTATTGTGATAGAGTATAAGTCTAAGGATCAGTATTCTGATAGGTCAATCCTTTGGAACCTGATGTTTTACATATGACTATTATTTGTTGTTTCAACTTTTAATTCAACCACATTTGTAATTAGAGGGGTGATTTGCATTTTATTTTCTGATCCAGGAGTCATAGTGCTACAAAATATCTCAGGGGATCACTCTGCAATGATGCTTTCACAAATGTTATCAGAGTCAATAGACACTATCAGATAGTATGAAATACCTTCTGAGCCAGTACCTGCTTTCACTGACACATGGATATGTGCCTTGGACTCATAGTACACCCAATCAAAGCCAGCTTCAATTGCCAGACGGGCCAACATGCCGTACTTGTTTCTGTCTCGGTCTGAAGTTGTGATGTCCAGAGCTCGCCCTTCGTAGTGTAGAGAGTGATGAGAGTGGTGACCGTCCTCATCCCAGCCTTCAGTTACCCGCAGCTTCACACCAGGCCACATGTTCATCACGGAGATAGCCAAAGCATTCACTCTGTCCTTACAGCGCTGTAACAATAGATGGTGACTAAGTTATTAAATAATTGTTAGATCATTAGCACCTGGTTAAAACAATCTGCAGTCTTCTTTTCCCTTTTCTGTCATGAGATATATATTTGCTCAATGGTTTAGAGAAAGAAAAGCCTGCCTGCCTTGCCTTGCATTGCTTAAAAGTCCTCCACAAGGTTAAGGACACCCCCCCCCCACATCTATTGTTTTCATTTTAACACATTTTACACGTTTTGATGTTTTTTGGAATTCAATACATTTTTCCGTTTGTCGGAACATAGTAGCTAATTGAGCTGTTGGGAGCCATCCAAATGTCTCTTAGACATTCAACAAGTTTTTATTAGCTGGATGAAAACATTCATAAAATATTCATGTACATGAATATCCAATATGTTCTCACCAAAAATGTTAGACTGATAAGTAATTTAAATGTTAACTCAGAATTTTACAAGTTATTTGAAGTTTCAATTACCAACATCCTACTGCCATATTCTTATGTATTCAAGCACATAATAAACCTAAAATGCCCAATGATCATTTATTCTCAACCACGGAATCTAAAGGCACAAATGGCACAGCAGCATTCAAAATAGAGCTTTGTGCAATAACAATGCTCTCGCTTTGTTGAGTTGCTAACGTTATCAAAAAAAAAAATTCATACATCTGAATACTTAACAAACAACATACTTGAATCATTGTGTTAAACGTTATGGCATTGATTGCAATACATAAAATACTTTTATCAAAATCAAAGAATCTAATGATTTTTTGTATGGAGTGGGCTTTCATATATGGTAGGAACTTGATGAACCCGAGGGGCCTAAATTTTACTTTAAAGATGATTTCCTTTACTTCCTTTACTGCCACATAATACAGTGTTTAATACATCTCTTTAAGAGCACCACACATCATACCTCCTAACATTTCAAATGGTCAGAAGGGGATGCTTTTGTTTTAAGGGTGTGTTAAGAAACCGTGCTTTACCATTGGCTGGGTATTTAACCGAGAATTTAAAATATTTACATCATTTATAAGCAAAATTCTTATGACTTTTAGGACTTTAAAACAATGGGATATATCAGGGGAGGACAGAAATTTGGATATTAAAGAGGGGACTGGGTTACTCAAATGCTCTCATACCATAGCTCAGTAGCGCAGTCATGAGTCTATGAACCGTAGCATTTGCAACTAGCCAATAGAGTAGAAGTGATCTCATAGTATGTCAGTGCTCACTTCTACAATAAATAAGGGGTTAAACCTTAAACGACAGATAACTAATCCACCCCTTTCATTCTCACAGGTTTAACAGAAATAGCTTTTCTTTGCTATATAATTGTGTTTGCAGGAATCTATGATCTTCACAATCTCTTTGTCCTATGGATAGGCATAACCACCTACCAATAGCTAGTGGGTATGCTGTAGCTTCCCAGAATCACTTCTGGTTTAAAACAGAAACTGCGGATGGTTAGCTCATCCCAACAAAGAAAGGAAATAAAGTACGATAAATATCCAAAAAAGGGTAACAGTTACCACCTCTTAACCAAAAGGAAGGGATGCAACACTGTAAGAAGATGAAAATGTAACAGTTTAATAAACCATTATACAACATGACAAAATAGCATTAGCTATTACACCCTGAAGTAGTGAACCCCGATACAATGAATGTAACACAAATGAAATAAATGGTAAGTAATTATCATATATATATATAATATTAGTCATCTGTACCATGACCTAGGTAATGGTAAGGACAGAAAATAGACACTCCTACCATAAGAAGAACAATGAATTAAACCAACATAAACATAAATAGTTACAGGTAAGAAAATAAATCAAAAATTGCAGAATGACTGGGAATCTGATCCTTACATCATCCAGTATTATTGTGGAGGATCTTTAGTTTATTGATCCTGTCTGGACACTTGTTAGTAATATGAAGTGAGTAGAGCACACAGTGCGTCAGTCCCGAGAAATTGAAGTCTTTCTACTTCAGATGGCCTCCAATAAAACCTAACAAAAGTTTTACTTTAAAATTATGGGAAGAAGAAAGACCCTTAGCCGCTGCTTTGGCCGAAGCACCTCTAGTAGAATGGGCTTCAAAAAAAGACCTGTCAATGACTTTAGAAGTCATGTCACAGAGAATCCATCCCCTAATTGTATTAATCTTCATAGCTAAATAGCTGGGAAATATCCAGCCTAACTGAGGCTGATAAATCCAGGTACGACTGTAAGGTGCATACTAGGCATAGGCCTGGATCAGGACAATTGTGGACCAAATCAAATTCTAACAGAGCAGGATCAATATGTATTGTTTTCTGCTTGCCCTTAAGAATGATATGGACCAGGGGGACTAGAAAACCATGGATCGGAAACGTGAATTTGTCTGCCAAAGCTAACAAAGTCACCAATTTTATGGCCGACCATCTTAAGTCAAGTTTTATATAGCACCATCAAATTCCGTAGCGCTGTACAATGGGTGGACAGGCCATAATAAGTAGTATGTTACACAACAATTTGACTTGCAGAGACAACAGGTGAGGAGGGCCCTGCTCAAACGAGCTTACAATCTAGAGGGATTTAGGGTGTATTACACAATAGGTAAAAGTACTGTTGTTAGGGATAGACCAGCCACACAAGTAAAAGTATTGCAGGAGAAGGACTAGGAAAGGTGAGCTAAAGGAATATGGGAGGGCGTTAATGTGCAGTGTTGTAAGCATCCTTAAAGAAGTGGGTCTTGAGGGATTTTGTGAAGGAATAAAGGCAGGGGGAGAGAGGGATAGACCGAGGGAGGGCATTCCAGAGGATAGGGGCAGCCCTTGAGAAATATTGTAAGCGCGCATGACAGCTAGAAATCAAAGGAGAGGATAGAAGGAGCTCATTGAATGAACGGAGATACCAGTTAGAAGTGTGTTTAGTGATGAGTGAGGAGATGTAGGCAGGGGAAACGCTGTGAAGGATTTTGAAATTAATCCTGAAGTGCACAGGTAAGCGAAGCGATGGGAGAGGAAGTGTTACTAGAAACAGAGACGCTGAAGGTGCGATCAGAGAGGTAGGAAGTGTACCTGGAGAGAACAGTGTCACGGAGACCAAAAGCATGAAGAGTCTGAAGGAGAAGAGAGTGGTCCACAGTGTCAAAAGCAGCAGAAAGGTCCAGTAGGATTAGCATGGAGTAGTGGCCCTTGGATTTGGCAGTGAGTAGGTCATTTGTAACTTTAGTAAGGGTGGTCTCAGTACAGCGTCAAGGGCAAAAACCAGATTGAAGAGGGTCAAATAGGGAGTTGGAATCAAGAAACTTAGTTAATTGGCTATAAACAATTATTTCAAGAAGCTTGGAGGTGAGAGGAAGTGGAGAGATGGGACGGTAAGTGGACAGATCAGTCGGGTCAAGGGAGGGCTTTTTCAAGATTGGTGTAATGGTAGCATGCTTGAAGGAGGATGATTATTATAGAAGTCCTAATAAAGGATCAGTGGGCCGGAACAAAGCTTCTCCCATCAGTAGTCTAAGGTGATATATGTCTTGTGAGAGATTTGGTATTAATAAATGTAGAGCAGAGCCATACGTTTTATTAGTGCTAAGTGTTAAAGCAGAATTAAATTTGAATATGGGGAGTTCCAATGCAAATGAAAAAGAATCAACCTGGCAAACAGAAGAGCAAAACGACACTTTCCAATCATTAAACTTCTCAAGCAGTTTTTTATATCTTACTCGGGTGCGACGTCTTAGGAAAATTAATCATCTCCAAAGCTTGATCTGACAAAATAGGATAGTATGGTATATAGGATGGTAGTAGAATTAATGGTTTGGGGAATCACAGTCTCCAGAATAGCCCTTAACGTCTCCCTGACTGTATGAGAATGGATCACTTTTGAAGCCCAAAACATTGTTTGCCCAGAAACAACTGGGTCATCCTGCACAATACAGGGGAATCCTTTTACCCAATGAACAGTGGAATTATCTTCCCTTTGCAAGATCTTTCATGGTCCAACTGTGACGGATAAGAGATACTGCTCCTGAAATGTTCCCATTTTTCTTGGGGAATTCCCAAATACAACACCCTTGTGTCCAAAATGAAAAAAGGGAATATTACAAGTAGGTGTTAGAATGGATTTTTAAAGTTTACTACAAATCCCAGAATCAGAAAAAGGGTTATAAAATAATCTGTTTGTTGGATTAGCACTGCAGAAGTACTACCAAATTATTGTCTACAAAAGAAAGGCATATAAACCCTTTGTGCTTTACCTGATTTTACCTGTCCATTGATAAATTTGACCTTTCCAATTGAATCTCAGAAAGCTCCTGTGCTCTTTGCCAACTGGTATGGAATGGAAGGGATCCTTCAGCGTTTCTGCATCTTTCTGCACCAGACCAGGGAAATCTGATCCTGAACCGCTTCTCCTTAAGAAAGATGTTTAAGGCTTTTAGGTTTAGCACTGGTCTCCACGAACCATACATATTTGGTATGGAAAATAGGGGACTGATCCATCCTGAAACCAGCCGATCTTCTATTTTTTTTCCTGAGCTAAGTCTGAATCAAACATGCCCGCATCTTGAAGCCAAGTTCTTCTTATGTTGGTACTGTAATTGAAGGACTGTCCGATAATAAGCACAGTTCTGCTTGATTCCTTCAGTAAAGCCAATTTAGAGGCCATAAGGAAAGAGAATTCTGCAATTCCCTTTTACTTTCTGCTTTATCAAGCATTAAAAGCAGCGGGCCCACGGCCTTTGCGGTTCTGAAATGGACTTAAAGTCTGGTAGACACATTACTCCCAGTAATGGAAGGTAAAGCAGGGTCCACTTCAGGAATTCCAATATGATTTCTATGAAGTACATCACCCTTCTTCACCAAAGATGCTCTGAATACCAACTTAGCAAAATCTCTAAACTCAGAGTCTGATTCCATAGCCCATCTAGAGGTAAAGAGCTTTGGTAGGAGATCCATGTCCAGCAAATTAACTCTGGCCGTTTGCTTAAATTCCTTATCTCGAAAGAAGTTGCTGAGCATTTCCTCACACTACTAGTCAATGTCAGGGGAACAGTGATGGGAATTAGTCAGATTGCAAGGGGTTAAATGAGGAAACGTAGAGAATACTCTGACTCCAACAAGCCTTATACCTGATGTGGAGAGTCTGTTTACGCTGCTCAAACGATCAAAACAAACATTTATTTTTATGGTGGCCTGTCCCTTAAAATGAACATTTTCTCAAAAGAGCAGGAGGAGAAGAAGAGGATGTGAAAAGCTCCTCAGAAAAATAAAAAAGGAGAGGAATGCTTTTTAAGTTTGGTTTTTTTTAAGAAGGATTGGTCCCTGGCAAGGATGCCTCTCTTATGGAGCCTTTTAACATTCTGGAGACTTCCTCTAGGAGAGACATCCATCAAATCTGTGGGACACAGAGAGATGGAGTTCTCCAGTAGCATTGCTTCCGTGCTCAGCATGGCTGTACCGATCACATGATTGGCTGAGAGGTTGTGCATGAGCTTGGCAAGTTTTTTTTATCAATCACATATAATTTCCAGTCTCTCTTCTATGTTGTTCTCTAGTTAATACTCAAAGTTTCTCTTTTTAATGTTTATAATTTTTTTTGTCCTTCTCCCGTTTCCTTGCCGTTTCCCCTCCATTCAATTTCCTTTCTGTTCTCCCCTCCTGTACTATAACAATGCATGTTTTCTCTTGCTGACTGATAGGTGGTTACATTTTCAAACTGTATCCAGTTTTAGAAAATGCTGTGCCCAAGTCTCCTTTTTTGTGCCCCTCCTCCACACAGCACCCACGGGCACAGCCAGTCATCTCTGGTATGCCAGCTCAACAGTCTGTGCCTTGGGACATTCCTGCCTTTCTCCGAACATAGCTGCTGGCACTGAAAAGTGTTGTTTGCCTTCCTGCCCCTGGCCTTTATTTCCCTCCATCTATTTACCACCTGACAATATTCTGTAACAAAGGCAAGATTTTCAACAGAACTAGAGGACAAGAGGAAATGTTGCAAGGATCCTGTATATTAATACACAATGTTGTTGTATTATTTATTACAAACAATATTTTTTTTTACTTGAGACACAGAAAATCCTAAAATTATTGATTTTGGAAATTATTGATTAAGGACCCTTGGAGGAGACTGATGACACCATGTGTCACCCGAACAGGCTGGACTGCCATAGGAGCATAAAAATGACTATGACTAGGCCAGATTGTTGGTAGCCTGTGTTGTAATTTAGAAAAAATAATTTAACATAGATAAATAATAACAAATAATGTCTGCTCTGATGAGCTCTCCTCTCTCTTCTGCTGCTTGAAGGGGCAAGAAAGTGGCATGGCCATACCTCAAGGCGGAGGTAACTCGGTATTGACCTAATTGAGGCAAAAGGTGTGTGGAACTCCTCTGTAAATAAAACAGATTATTGTTCTTCTTAATGCCATACTGTGTTACATCAGTACCAGTCATTGTTTGGGAAAATATGGTATGTAGTTACTTTGTCCCATTCTTGTGGCACCTAAGCCGTTAAGGCTATCTCAGTAAACCATGTGCTCAGTCCTGTCACTCCTAGTGGTTTGAAGCATACGGCTCAATGATTTCACTTTAATAGCTGGTGACTAATTAACCAGATTTCCATGTCAATTAATGTTTTGGAATGTGGAAAATGTAAAATCTTTCAAATGTTGCTTCCTGCAGTTCTCCCACTTTTATATTTTTTCCCTGAGACACCCCTCTCCCACCACCAGCAATGTAAACCACAGCTGCTTTCACATCACCTCTCGGCTATCTCTTATATAAATTACCACATTCCTTTCAGAATCAGCTCAGAACACACTCTGTAACAATGCTGTACCCAACTAGCTTTTATGTGACTGGCTAGTTAAATATTAAATTAGTCCTTCCATGTACTTCTTCATCTGATGTTTATTCAAGCTAAGGGATTACACAAGTGGTGTCCTCTCAGGGACAACAATTGCCATCCAGGACCCAAAAGTCAATGGTATGACTTGGTTATCTTGTGATTTCTTCCCTGATAATATCCTCAGTGACCTAACAATGCATTCCTAAGGCTTCAGAGGAACATAGTCTGATATTCCGGGTCATTCTATAAAAGTCAATCTCACGCAATACCTTGATTCAGAACAACAAGAGCTGGAAAACTGCCTTGGTTTTATTTTTATAATCCTACACTTTTACAAACTGTAAATGGACTCTCTATCTCATGGCATTCAACATACACTTCAATTTAAAAGATGTAAAGTTCCCTTTCAGCTTTCAGGACCTCAGAGGTTTCT
Source organism: Spea bombifrons (assembly GCF_027358695.1). NCBI lineage: Eukaryota > Metazoa > Chordata > Amphibia > Anura > Pelobatidae > Spea > Spea bombifrons. The sequence goes on from NC_071088.1 coordinate 110,703,396, forward strand.
TCTTCAAATGGAATTTTACAATTATAACACATTAGGGGTACTTTATTCTGAGATGTCATTATTTATGTATCCTAAATATGGCAGACATTGGTACAAAAAGCACATTACTTGTTCTAGCTCTGTTGGATCAAACTAAACACAGGCTCTGGTATGTAACTAAAAATCCAAGTAGGTACAGATCGAAGGTCTGCTCTTTTGCAGCTTAGACCTCATTAACAGCTTCCACGTGGCCTCCCTGCAATGCACCAAACCTGTGTGTTGGGATATGATAATACCCTGGTCTTCTCCTTCCATACATTCCATACATTCACCTAAAAACTATTCTTTAAACCGTAAAACGTCACTCCTGACCAGGCTAGGACTGGTCATCTGGACACCAACACCACACACCAATAACAGATCAGGTGCTGCAGTGTCCGGCCACATGTATTGTGCACCCTGTCATGTCAAACCACCAGTCGGTCGAACTTACGTCATGAGATGGCCACTTGCCTTACAGGGCTAGGGCCTCCTCGTCATTGCTACTTTGCCAGTCCAGTCCTGCTCCTCCTATAAATGAATGTGATATCCTCCTTGCAAATGCACGGGACATTCTGTAGAATGTTTTGTTGTTGTTTTTTTGTGTAAAACATAATGTTAAATCCATAATAACTATATAGATAGAAATTATGAAACATAACACAGTAATCAGTTTAAAAATAACACTTTAGAGCAGAAGGTACAGATCGAAGGTCACGCTCTAACTACAAAGCATGCATTACTTTTTATCAATACTCTTTTTATGGATTGTGAAGCAATCTCACTACACAAGAAATAAACAGAACGAATTAAAGTACTCTATATCTGCCGGTAATGACTGAACCACAAAACACAAACTGAAATGCTAGCAGGACAACAGGGCCAGGATTTGCCTTACCAAGACTACAAGGTGAATTCATGTGATTACTAAGTGAAGAACAGAGCAAATGTTATGTTTTGCTGCAGTTAAGATATGCATTTGGTATGAAAATGAATGTTGCATGTTTTATTTTTTCAAATAAAATAACACACTTGAACAAGATTTTAGTGCATTCAAAAAGTCACCATGAGGCCTACATAACAGGGAAATCTAAGGATTTGTACTTCCACCTCCTGTGTGATACACCTCCACCTCTTCTAGACTGCAACATTGTGTGAGCAGGACCCTCCTAACGTTTTGTTTCTGTAATTCCAAATTGTTATGTGATTCACTACTTGTTTTGCTCTGTTTGCCCACTATACAGCACTCTGGAATATGATGGCATTCTGTTAATAAAAACTTATGATACAAGGATGTCTGGAGCAGAAGGATGTACGGGACAAAATGATCAAATCTTTGGAGCTGTTCACACGTGTATAACACATGATACTCTTACCACCTGACCAGGGTTTCTCAATGGCTCAATCTAGTAGCCATAGTAGCATTTGTGTACCAAATAACATAAACTTCCAACAGACCTATCCTGACCGACCCACCATCAAAATGACAAAAGCCAATGTGAAATTTCTAAACAAAATTCCCACGCTATATATGGGAGATCACAGCTCTTCTAACATGGGTGTGATCGCTTGCATACAATGACGCTGCAAGGCTCCTAAGGAGCTAATGTACACTGGGAAATGTGACCCCTTTAGTTCCCAAGTTAACCATGTACTTCTTGTTGCTTTGCAAACATATCAAAACAATGGAATTACCTTCCTTGGACAAATAAAGCTACATTCACAATAAACATGTGATTCAGATTCTTTGGAAATCAACAATTAATTGTCTTTCATCAAAAGCCCCTCAAGGAGGTTCACTGTTTGCTTATGTCTAGCTCATCTTGACCTTGTTAAAGGGGCAATAAACACACAGAAAAAAAGATAAATGAAAGTTTCTGTTGAGCAGACTAACTATATATCACTCTATGGTGGAAATAAAGTGGACACGTCACCAAAAACTAAAAAAAAAACCTTAATAAATTACTTGTGTATAAAATATATATTTGTGTGTAATTTAACAACAAATTCATGTTATCATTATGCTACCCACTATATAGCTTTGGAACATGAGAATGCCTTAAAAATTAATAACAATAATGAATAATTAACATTATTAATATTAAAAATAATAATACACAGGTATCACAACACATGGCATTACTAGACCATTTTAACAATTTTAAAAAAATGGACCTTACTTTTGTTTCATTATTTTATTACTAAAAGGCTTAAAACATCGCATGAAAATGTGTTATGTCATGTAAATTATGTCTGTCTATCTATCTACCTACCCGAATTTTGTGCCACACGATCTCATACTGAATTCTACAGTTCTACTTCTTCTTTGTGTTCAAACATGTAAAAATCTATTTGATTTGGGAATATGCATGTTAGCTCCCTAGTAAGCAAAACATCCTGTGCCTGCCAATAACATTTCAGTTTCTAATTATGAGAGATACTTCATTTATAAAGCAATTCCTGGTGATTAAATATTTTAAATTGATTTTTAAATTGATTCATGTGACTGGGTTTTTATCAGTTTAATTGTCTGTTGTGTTTTTGCCAGTTTGACACTAACTCATCAACAAGTGAAGTAAATGAATTTGCTGGCGATGGTGTTGGCTTCAGAACTAGAGATACCACCATTTTTTCCCCACAACAAAGAGACATCTCTAGATTGTCAGCTCGTTTGAGCAGGGACCCACTCGTCTATTGTTTCTGTAAGCCTAATTGTTATGCCATAAACATGTCCTGTTTATCCATTGTACAGCGCTGCGGAATATGATGGCGCTATATAAAACAATACTAATAATTTGACATGTTAGTAACAGTATGCAGGATATGTCATAGAGTGATTAGCACCATGTAAAATGTATATGTGTCAAATTAAAAATGGCTGATGCGATCACCCTTTTCCTGACAACGTCTGGCTTGGTTCAAACAGTGGTGCACACTCAGAACTTTTTTCCTGTTGTCACCACATTTCAATAAGAAGCGTGCAGGGCATCAGTAGGTCTTCCTGTTGGCTCTTTCCTTTCTGCAGCTGTACTTTTTTTTTTCTTACCAAAATAGCATCAAACAATAGAAATTCACTTTAAAGATTACTTCAAAAGTCAATGACATCCATTAAAACTTTTACAGACAATTTAGCCAAAACCAATGAGTTGATGTTCAAAGCGAGTTGAAAAGTATGTATTGATGTATTGGTGTATATTACACAAGTGAGAGGAAATGGGGAGCTAAAGTTGCAGTTGTATATTAGAAGAGTATGACAGGATGTTGGAAACCAGTCTGGGGTGGAAAAAGAAGGAGATGTAATTAATGAAGGAGAAGTAATTAATTAATGAATGAAACGGGGAGCTTGAACAAAGTGTTGTACTCAAACATGTATGCTGGATGCAGGGATCATCATAATGAACACATTAGCTGAGGGTAGAATTTAATTTTCCCATTTGATGTCCGCAATGGTAGAAGGAAGCATTCACCTTGGGCGATGAAGGCTTGGTTAACTTACCAAGGGCAATAATTTAATTTACAGGGCAATAATCTATGGGAGATAAAAGAAACAAGGAGACAGAAAGTGTGAGAGCTCCAAATCTAGGCATTGTGGGACGGAGGATGATATTCTGGTGAGCATTAAAGTGCATTGACTAATGACTGTTGGTAGAATTCTTACTTTAAAGGTTCCACAAACAACAAATTAGTATGAACACAGTGGTAACATTTATGCAGACTACAAAATGACATCACTAATAACACTCTCTGAATTAAGTGAATAATTGTGAAACGGGTAAAAACCTTCCAAAGCTATGAAAGCCCATAGACTGAAAAAGACTAATGTTAAACCCAGCACCGCACTATTATTGGTGTGTATAATTACAAGGAAATCTGAAAAGTTGGAGATCATTAATAAATTATTGTTATAGCATGTTCAGTGTTCTTATCATTAGACAGAAGCAAATTTCACCTACATAAAAAGTGTCAGTTTTTCAACCCAGTTACTTGAAAAAACTGAAAAGTTTGTTTTTGAAGGGAATTTATCATGGATCTTTCCTGCCAAAGAAGTAAAGTATCGGATCTCCTTTGACAATATGGCATTAAAGCTTACTCTGGCAATATTTGGCAGCACCGCACATGGATTCATACCGGACAGACACTCGATAGGTGACAGTAAAGGAGAAAACAAACCTCCCTTTCTCAAACTCCAATAGCCTTTTCCTTCAATGCCATTCCCCTGTGTATTTTTACAGTACAGATATGTGCTCTTTTGTGATTTTTACAAGTTGCAAACCCACAGGAAAAAGCCTACACATTCCTGTTCAGGGAGCATAAGCTTTGTACCCTCCAGTACCTGGCCAGCTAACCCTACAATATCTACCTAGATCATGGTCAAGCCTCTTGAGGACACCCAGCTGTGGTAAGACCATGACTCCACTGGTTGGATTGCAACTGGAATTGTACTCGTGTAGGCTGCACAAACCTATAGTTTACATTCTGCTGAATTAACAGAAACCAAACTTTAGAGTTTTGCTGATAAAATGGTTGTCTTCCCAACACAAATCATCAAATAAAACCATAGCAGAGTTACTATTATGTATATGTTGAAACACACATAATAGACCCAGCAATGTTTAATCTTTCCCTCCACTGAGACAGACTCTCTCTCTCTGGACCTCTGTTTATGCCAAATGTGGCGATTGTCTATAAATTCTGTATAGCTGTTGCATGTTTGAGTGGGTTTCTGTGTGCAACCCAGCTGCAGTCATCTGAATAAACCCTGTTATGTTTTACTACTGTAATGTAAAGTGGCATCAGCCCCTCCTATTCGGCCCCCTCCATATATATGCCATGAATCCCGCTTCCAATGAGAGGGAAAGGCAGAACGTTGATTGATGTTGATTTTTCCCAGTCATTCCAAAGCACAACAATGGTCTTTGTTATTTGTGACTTTGTGAGCTACCCGCAGGTTTTGTCCTCTGGGTTCCAAGCTACGTTTCACACATCCTCTCCCCACCCTCCCTCCCACAGCCAGAACGTGCAGAGATGAGGACGTTGACCCTATGCTCCCTATAGCTAACACCCATACTAAGAGCTGAAAAGGGGAGGGGGCCTTAGACGTGCCAAGGAAAAGGGAGGAGAAACACTAAGGAAAAAGATACAGATGGAGAGGTGAAAAAACAACACTAGAATAAAGTTCTAATCTATACGTTAATAAAGGCAGTTAAACCCTTAACTTGAAGTAGAAAAAGGTCTCAAAGTGTAATGGTCTTTGGACTCATTGCCAAGCTCAAACAATAGTCATTTTCCATTCTGCAAATGACTTAACAGGGTGAGAATTTGCCAGCGCAGAGTTCAGAAGCAACATACCAGCAAGATCCCCATCCTGCCCACAAAGGAGCTTTTCAGAGACGTCACTGCTCTCAGGAAGCGGGGCAAACAGGGAAAAGGGCAACGTGGGACTGGAGAGAAAATTGCTGTGCCCCGAGTGCGTCCTTCTCTTCTCCCCTCCTTCTTCACCAGGCACAAATGATCCCTTGTGGATACCTCTCCCTTGCCAACCTGAACTTCCTCACCCTGTAGAAACGCAGCATCATTCTATGACCGGTTCCTGCACAGGTCAGGCTGTATAGTACACATAGCACTGACTCAGGAAACACTTCTCTAGCAGTACAGACTGTACAGTATAAAGTCGGTAGCTTGAATATAAAGTTTACATTCCCAGCTCGAGGTTCCACAGAAGCTTTTCAAGGACACTTCACCACAAAGAACGCCCACATTTGACTTTTAAGTCAACGATATAAAAAGTGATTCTGGGGTTTGAAAATGGTTATATTTACCAACAAAACGGTCAAATGGTGAACAGGCACCTTTTCAAACTTTGCACTAGAATAGTTTTTTTTTGTTTTTTTTTTTATACAGTTGTGTATGTACAAAAACAGAAAAATAATCCCTACCAAATAGATATTCAATGCTCCTAGGAGGTTACAGCCTGTATCAACGCAAAACCACTGCGTGAGATGGCGAAAATAGACCATCACGGTACATCATCTTTGCACATGTCAGTCACGAAATTACTAAACCCAGACCACTCTACAGTATAGTTATCTGACAGACGCACATAACAACTCACCTGAGCACCTTTCAGCTGAATGTGAGAGAGAAATGCATGAAGTAGCAGACTACTCATTCTTTGGTTTCGGTATTTTCTTATTGTGCTGTGAATGCCAGCAGAATTACACAGAGTACTCTAAAGAGGTACTCAACAGTTTCATATCGCTCTGGGTGACTGTACATGACATTCAGAGCCTATAAGATGATACTCGGGACCAAAAGATTTTAATAACACTGTATAAGCATTAAAGGCAACTGGACAAAAGGCAGGATGCCACTCATTCTAACACCCATTAATTCATTCATGATATTGGGACCAGATTCAGAAAGCAGAACATGGCTCCAGGTTATGGGTCCATGGCAGCAGCTTAGGTGACTAGGCAGACAATCAATCACCAGACGTAGTTATATGTACACTTTGGTTGATCCATCACGTGAGTGTGGCCACTGAATCACTGCAATAAGCAAACAATACAATGTACATAGAGATAGCGTATTTGTAAATATAGTGTGTATTGCCTGAAAACAGAAGATAAGTCAGGGCTAAAAACTTCTATGACGTAAAATCAAAATCACTACTCTCAGAAGGCTGCAGCACATGTTTAAATAGTTGGGCTTGAAGACAGTTCCATTTGTGACATATTTAACCTTCTATTCTCCTAAACTACCATCAAACATTTGTACGGCCTGTACCTTCTTTATTGCAGCAGATACGTACTGTAAAGCAGTTTCTTCATGTTATATAGAAAAGCCAACTTTTGCTCATATTAAATAACAGATAGTCCCTGAACCTACTGACAGAAAAGGTTTTTTTTCCATAAAAAAAAGGTATTTTGTGTCTACTTTTAATATTCATTAGATGTTCATTGTATAATGATTTGGAATCCGCACTGTATCCTTAGTGGTCCTTACTGGTAATCTGTAAATGGCAACTGTGAGGTCTTGAGACTTCATGTGACTCTACACCCATTCTATGAATTTGCTGGCCCACTAAAAGGTATCACTCGATGCTATTTTATTTCTTCTTTCCTAGAATAACTGATGTCTATCATAAGTTCTCATGAATAACTGAAACCTTTCATAAGGATAGGTTTCACAGTACATAGGGTTCTAAGCCATTACTAAAACAAGTTTAAACAGTTACAAACAAGTATAGTTTTTCTCTCTGTCACATAAAATAAGTTTTGTTGGGGGTGAGCATGTGTATGCGAGGGGCGCATGGCTGCACCTGTTTTTTAAATGTAGTATTTTTTATCCTTTTTATTTTGCAACAATTTTTCAAATTATTAGTCATTTCAAAAAAGAGGAAGAATATAAACTTGCTTGTTCCAAAGATGCTGATTATGCAATGATCCTGGGAACATTTTAAGCACGTCTTATTACAATTAGTGTATTGTGTCATGCTTGTAATTCTTAAAATTGTTTCTTTTTGTTGTTAAAAATACATTTTGTCCCTTTTGCCCAAGGCTATCGTGCTTACCGAGGCCTCTCTGAATGGACGCACTAGGAAATTTATAATTAAAACTGTTCGGGGTTTTAAAGGGGGGTGTCTCCTTCACAGCGTTTACTATATCTAACTTAACTTATTAAGTATACTTAGATATTTTGTTTTTTAATCCCTTTAATTGATTTGGGTTTTTTTTTTGGGGGGGGGGTTCTGGCCTTCAGTTCAGGTCAAGGTAGATTGAATCCCAAGTTGCTTGTTTATGGTTTTGATATGGTGAAGGGTACGTCTGTTATTTCTCTTAGGTGTGTTGCCAGTAAAAAACCCTAGACACTTTAATGTACGTCTCTTTTCACCTGTCCCGGCCTCAGGGACAGACATGTTTACTAACGCCAGCCTGAGGGATGGAGTATTGTAAAGGCACTCTTTTTATTTTAAACTCTTCCCCCCATGTATTGGACTTATTATTTTTTTACACATGTACCAATCATTGTATATATTTTTTAGCTCATTTTGATTTATTTATTTCCAAAACATTTAGTTTTTACAGTATACATAGATGAATGCCATGCAGATTTTTGTGAGAAAAAAACAATGCCAGTGAAGCTGGGTCCCTGAGGATTTTTGGGTGGTGGTAGGCTTGTCTATTGGATGCCATCTTTCTTTGAACACTTCAATGGTTCCCCTCTTTGTGGGGGAGACCAAGAAGAACCGGCCCCACTGCAGGAAGGAAGGGGCTGCACATTACTCTATAGAGCGTAGTACCAGAGGAGGATTTACACCAAAGATTATTCGCATGAAAGCAAAGCACCACGGAATTCAATAAAAAAAATGAATTTATGTGGAATTCTAATACATTTGTTTTTTTTAATTTGGAAATACTATTAAATAGTAATTCCTGTGCTGAATAGTAAAATTCAGGATTGTGGATTGTGGCAAGTTCACCTTTAGCGTAGTAATGTCATGTCATTGAGTGTTACAGCAAAATACCAGGCTTATTTGTTGCATTTTGGAATTTTTGAATATAGGATCTCATTTTGTTTCAATAGTACCAGTTCACTCCAAAATGAGAATTGTTCAGTGCCAAAATTACAAGTCCCTCCTACTATATATTATTCTATGTTTCCAAATGAAGTAACCTAGTGATGCTTCCATTCACATAGCTGCACACATGCTCCAGTCCATACATGCTTTGGGACCACTACATATATAAATTGTCATGAGATTGGAATAACAATGTTCACTTAAAACATAACTTTTATTAAATAAATGTATTAAGAGGATGAGTACTTTGTAGAACATAAAGAAGGGAGTAAAAAATGAAGGATCAATGTTACCATTGGGAAAGTAGCATTTGGTATTATCTATGTGTATGAGTGGTTTTCTGTGCCAGAAAATGATAGCCCTTCCTAAAATCAAAAAGAAGAGACCATGGCTATGATAAAATTTAAGACACAAAAAGGTGGGAATATAGAGGATTCTCTATATTCTACTTTCCCTGACAGAGCTGATCCTGAATCGGTGAGACTCTGCATTATCCGCCATTAGCACATGGGAAGTGGAGCACAATGCTGTTTTTCTATTTTTTTTTTTATTTTAGGTAAAATTTGAAATGTCTGCTATTATCTGGCTACTTACTCATATTGTTAACTTATTTAATAAAATAAAAACAATTAATAAAATAAAGTTTGATACGTTTAGTTAGTGGGATTGGACAGTGCTTATGGACGCTGCTGGTGCCTATACTGTGGGAGAGAGAGAAAAAAGGGCAGAAAGACGTGATCGCCAGAATGGCAAGTGATACCATTTTTTATGTAAATCCTTTTTATGTAATTAAGGTCTTAATTATTTTATAAAGGGTAAAGTTTAATGCCACTTTAATTCTCTTTGTTATATAAATAAGCAATCTGTTTAATGTTTATGATGAAAGATTTCAGTTATGCATATTTATCACAACACAACTGTTTATCACAACTGTAATTCTCATTTAATTATTTTCTTAAGAAGGCCTTCTGCTTTGAAAATCAATGAGTAATGTTCTTATCTGGCAAACCCCTTCCTCATTTCTCTGTTTATTTACTGTCAGCACCTCCTTCCTTACCTGTTTAAGTAGCCAAGGTGCTGGATAAAAGAACCTACCCAACCACAACCCTGATCAAAGGTCAAGCTTGCATTTAATCACATGTCAATATCACAAGGTATTAACCCATAACTAGAAGCAATACAGAGAACCCTGATTTAACATTGAAACATGAGTAATTCCTAAAGAGGATTTAATACACCATACACCAGCATAGGGCAATTTCAACAAATGAGAATAATAAAAAATGTAGCATAACAAAGTAAATATTACTAACCGGTACCATTATTCTGGGTATATTTAGTTTAGAAGTAAGGGATCATACTTACCCTTATACACTCTGCGTGCAATAGTAAATGACAATGAATAAGATGATTGCTCTCATGGTATACATAATATACGTGTATATATATATATACCATTCCCACCCCTATGGGTGGTATGTGTCTTCCTCAACCCCGGGTCCTCTACCAGAGGCCTGGGAGTTTGAGGGTTCTGCACAGTATCTCAGCTGTTCCTAGCACTGCACTTCTTCTTCTTGGCAGAGTGTTCTGATGTCGTTCCTTGAATCTGTTGGAGCCACTCTCCCAGCTTAGGTGTCACAACCACGAGCGCTCCTATGACCACTGTGACACATCACATACACACTTGCATTCTGGGAATTGTGTCCAATTTCTCTTTTTTTGCATATTAAACAAAAAATGTGGTTAGCATTTGTGTTTATTAGAAAATGCTCCTGCTTCCATTAAAAATGAACAGCTACAATTTCTCCCACAGGACATTTGAAGGATACCGCTTAAGCAATGCAGGCATGTATTTATCTCATCCCGGATTACAGAGGAGACCTGCGTTAACAACCCTTTTTAGCCGAAAATGCTTTGCATTGAATATAAAAATATGGTTGAATAGCCCAGTTTAACTTTAGAAGATCTGAACAAAATGTCTCCAACACACTAGTGGGGTAAGAAATGCAGCCTACTTGCATCAGTGGTCTAGTGCCCTTGAAACTCACTATGCAAATATACACTTTGTAGAACAAGTAACCCCTAGATTGACTCATAAAAATCTTATGTTAAGCATCTCTATGAATTGAGGCTGCCAGTCAGTATTGTTTGTTGTATGGCCTCATTTCTAGCACTCACTCAATCTTCTTTTTTTTTCATGCAAAAATACATATCTACTATACATACAAATAATTCAGACTATTTTGTATATGTTAATTAATAGACTCCAAAGGAAGCCATCAGACCTATCTTATTATAATCTAGTATGTATACTGAATTCACTGAAAATGTTGCCACAAGCCACCATCAAGCCTTATGTTTCACCAGCGACTATCTAGTGCTTGTGGCATACTTTCTACGTTGTGACCCTGTCCAGCTGCTGCATACAGTTTTGTCAAACTGGAGCATGTGAACCAATTTTTCACCTATTATGTAATGTTTGTCGTTAACATCTTTCACCATTTGGTAATTTTTTTCTGAGCTGTCTTTATACATAAGCTTCCATCCCATGGGCCCACCGGGCCCACCAGTCCCACCAAGGCTGAGTGAGTGGGATGTGGACATTTGTGCAACACTAGCCCTCCGTTTACAGACTATGAGATCATTATCATGAAGGTGATAAGCATGCCACCAGAGCCAACACAGACCTCACCTCCAAATTAGCTATTGCTGTAGTGGGGACCTAAGGGACAACTGCCATCTACCCTAAAGGTAAACATTGGCCCAGGGCAGTTGCCCCTTTTGCCCTGCATTAAAGATGACCTAGGTTATTTTGATTGAGTTAATATATAAAACCTCAAAACAGTGTCCTCAAATATGCCAGGACACATCAGAACTGGGGAATTTGAGTGGGAGAAGAGACATTCCTCATCTCAGATTTGCTTTATTGGAAGATTAACACAGTCAATATTATATTAAGGAGTGAGTTGGTAATATTTACAATAAATTACTTAACAATGCTGTCCTGGACAGAGGCTATTAATCGTTCAGATGGGCACACTGAATAAAACAGTGAATATATTTTAGCTTATCTCGCTTCCAACATTAGACACAGATGTTAATCATAATATACTTAATATGCTTACTAAATTCTACAATTTCTGGACAGCATCTGCGCCTCCAAGATGACATGGGTGCACTTTAATGTTTGTCAATTTTCACCTATACATTATGATTCCAACAACCCTAGCAATAGATCAGTGGATATTTTTATGAAACGCTAGTCCTGTTAGCATAGTACATACTATAGAAAAATAAATGACCAATTGGTCCAACTAGCCTGGCAACCTTCTAATTATTAATCTTTTAGGATTGCTGTATGTATGCTGAAAGAATTCCTTTCGTGAATAATTTATGTCAAGCATTTCAGCTGCTGACATAATTCATAATATCTGTTTAGTAACAAATTACAAAGTGTGTTCGTTGGGTTAAAGGTGCAAATAACTTTTTATATAAAATAACAAGGCTTGGAAAGAAAAAGGAAATGGATAAAAGGCTTTTCAATCACTACTTTAAAATCAGACAGCTCCAAATACCGGTATGTCAAATTAGTTTGTAAACTTTGTTAGAAAAATGTAATCTATTGTCTTCTATACTTAAAGATTCGGGGGTAGTGCAGACAAGCTTCATAAGAAAGTGCTCCATAATGGTCAAATTAATTAAAATATTTATTTTTCACTTTTTTAAATGTATCTACATTTTTGCCATTATAACATCTAATATAATATTCGTTTAAGTGCATAATTCTGGACACTCACACCCACACATAGTGGGAAGTATTTGGAAGTAGTACTCTGTATAAACCAACTGCAAAAGTCCCTCCAGCCAATACAATGTGGCAGCCACCAAGGAGCCTGCAGATCACACAGGTAAGAGGAGGTAGACAGATCAAGGTGTGTTCCTAGAACAAGGGAAGGGGGGGATTTGTGTTTTCTGAAGGGGGAGATGCTTTGTGAGTTCAAGGAGTGCTGCAGGGTCAGCAAAAGTTTATCACCCATAAAAAGAAAAAAATAAATAACACTTCAGAATCCTTGAAATAACTGCCATTCCAGCGAGCTGAGAAGAATGTAAGTCGGGACCACAGGAAAACTATAGGAAGATTAAAAACATAGTTTCTGTTGACAAGATGTCATACGATGAAGCTTCCAGGTCTATCCAATGAGAAAAACATAAATATTGTAATCTGCAGACACTAAGTGCTATACATAGTGTGTGTGGGGCGGGTTAGTTAGTGGGGAATTATTTAGATAGGGTTAGGTAGGATTAAAAAAATAAAAACCTAAAACAAAAATCGAAAGTTTAAAATAAATGAGAATTATATAGGAATATAGAGTGGTTAGCAGATGTAACCAAATATATTTTTGGCATTTTCCCCCAAAAATTTAAAATTGTATTCAGAAAATTATGTTTTACTTGTTTTGACTAAACTAAATAAGAAATAGATAAATAACAGTTCAAGGAAGACATAGCAGAACCACAAAAAATAGTACTGGTCAGTAAGGGGTTAATGTCCATCAATTTAAAAGGACCAGTCACTCTTTGGAACTCAAATCCTTCTGCACCTCTTTCATTCAACTATGTTTTGTAGGAGCTCAGAATGTTTGCTGAGTACGATTGTATCGAACTGTTCTACAGATTTAAAAGTCACAATAATGTTAATCTAAACACAGAAACAGCGTTTATAAAGAAAAATGTCTTGTGAAGTCCTGCCCCCAGCCACGCCTCTAACCACACCCCTAAATAGGGCACTCTTTGGTCATTTAAAATGTGGGGTGCAGTGCATTTTTATTTACCGATCTCTGTTCTCTTAACACTACATAGAACATTGGGGGACATGAACAAATAGAGACAACGTTCATAGTACTAATCAAATTCATCTATGGATTGTATAAGGATGACTGCTATAATATAAATAATAATATATATGAGCAATATGTTCAAAAACTCTAATGAGTATTTTGTTTGCAGATCTGCAAAAAAGTGCGTGTAATGGCTTTTCACAACAGTATACACTCTCATGACTTTTGCATATATAGGAAGAAAATAGTGCAATAAAGCCACACATGTTCATTATTACCTATATTGTTGCAGTCACAGCTACATTAGTTTAACATAAACATCTGATCTAAAATGAGTGAGACGCCTTCATCTATTCCACAGAAATCACACAGGACAACCTGGAAGTCTCTCCCTTGTGTCTGTAAGTAGTTTTTCTTGATTTTTTAGTACAACACTCATAAAGTCCAAGATGTTAAACATTAAGCCAATGAATCAGCTTTATACAGAATAAAGGAAAAGTTCAAAGAGTCATTTATTGCAGGTAATAGCACATCAGAACAGAGGAGTGACCAGGTGTATTATTGAGGCACATTTCATGCAAATAAATCCAACCAACCTAGTCAACAAAAAACGTAAAATAAAGAAACCGAAAAAGATATTGTCCTACATCTTGAACAACGTTTAGCATTCATACAGTGAATGCTAGTAGTAGTAAGTATAGTAGTATAATAAAGATTACCATAAGGGTCTTCGTAGTGAGAAAGGCTCGGGTCTCCTAAAGCACTACTAAGATAATAGAATATTTTAAGTGAGAAAAAGATGTTATTGGTATTATCGAACAACCCCAACAAAGCACCAAGTGTTCAGTTGATTTATTAAACTGAATTAAATATGAATCAGTTTGATTTCAGCATGCTACAGCTTCTGTTACAACACGAGGGAATCGACTGGCTCATTCTCTAGATTGTAAGCTCGATTGAGCAAGGCCCTTCTTACATCTTGTTTCTGTAAGTCAAACGCTTATATATTACTTCTTATAACCCATTATACAGCCCTGTAAAATATGATGGCGCTATATAAAACAATAAATAATAATCATCCAATGTGAGCATGTTTTGATGGCGATGACCTTCGGTGGTTCCATGTATAAAAAGCATGATATTTGCAAAAACCTATAACTGATCAAAGTGGGCATACGAGTGCCGCCGTATCAGTGACATGCAGTCATCACAAAACATGTCACATTTTTGGAAGTAACAGATACTTCATCCAGCTGTTTCACTGCTATCATACTCTCCGGGAACATTCATCGTTGACTAAACTGCAGTTCTAACAGTTTTGCCTGCAATGAGCAAGTGAAGATAAGGAACATGATGTCCTGTCACTCAAAATGATAAATTATATAATGTTTTTCAGCTGTACCTCCGGAGCTACACTCGCTACATTTGTTTTAATCAATTTAAAGGCAGTGCTTAGTTTTTACCCTTTGGACGGATATCTTTTTATAGCAAAACGTTTCATCTCTGGTGCCATTGACCTTCGTGCTGTTTCTATACAAGCAACTGTAATTACAAGGTCTAGAAGCAGCGAACCATCGATTGTGGGTTCTAATACATTATACTGAATCAATAAAATGTCTCTCTGTTTATAAAACATTTGTTTCTGAAACTTTTTGTCTTCCACGTGCCCCTCAAGTGCGCATACACTACCAACTCTTTATTGAAGCTTTTATAGAAATGTATTTACAGTATATTCTGTATTATACTGTATAATAACCTATTGTCTTGAAAAGTTTATGGAAGTATTTAATCCTGTAAATTCTAAAGGAGCAAGTAACACTAGCAATCGGGGATTATGTGTCCAATTATTTCTTTAAAGAGTTCTTTGCTTGTTTTTTTTATGTTATAGTTTGTGAGGTGTAACTTAGACATGTAATAAATTACACTTCAGTTGATTTTAGAACACATTGCACTTAATTGGGTTCTAAATTGCGGTTGACGAGTTATTGTTAAGGCTACTTAGGAACATCTGCCAGGACAAAAGTATTATTGCATGGGTGCAGGTTACTGCCTTATACGGGGAGCATAAAACCCCGATGGCTCATACCTTGAGCGGATTTCCTGGTCACGGTGGCACTGGGGGATTACACACGCCACCCAGCGCCGCTCTCTAGTGACGTGACTCACACATTCCCGAGAGGATCACGAAAAACCTTGATCCTATTTAAACCAGGAGATTGGAGGTAAAGCGATAGAGAGGGTGAAAGAAGGGCAGATGTGAACCCCATTTGTATGTCTGCATGGGAGGGTGTTAAAATACTTTGCTGAAGGTATGGGGCCTTTTGTTGTATGTGAGTGTGATAGACATACGTGTATCCAGTAATAAATCAAAGTATGAAAAGATTTTCAATGTAGAATCATTGTTAGATTTATAATCTCTCTGAACACAGTGCACCTTTTATATGAAATTGTCCTAGGTGTAATGTTCAAAGATCATATGTGTTTAGACTTAATTCCATCAAGAAAGGCGTCCCCCCATATGAAAGACGATAATGTAATAATCAGCTTCACTAACATCCTCCCAAACCTCAATTGTTCAACCAAGTTGGGGTCAGAACTGAAGAGGAGCATGGATTCTCCTACAACCTTTGATGTAGAACCACAAACATCTTGCAGGTTAAACAGGCCTATGTTATGCAACAAACCATGTTAAGCAACTCAAGGCAAATAAATTGTCATGCCACCCTCCTTTCTCATCATGGACACATTGGGACATTTTTGAAATTATAGCAATTATAGGAAAAAACTGTGAACATTAAAAGCATATCTGAAGTGCTCACACACCCTTTCTGATTAAAAAAGTACTTTGTGTACCAAGAGTCGTTGACACCTGAATGCATATAACCACCTACTGGTAAAGCCACCCTTAGCACTCCAGTTACAAATCATGGCTACCCAATGGAACGTCAATCACTTAAATGAATAGAACAGTGACATTTTCACAATGACAAACATAAATTATCAATTTCAACTGATTTCTTCATAGACTTTTGAGAAATCACCTACATTTTATCCCACACCTCCCATTCAAACAGCAACTCAACTTCATCCTACTCTTCCCAACAGAGTCCTGAGTTAGCCAACTAAAAAAGGGCATAGAAAGGTGTTTCTGTTACTATAACACAAATAATTATAGCTGTACAGTGCCAGGGGGAGAGTAAAACTCAAATGAGTTACTGTGTGTATGTTCCAGTGATGCAGGTCCAGGTGAGGCTGAGGACAAGACTGCACTGTTTGCTTGTCTCAAGGCCATATTAACATACAAAGGGAAATGGCAGGTCAGCATTGTAATCGAGTTAATGCAAATGAACATCTTGAATCTTCTAGAGATAGGGTTTTAGTAGATTTTTAACTCTTTCTTTACTTTCATTTTCTCCAAAAAATGGCAATTCCAGAAACAAAGACACTAATACTTCTACTTGTATAACACCCTTAGAAATAATCAAAAGAGAATACGTAACATCAGAACCCATTGGAATTGGTTAATTTGTTTAACCAAACTCCACTTGCATAAAAAAAGTAGTTTCAGGGCAGGGCATTCTGAAACTATTATTATCTTTTATTTATATAGCAGTGGCAGATTCAGCAATGTTGTATAATGAAATAATAGTTAAACAAACAGAGATAGGAGGTCTGGAAGGTCCAGATCACTAGGGCTCACAAACTATTACAAGCATTTTGAAAATGCACTTAATATGGGCCTATGATCATTCCACAGAAGTGGTATGTGTGACATCATTCAGAGAGGTGGATTTATTTTGTGCCACATTCATTGGAAACCCCACATGCACACAACTACATTGTGACAACAGTGAAGCATTTATGGGGTGCTGCCCTATGCCCGACACAGGGTGGTATCTCCAGTGGCCCCGAGGTATGGTGAACAGAGACTCCTCTTTCTCACTCCACATGCCCTCATGATATGCAAGGAAGACATATTATGGAGAGCGTCTCACCTAAGCACAAATCTCGACAATGCGAATGAACCGTTAATGAGGATCTTAAATCTTCCCAACCAGCCCATTAGTTAGAGACAGACTGGAGGACCACCACCACATGGACTTGTTGGCTTAGACTGGTCAGCCTAGGTTAGAATATACCACTAAGTGAGGGCGTAGTTGGCCCTGTGTACCCTAAATGCTAATTCCTACTTGTTCAACAGCTTAATGCTAAAATAAGTATGAAAACTTTTGCTTTTGGAGATATGATAAAACTAACATAATACATTTTACTATATATATATAAAATGTATATGTTAACATGACCGAATGCCTTCTATTTTAAATGTGGAATGTGCTGTGTTCGATTTTAATGAAGCAAGTGGTCTATTCTACACAAATGTATCTACCAAAAACCAAACACCAATTTCTCCCATGCTTTCGCACGATTTAAAAATACAAATAAACAATAAAGTAAGTTTCCTGGTAAAACATATGATGAATTCCGCCTGGAATGACCGCACTAAGAACCAACAGACCTCTGTATAGCACTCCTAAATAATCCTTAAAATGTGATGGTTATTACATGGGAAGCTCAATAGAAAGTATGCACAATACATTTTCTTCCACACAATTGACAGAAGAACAGAATGAAATTGTTCCAGGCTACAGAAACAGAAAACAGGAAGAAAGCTGAAATACATTGAGATACTTTAATGGTTTCTACAAATATAATATTTACACTGGTATTTTGTTTGTTTTAAATACATTTGTTGTAAAGATGCAATGTAGCACGATATATATTTAAATTCTTATGTAACTACAGTAGAGTTCATTGATTCAACTGGCTCAAATGTATTCTTGGCCACCTATAAGACCGATACATTTTGAATAACTCAATAATTGTAGGATGACTGCACCAATATACCTATATTAAAAAATCCTCATATATGTTTTTTTTAAAAAAAACTAATGCCAACAATGTGTCTTTTTCATTATTAAATGATGATTTCTCAGTTGTGGGAGTGCATTATGCATTTCGATCAAAGAACTGAAGGAATAATATGATATGTTGTGGTCTGGCTAAATACTGACAAGCTTGGTTAGAAAATAGATATTGCTGAAGGGCATCAAATGTGCTTTTCTACGTTTTCAAAAAATTACAACCATTCTTACAATAGTATTATTTACACTAAATAATCAACATAATAACAATCTACAAAATATTTCAATAATGAAACATCTCAAACACGCACTCACACTCCCTTTGACCGCATCACAGATCAATACACTACCTGCTAAGTAGGCAATTGCCCTGAATAAACACAAATGTCAATGCAATCAATGTTTCTAAAACCTTTTTCCAATTGTTTATTAATTATTGATTTCTATGGTGATATCATATTCGGCAGCGCTAAACAAGGACAAATAGGAGGTAACAATGGGAGCACCATATAACAATTTGGACTTACAAAGTTGAGGAGGACCCTGTTAAAACCAGTTTACAATCTAGAGGTGCATTATTGTGTTCTGTTTTCCCATTGTACACCTCTGTAGTATATGATGGCTCTATATAAAATAATAATAATAATAATAATAACTTCAACTAAGTACCATTGAACAATGCCCAACCGTATGCAGTGACAAGGTTAATGGTGGTCTCCAAAACTGATCCATCAAGGGGACCATGTGAAGTCCTATAAGCAGCAAAAGTCATATTTATCATGAAAATCAATAGTTAAAGTTACTAGTTTCTGGAAGATTTCTCGAATGCTAAGCAGAACTCTCAATCCACCCTAATCCAGAAAGCACTTCCACTGGAACTGGAAGTCACGTATCACTGGGAATTAGTTTAGATGAACTGGTGAAAAGCATCTTCTGTAGCTCATGAAATGCACAGTTATGGAAAGTCCCCTGCAGAATATGCAGAGGCTTATAATGACCAGTTGTATGTGTGATCAAGTCAACAGCAAAATAAATCGGAAAAGATTAAGAATTAAAAAAAAGCGATCTGAATTTTTTGGAAATAATTCTGTGGAAATAAGTCATATTTATATAAAAAGCCGTTTTAGGGAAAACTTCCGTATCTGGAACAATCACTTTGGAAATCAATGAAATATTCCTTCTGAATGCTCTGCATTTAGCTCTTTGACCCCATGATCACCATGTATGAATATGGCCCAATGTTAACTCAATATGTCTCATGAAAAGGTCATTTAAATGTTTTAAAAAACATATCAAATTATGAGAAATAATAATCATACTATATTGTAAATAAGCACTGATTACCATCGAATTGAAAAGGTACAAGTCTCTCTTTTATAAAATGTGTGGGGTCCCTTTAAATAGTTTCTGAATTTAATGAAAATGGGCAGCTTGAAAGTTATTGAGGATTTGAGACAATTTGATAACTACAGTTAAGAATGAGGATTATACAGAAATGTAGAAAGCAAAGGGTTAAAATATTAATGAATAGCACGGCATAATGTTTCAAGTTTTTGTGAATATTCATAGCTATTTTGTTTTTACAAAACTTATTGACAGGGAAGGTAAAAGCTATAGCTTTGCAGGCTAATATATTTATATATATATATATATATATATATATATATATCTATATATATATATATATATATATATATATATATATATATATATATATAATGTATGTGACCTCACAATGCGAATTAATAGTAAATGTATGTGTTAAACATAAATAGTTTCTGATATGTGAACTCCAGACTATTGTAGTCAAATAAAAAATAATTGGTTTACTCCAGAAAATAAATAATACTACTACTAATGATAGTAATAATAAATAATTTACATTTTGCGAGATAAATATTTAACCTGTAAATATATACATTTGATAAACTAGCAATGGTTATAGGCAGAGTTCATGTAACTGATAGGATCCCGGGGGCCCCTGAGAGCAGTGCTGGGGCCCTCACAGGTAAGCACCCACCTCGCTCATGAGACGGTCAGCTCCTGTGCGCTCCTCATCCTTGAATAAGATGTCCGGATTGTAATTAGGGACCAGCTCCCGGAACTTCTCGGACCCCCTGCGAATCTTGCCTTCGCTCTTGCCGCTGGCGCCGAGCGTCTTCTCGGGCACATTGGGCACAAACTGCTTATACCGAAGAGGCACCAGCTTGCGCAGGTATCGGCGCCGGCCAACCGGACCCCGTCCAGGACCACAGCACCGAACCGGGACCAGAAGGAGCCAGCAGCAGGCAATCAGCATCAGAACCCGGGCTGCTAGCATCTCCCCTCTAGTCACTGTATGCCGGGCATCCCGCTCTGGGCGCAGCTGCTCCAGGTAACCCGATCCCTGGGTGCCGGTGCCTGCACCAGGTGAGAGGGCACAGGAGGGGCAGGGAGTCCGTACAGCTGGCTGCTCAGTCCTAGGCACCGGTGGGCATGCAGTGAGGATAACAGGTCAGAGGGGCTATGAAGTGGGTTAAAGAGGGCTCTGCACAGCGCATGCGGTTGCCCGGGATGGGGCAGGTGCAGGTAAGTGGAAGTTCCAGTGGTTTGTGCAATAAAGTGATCAGTGAGAGGTCTGTGGGGTGCAGAGAGACATCACAGTCACCGGGTGTCATTAAACAGGGTGTCACCCACAGCTTACTGTCCTGAAGAAACTCCAAAAACACCTGTCAAATCCAGCAGCAACCAATTCTTTCTCCAGTACCCTGGGTGAACAGCGCCCCCTCGGACGCTCTCTATGTTGTGTCCCCCCAAGTGATAGTTTGCCCCCTGCTAGCTGTGTACCATCTCCCACTTCTTCTCCCAGCACCAGCTATCTGCCGCTCCCCGGCCATCGTCTGTCCTCATATAGGGACAGGGACTGTGCGCGCACCCGCGCCCCCACCCACGGGCACGCCCCTCCCGTACTCCCTCTGTCCAGTGCTGTGAGCGCGCCTCAGCCAGTCGTGAACGTGCTTTGCCTGGGACTTGGGACAAGGGAAACCTTTAACTATATATTAAAACCAGCAGTTTTAATATTCATTGTGTAGTAAAAGTTATAAAATCAGGTGTATTAGCTTAAGTAGCAAATGTTATATGCAGAATGTACTTAAATGCCATGGCAAAACATCAAACTAAATTAATAAATTAATTATGTGAGATTGTGTTATGGAGAAAGGCTAGATCCTAGTTTATAACTAGGCTAAGCTGGTGATGGCATGAAAGGGCCCACTTGTACTCTTTGGGAGCTCCTTAGACATAGTTACATAGTTACATAGGCTGAAAAAAGACATGCGTCCATCAAGTTCAGCACCACAATGGCCTTGGTCTTGCCCTGGGTTCTCTGGGTTATCTCCAAAGTATGCCTCGTCTTACATTGATTTGCTCATGGGATGCAGATGACAATGCAATGGCTATCTGCTCGTAAGGGATAACCTGGGCAGTGGTCATGCGATAGACTTTTCCGTGTGTCTCCTGACGCTATGTGTAATGGTGCGAGTTCTTAACACTTAACCTCAGAACTGGAGAAAAAAACTACCCAGCTCTAATCCAGTTTGAAATAACTTTTATACTCCCAAACATGACTGGTAGCTGCCAAGCTGATTGAATCCTTTATTTGCCCCAGTCATTAAGCAGGAGCATGTTGAGCAAGTTGGACGTTCCTTAAGCAAAACATTTGGTCCAGTGTATCACTTCTAATGGAAGGCCATTTCAGATACTATTGCTTTAGAAAAGTAGTATGACAGATATGTTGGACTGGAATTTTTACTTAGGTAAAACTTTATTTTAGATGTGATATAAGATGATATATGCTAGATGTTTGCCAGAAGAAGTTCATTTGTGGTGTTACCTTATTTATTAGTATTTTATGATATTTGCTGTCTAATTGAATTCCAAATCATTAAGCTTTATAGTATGATAGGTAATAGGGTTTCCTTTTTTAGATACTTTTTAGTTAGTACTTGCGTCATATAATTTGTGTTTTCTTTGACTTTTACTTGCTTCAAGGCTAGCATGGTAACAGTCCCAGTAGACCTGCCAAAGGGTAAACAAGTTGGGCACACGTTTTACTTAAAACAAGACTGTATGCGTCAGCAAAGTATTACTGATATTTTTCCTGTGGGTTCAGTACAATGGATGCACCAAGGTCGATGTGGCTGTATATGGATGGATTTTGACACTGAAAAGTAATGTACAATGGTGTCATCCTGGCAATTTGGATCAAGTCTTCTCCAGCAACATCCCGGGTTCGTGAGACTGCAGAAGCATCGCACAGTGCAGGAGAGGAAAGGAAATTAGATGGTCTCTTTGAAAGGCTCTTTTGACTTCAGAAGGGACATACGGTAATTAGAATCTAATTAGAATTTAGATTTGTAACTCTTTGAAAACGCTCATTCTGTATATAGGAAACTATATGTCAATAGTCATTCTGTATTAAAAGGTGGCAAAATTGGCACAACGTTAATATTCAGGTGTTCTTTTTCTTCACCACAACCACTTCAGCCTTACAAAAGCTTTCAGATTCTACCTAAAACACTTTCTTAGTAAAAGAGCAGGTAAAACTAAGTAGAAAAAATCAACCAGTTCCTAAGACCAAAAAACACGCTAGTTTCATGGTCTACAAATATGGTGGGCTTAAAACAAACACTTTTACTTTATAAAACCACTGCATCGGGAGTTTAGTTAGTGTACTGAACTGTATGATGTATGATTTCAGATGTGTGACCGATCCACATTAAACTGAAATTGTCTTCATGATAACTTGCCTGTGATTAAAAGCGATTGTAGGAGGTGGTGACCACTAGTATTCCTGCTCAAGGTGTAAACATACACAACCTGAGAATACATATAGCATGACACTCTAGATGCAGCTATGTAACAGATACCAGAGGCATATCTCCCAAGTGTCCTTCTTTAGTAGGGAAAGTCTGTCTTTAGGATCCGAATCCTGCTTGTGTCTCCCTTTTGTAGGCATGTTTGCGGGGTATGAGTGTATAACAGTGTTCTAAAGTATTCTACAACAAAGTGCTTATAATCAGCAGAAAATGTATTTATAAATTAAAATGTGTAAATAAAAATATTCTAAATGTCTAACTCCAGGGCCATCTTTAGACATAAAGGGGTGAAAGGTCAAAGGTTCTCCCTTGTCCCATGTACAAGTGTACCTGAGTGGAGGTGGATGCAGCTACCAGCACAGACTTCTCTCTAGTGCCACCTGGTGCTGGGCACCAAACTATGACATCATATTCCCGTTCTCTAACACCACGGAGTGCACAGGATGCAAAGGAGGATGTTTTTAAAAAGGCTTGTGCTGTCAAGAGTTCAAGGGATAGCTAGAGTGGGTTTCTAAGTTAGTTGCCCCTTTAAACTATGACTGACTCGTTTACATTAAAAGCTATTCAGGGTCACAAAATCGCATACTGGTCTATGTGAAGCCCTAAACCTAGGCAAACTTATTTTTACCTTTCCTTTACTGCATGCACTTGCTTGTTAACATAATTAAGTACCTCTGTCCCTACCAGCTCAGCACCCATGGACCTAGGCAGAAGTCTAGCTTGACTAGATGGTAGGACTAGCCCTATCTGCCCCCCTAGTCATACCTCTAACTACAACCTTTAAAAAAGTGTCCCTCTTTCATCATTTGACATTCTGGGTGGCATGTGGAATCAGCACGTGTTGTCTTCGTGGGGGAAAAAATCCACGTTCCTGTGTTCGGTTTTGTGCGAATTTTCGTGTACATTCTTTGTGTTCGTTTTTTTCTTCGTTTTTGTGGGGGGGGTTTGTAGAAGGGGTTAATATGGTTTTAACGCGGTACTCACTACGCAGCAGCTTTGGCACCAGGATTTTAAATGTCTGTACAAGCAACTCTATTGGTCGCCGGCAGGGGCCTCCTCTGCCATCAACCAATGAAGTGCACCTGTACTTCATTGGTTGATGGCAGATGAGCCCCCTGCTGGCAACCAATAGAGTTGCTTGCATGGCCCTTTAACTCCTGACGGGGAACTTGGCCTGTCTCCCCGCTCCAAGAGTTAAAGGTCTTTAACTCCTGACATGGAACCTCCCGTTATCTACGCAGCATCGCAGGGGTTAACAGGAGCGGAAATCCATAGGTTCGTCGTCAGGCGTTAAAGGGCAGTGCAATTGAGTTTGTTGGTCGCCTGCAGGGGTCTCCTCTGGCATCTACCAATTGGTTGATGCCAGAGGAGGCCCCTGCAGGCGACCAATAGAGATAGGCTAGATGGGGAAGGGACCAGGGAGATTAGTAAATGAAGACGAACACGAAGATTGTTCGTGTTGTGTGTCTTAGTCTTCATATACATTTTGCCGCCTCCATGTTCGTTTTCATGTTCCACCGAATACGAATGCACAAGTCTATTTTATAGTTCTCATGACGAAATCCTGGGTGTCACCAGATGTAATGTTAGGGTTCAAACACATCTTTAACCCAACTCTAATCTTCTATATCTCATATTTAATGGGTGAAATGTACACATGGAATATCCCTATTACAAATATCAGCCCGCAAATCAATAAACAGTATAGCGGTGAAATACTGGAACTCACTTTTTGAATTTCCAAAACTGTAGTACTAAAAATCAGAATATTATATATTGCCATTTTTTTTATTTAATTTAATTGCATTTTTAATTTAATCAAGTAATCTGTTGTAAGTATATCTGAATGTCCTCTTAGGACTTCCTATTGCATGGAACTTGTCTTCATCATACATCTTGCACAACTTTTTGTACATATTTAAACGGTTTTCCCATTCTTTCCTATGTCATGATTGTATCTAAAGTCGTGCTCTTAAAAGTCCTATTAGTATCGTCTCTCTCTCTGATAGACCTGGCAATGTGATAACTCCAGCTAAAGGTTTCTTATCAGCAAACAAGCACATATCCCAACATTACAGTCCCAAAAGACAAAGGTGATTGGGGTGATTTAGAATAAGACAGGTGATATACTGCAGGGGAGAAAAGTTGAAAAGATTCTGAAGTCAGCAAACAAATTCCATTCAATAAGAGGCATGGGCGGACAGAAAGATAAGAACTAGATTTAAAGTAGTCATAAAAAAAGAGCATTTTTGTTTTCTTCTCTTCAAGAGCAAGTGACACAGGATCTTCTTGCAACTCCCTTGTTACATAAGACAAAGCTGTCTGAGGTCACAGTCAAAGCATTAAATTCCCAGGGTCCCATGTCCTCTTGAGATCTACGCCACAGCAGTGGTGGGTCTGGAATTTTTCCAACCAGGTGACTCTGGTAAACAAATTCTACAAGCAAATTCAACTTTAGCAAGTACCCCTCCCCATTATTAGAGTTCTCTACAAATTACCCTTAACTTAATCAGGAACTAAAGTCCCCTCTGGACTAACCAGATAAACCCCAGGATGCACATTATTCTAATTTATTGGTTTATACAGCACCATCATATTACGCAGCGCTGTACAATGGGCAAACAGGACATAACACGCTTACAATCTAGAGATCCACCAGAAGTCTCATCACTGTCCCACAACATGTCCTGTTCTACATAACGATGTTCCGCAGTAGGCATAGTTGAAAGAGCTAGCTGTACGCATATTATTTTAGGGATCTATGATTATGCTTGGCTTGTCTTAGAACTGAACGGAATGTGCAATATTTTACTTAGAAACACCATGTTTAGTTCCTGGAATGCAGCACCATAGAGTTACCATTTTCCATATAATGGTCCCAGCAGCTATGGGAGTTAACACATGACTGTTGTCTATGGACAGTGAACATTTGCCCATCCATGTGGTCCAGAAAAACTATGCTCAATGTGTACTATCCAGTACTATGTAAAAGAGACTTTAGTCCAAGATAATACCTTTTATTAGGCCATCATAGAAAAAGATGTCATACAAGCCTTTAGGATCTCAGGTGTCTTCTTCGGGTAGAATCAGTCCTGCATAACACACATTTACATTAAGAAAAAACCATATAAGGACCAATCATCGTGTAAATGTTGCCTGGATTTCTCGTTACACTACATAGTGGCTGTATGTGGTTTAGAAATAAACTTAATTAACAAAGAGGCCATACATCTGTGGAGTAGCCCAAGGGGCAACTGGGCCATGTTCTGCTAGACTTTTGTGAAATCAGCTTTATCCAACTAGTTCTATTGGGGTAAAAAATGATAAGAATGTAAATATCTAGATTGTTAGCTTATTTGAGCAGGGAATCTGATGGTGCTATATAAAACAATAAATAATAATAATAAATATCATTAAGATGGCAGTGGTTGCCGGTCACACCTTTCTGCGAGAATGTCCGTTTTTCATGAATGGAAGATTCCGGAAATCTGGAGCTGTAAGCAAACCATGTTCTATTTATGACTTAATGCCACCATAATAACATGTAGGCACAGGGTGACAAACACCAATCCTTGCTTTGTTTTCTCCTCCCAATTTTAGAGAAGGGCAAAGGCAGGCCTGCTATTTCCTCACATATAGCTCGACTTCCTGCTTTTCATGATTACAGGAGGCAAGCAGAGAGTGTTAGGAGATTTTATTAGTTTAGTGGGATGGAATGACAACACTGAATGCTCACACACTGAAATAATCATTAACTCTTTCACCGCTGCAACTGTAATATTACAATTCTTGTGAAGTTTAGAACAAAGGATACTTAAGCACGGATGAGTGAACCAAAGTGATTTTTTTATTAGTTCGTCAGTGATAAAAGCAGATTTATTGTGATGTTCAGACCTTTAAAGTGCACCACAAAAACCTGATTGAAATTGTTTGTTGCCGCAAGCAACTGCTGCCAACTTGGTGCTTCATTGACACCAGTCGTTCAATAAAGAAAAAACGTCAGCAAAGCACATCCAAGTAAAGTCAAAACAAGCTTTATTCATGTCCTTAGACGTTAACAAACACAGAGAATAGAGAGGGACCAAACAGGAGCAGTGCTTGACGCATTCCGCACTTGTGTGGCAAAAGCAAAAGACATACGGTCACAAGCACTCACCACAAATGAGAGCGCGTTCCTATTGAGGAGTACATGCTTTCCCCTACTTGTCAGCAGTAAATGTAAATTGCTAGTAAATTTGGCTCTACCATTTTAGAATATGTCTGCCCATTTCCTATTGCTGTAAAAACATGAACCCTTACTTAGGCCTTATATTCAGAACAGCCGTATGCATAGCTCATGAAATGTTTAAATTCCCTCACTTTATTAACCTCTAACACATGGCTAAGTCTGCCGTCCTTTGACATAAATCCAAGCTTAGACAAGTGAGTACATCTCTTTGAATAAAATTCTCTGCTGAAAGGCTCTCCCATCTATCTACCACCCCATCAGTAAAAATAAAAGAATGCTTATGAGGCAGCTTGTAAAGTTTTATTTATTTTTGTGTGTGTGTTTTGGATACGGCACATATACAAGATGTCATTAAAGCCTGGACAGTTATAGTATGTGATGTAAGATATGTGATTGAACATGGGGATATAATAAACTTTTACATGTAGATATTTACTGATATAGTAGCTAAGAATAGCTGAAGAAATAGTTTGTTTTGTTTTTTTTTTATAATTTCACAGAAACCTTCTGCTAGGCCGTACCTTTCCTATAAATGCGTGCAAATTCCAGCAGGCTGCTGGTAGGAAAGCAAACAAGCAGTCATAAGTGCAATGCCGCTTGCTTCCCAAAGCACTATTTCCATTGCTGCTTTCTAACAAAAAGGGGAAAAACCTGACATAAATGCCTTTTAAAAAAAATATTACCATCAACTTGGTTTAAAAGAACACTCCATCTACTGCGCTGAAAATAAACAAAATGGATAACAGTGGCTTTCTTAAAAAACTCAAAATTGTTGTCTGCAAAATTGATTATTTTATAAACCTTGAGACAGCCTGAAGACCGAGTGAGTGCATATTCACAGTTGAAATGAAACACGAGATATAGAGGTACATTATGGGTTGTGACACACTATATGTTGCACATTGCTGGTTTTAAGTGTGCAGCATAGGGTTATAATGACTGGAGAGGTGTCACGCAGTCACTGGGCTTCCTGCCTCGTGCCATGGCCGCCAGGCGGACGGACGGAGCTGTCAGTGCCACACACCGCACCCTCCCTACACAATGTAATCAACCTCAGGAAACACATGACCGACCTTAAGTCCTCCACCAGACAAAACACCATACCATCTTCCAACTTGAGTTACTTTTTAGCTTCCATGTAATTTAAGCTTGTGTGTGTATATGTATATATATATATAGATATATATATCTAGATATATATAAACAGTATCTCACAAAAGTGAGTACACCCCTCACATTTTTGTAAATATTTTATATCCTTTCATGTGACAACTCTGAAGAAATGACACTCTGCTGCAATGTAAAATAATAGTGTAAATTTGCTCCCTTAAAATAACAGCACACAGCCATTCATGTCTAAACCTTGGCAACAAAAGTGAGTACACCCCTAAGTGGAAATGTCCAAATTGGGCCCAATTAGCCATTTCCCCTCCTCGGTGTCATGTGACTCGTTAGTGTTACAAGGTCTCAGGTGTGAATAGGGAGCAGGTGTGTTAAATTTGGTGTTACTACACTCACTCATACTGGTCACTGGAAGTTGAACATGGCACCTCACAGCAAAGAACTCTCTAAGGATCTGAAAAAAGAATTGTTGCTCTACATAAAGATCGCCTAGGCTATAAGAAGATTGCCAAGACCCTGAAATTGAAGCACGGTGGGCAAGACCATACAGCGGTTTCACAGGACAGGTTCCGCTCAGAACAGGCCTTGCCATGGTCGACCAAAGAAGTTGCGTGCGCATGCTCAGTATCATATCCAGAGGTTGTCTTTAGGAAATACATATGAGTGCTGCCAGCACTGCTGCAGAAGTTGAAGGGGTGGGGGGTCAGCCTGTCAGTGCTCAGACCATATGCTGCACACTGCATCAAATTGGTCTACATGGCGTCCCAGAAGGAAGCCTCTTCTAAAGATGATGCACAAGTAAGCCCGCAAACAGTTTGCTGAAGACAAGCAGACTAAGGACATGGATTACTGGAACCATGTCCTGTGGTGCAATGAGACCAAGATAAACTTATTTGGTTCAGATGGTGTCAAGCGTGTGTGACGGCAACCTGGTGAGGAGGAGTACAAAGACAAATGTGTCTTGCCTACAGTCAAGCATGGTGGTGGGTGTGTCATGGTCTGGGCCTGCACGAGCGCTGCCGGCACTGGGGAGCTACAGTTCATTGAGGGAACCATGAATGACAACATGTACTATGACATACAGCTAAACTGGAGCTGGCAAAGTATTAGGGGGAAATGTATTTCTAAAACAGCTGGGGAGCTTCCTGATTTGAACTCTTTCCAGAGCTGATTCCAAACACTGCATTTGAAAATGTGGATTTTGAGATCTACTAACTAAATAGTGAGTTGTGGTGATTACTGTATATCAACTTCTCATAGGTGACATGGGCCAGGATTGGGCCCTCTTAGCATAATTAAGGTGACATGATCAACATTTTCCCTAGTTAATTGACGAACTGCCAAATGAGAACAAAATGTTAAGCTTTAGGTCTGTCTGTTCTTTACATTTGTAGAGACACAATAAACCAGTTGCAAGATATTAAATATGTGAACCTGGTCATATACATTTTATTTTCTATATTTCCAGTTTGACACCATTTGAGGTCTTGTCCTCCAGATGAATAGTCCTCTGGATTGGGCCAAGTCTTTGGGACAATACTATAGGAACCCATGGTACTCCCTTAGCCCTAGCCCAGGATAGTGCCACCAGAGGACACTATAGGACTAGCGAGAAGCAATCTAAGGCAACCTTCTATAGTATTACCGTAATAGGCCAGGTAGCAACTTACTTCTTTCTTTAAGAAACATCCACAATACATCAAGGAATAACAAGCGAAGCAAAGACCCTAGATGTTAGTGTTTCTTTTGGTAGCGTATATCATATTATTCTGTAGGGGGTTTGGTGCTGGAGTACAAAGGCTATATTACCACACTCTCCAGCAGCCTGGATTATCCAGCCGAGATCTCCGGGAGGAAACAGGAAAAGAGAACAAAGATGGTGCCAGTCAAAGAGTGGGACGCGGACGGCAAAGAACAAGTCCCAAGGCTGAAGAACAAATGTAGAAGTTGTGCCAGCGTATTTCCTCCAGGAGAAGTCATACTGTGGAGAGCAAGGCTAGGGGCCTTTCCCATTACACAATGAGGCTGTAATGTGCTTAATATTCAACAATATATTTTATTGCCATTATTAAATGCGTGCTAAAACTGAAATACACTTTCACCGTGCTGATAATCTCACTAATATGTAATAACTTCACCAGGGAAACATTGCAGATCAACTTGGCATATACCAACTGTTATTGTAAACAAAAGCAAAGCAGTTTTACACAGCAATGCAACAAATTGTAATTACCAAAATCGCTGAAAATGTGAGAATATTTCTTCCCATAGAGGGTTACCCTAATTTATATATATATACACTAAGTAAAAAAATAAACTAATTACAAAAGTTTGATTAAATAACCTGCCTAGTGGGGAGCAAAATCCTTCTGAATAGAGAAACAGTACCTACCTGTAACAAATAAATAAGTTACCGTATTTGCTTGATTATAAGCCGACCCCCCAAAATCAAAATATTAATTTAGGAAAAAACCAAAAAGCCTGAATATAAGACTACCCTATAGGAAAAAAGTTTTACTAGTAAATATTAATTCATGTAAACTAATTTTCATATTTAATAAAAGCTATGATTGAGAAAAATATATATTTTTATTTCCTTTTATTTGCCAACCTGCCCCCCCCAGTTATGCACATCTGCCCCCCGAAATGCCTTATACCCCCTATTTGCCACTCTGCCCCATGATGTGCCTTTTAACCCTCTATATGCCACTCTGCCTCCAGAAATATCTTATACCCTCCTATATGCCACTGTGCCCCATGATATGCCTTTTAACCCCCTATATGCCCCTCTGCCCCATGATATGCCTTATACCCCTATATGCCACTCTGGCATATAGGGGGTTAAAAGGCATATCATGGGACTGAGTGGCATATAGGGGGTTAAAATGCATTTCTGGAGGTATATATAACTGTTAACAGCAATCACACTCCTATCAAGCCAAGGCAGCCAGCACATGCTGGAACCTGTGGATGATAGTAGTGTGATTACAGCCTCCCTATGCCATGCTACCACCCCCACCCCCCTTACACATCCATGCTATCACACACACACACTCACAAACATTTACTCATTCATTCCATACTTGTGCAAAAAACCCTCCCCCACCCTCTTACCTGAACTGCAGATCTCCCACTCGCAGACTTCTGCAGGGGTCCGGCTGTGCGAGCAACTTCTCTGGCCCCGCCCCCAAGAGGAAGGAGGGGGGAGGCAGAGTTATGTGAGGACTGTGCTAGCTTCCTGTTCTCCTGGACGCTGCTCGCGACCAAAGCCCGGTAAGCAGCATGGCCCCAGCAGAATGAGGTCTGATTAGAAGACGACCTCGATTATAAGACAAGGGGGATTTTTCAGAGCATTTGCTAGGGAAAAAACCTCGTCTTATAATCGAGCAAATACGGTATTGCCATAACCGGTAGTAACGCCAACAATGTTACAGTAGAAGGTTGCGACAAATTGTACTTTAAAAAATGCAAGGTGTCAGGGCTCTGTCATTGCTTTCACCCCGACACAGTCTACCATGACTTACCCGGTATCTGTCTGTTTGAGCGTTACATGCTTGGGTGTTCCTGTTCTGGGTCTGTACCTTGGTCTTGTTGAACCTTAGACTGTGCTTCTCTTATGACAGAGAGAACAGCTTACTTATGTCACGGAAGGAGATACAGCGCTACATGCATTTCCCATGGATTCGTAGGGGTCCCCACACCTAAAATACAGCCGCTGGAACTACTACTTTAAGACACTCTGTTCAGCAGAATCCACCAGCAACCACCCAAAAACAAAGGAGTACAAATATAGAAATATATCGATATAACTAAATCACAGTTTTTCCTTTAGGGTTTAAACAATCACACTATAAAAGATGACCAAGAATAAGAACACAGGAGGCTTTTTTTGTTTTTTTAATTATAAAAACATCTTAAAATTAAATTCTACCCCACGCACAGAACATACAGCGATATCATCAGTAAGAATTCATCATACACCAGAGTAGATCAGTTCTTCGGCAAAGGTATCCTTTACTTGCATAGCGATTGTCCAGTTGTCACACTATGGTGGCAGCTTCCGGTGGGCACCAGACTCCAAGCAGGATATGTAGCCACAGAGGGACAATATAAGTCATAACCAGGCACAGACAACCTCTGGAGTTGGAGCTCTTGTCCAGCAGAACGCCAACCATTTTAATCAAAATGGCAGAAGAAAAACTGCTGTAAAGGTAACACTGACCTTGATGACATTTAGCCATGACTTATGGAATTAGGACATTTTTTAGCAACCGATTTTTTTTTCCAATTTAGCATTTTTTTTTTTAAACTCCTACAACAAGCACTCAATATTTAAAAATAAAAGAAATATAATAGACCTATAAAATAAAAAAAAAAAACTTCACAGGCATCTTATCGAAATATATATATGAGCATTAATAATTATGCAGCACAAACATTGTCAAGACCTGTTGCATCTTACAGTATAAAGGACAGTTAGCCAGCAATATAATTTTTGGCTCACAAGGCATACCGGCAAGTGGCGCACCATCCCGCCTCTGGCACTAAAATGGTTAAACCATTTTAAAAGCTCTTAACACATTTCTGCCAGGGACCCACATGGTGTGGAAGAGTCACATTGCATTTCAGGGGTGATCCATGAGAGGACATGGAAGGTGCTAAAGCCTAGAAGATACACTTTTTGAATAAAATGTCTGGACAACACATTCAGATTCATATTTAACAAGTAAAGCAGACTAATTGGCACCAAGCACCAATCCCTGTATTTTAGATAAGGAGGTAGTAAAACAAGAATAACTAAAATGGGAGTTATACCCTCTCGAAGACGACTGTACTATCTACGGCAAAATAAATGCATAGGTATACTTTTTTGGTGTTCTAGGGTGAAGACTTGGTTTCATTTAAGCCTATATAATTGTCCAAAGAACAGACACAGCTTAAAAAAAAATAAAAATAAACACAAAAAAGGCTATAATCCACTCAAATTCTATGGCTAGTGCAATATTATGGGGGAGGGAGGGGACTTTGCATTATATAGATTACATGCCTCTGGACATCACATCCTCGAAACAGTATTGCTCTTGCATAACTGAGGCAGAAATACATTTTAATGTCACATTACAAGACAACCATACCTGCTGCTTTCAGAAGCATCTGCCCACCTCAACACAAGCAGGGAACATCCAGTCACCCCGTGAGTACAAATACCCCAAAAACAGACCAACTGCAGCCAAGGAGCTCTCTCACCTGAATAGCAGTGCTACCTTTCAATATGTGCAAAGCCAGGCAATGGGTAAAAACCTAATTAAAATACACCAAATATTTCACATATTGCAACATTCATTTGTTTCATGCCCTCTACTTCCACACTACCAAACACAACATGCTTATGTACCCCCCCTGCAGTACAGAATATGGACAAAACGAAATACTGTAGGGCTCAGAGCATCCCAGACGGGATCTGTCCATTGGACAGAAATGGTAAAACCTACAGGAGGAATATCTTTACATTCAACGTATATTAAGAGTAAATTCTAAACCAATCCACTTGTAGTGTTTATGACAAACTCCCCACAGTCAGAACACGTGAGACAAACGAGAACGTAGATACTGGACATACACACAGAAGTGACACACATAACAGCACGTAAACAGCATGGTGGTGTAGCCTCCATATGTGAAGGTTGCAGAAGCTTCCATCAGTCCATAAAATATAACGGTAATGCTGGTTGTTTGTAAGTCATTGCACGGACCTGTCCTGGAACTCCATATGGTACAAATAAAAAGGCCCCAACACAGGAGTGAAAGTCTTGTAAACAAGGAGAATGAGAGAGGCTTAGTTCCTTCAAAGCGTCACTCTTCTGAACTGATCGTTACCATCTGGCATGGGTATCTGTTAAATAAGTCCCCATTAGGCTCAATGGGCCACATTTTCTCTCATTCATCTAATTCGTAAATTGCCCCTTGTACATCTATAGCAGCAGGAATAATACTCAAGCGAAAGGATGGAAATTCCACATCCAACAGGAGGTGACTCCGATGGTTTTGCGACACAGATGAGGTGGAAGAGGTGTAGCTATACCTTCCGAATTCCAAGCCTGGAGGAGAACAACCACCAGCTTAGTCTTGAAACATCTGTGTGGCAAGTAGTGGCCAAAGTGTCAAAGATCCAATCATGGGACACTTCTCCTTCATCCATATTCTACTAGAATCTTCTGAGTAGATCCACGAGCCATCCACAGACTCAGAGACCTTGAGTTACCCCATGTTGCCTGTCGTTTTGAAAGATTTCTTGAATAAAACAGAAAATTCAAGCTTTTCCTTGATTGAAGGTTTTATTGACTGAAAGGGGCAATTTATCCAGTCCTAAAAATAGTAAGAAACGCATATATGAATATGGAAATTGTGTCCTTTATGTTAATATGCAACTTAAGCAAACAATTTAGAACAAGAGGTCAGAATCTGTAAGTATAGTGTCAGACGCCTAGATGTAATGTAAGCATGTTTTACTTTACTAAGTGGGGGGTAGATAAGTAGAACAACTTTCCAGCGGAAGCGGTAGAGATTAATACAGTGATGACAATCCGCCATATGCCAATCCATGCATGTTTATTGTGAATCCAAGACGAGACCAATGACTGATTAACGTCATTAGAAGAAATGAGTGGCCTCTTGGCTCATTCTATGAATATATCTAAAATACACATTTTGAACAGGTATGATGTAAAGCTGGAGTTCTACGAATGGAAAGAAAACCAGAAACCTACCATAGACTACAAAGAGCTTTAGCGTACACGGGGAGAAAGACAGATAGGTCACCTTGGATTTAGAAAAAGATATACATAATCGAGTTTACTACAGTAATAGTTACCGTATTTATCGGCGTATAACACGCACTTTTTTAAACTAAAATATGAAGTTGAAACCCTACCTGCGTGTTATACGCCGATAAATCCTAGAGCTGCACAATCTTCCCCTGCACAGCTCTCTCGCGTGCCCTCTCTGATGCCGGGAGCCGGGTGATGACGTCACTCCGGCCCCAGCACAAAAAGTAAAATGCTGGAAGATAAGGAGGACCCATACCAGATCTCCCAAACGGTAGGGAGTAATATATAAATTTAATGTGTGTGTGTGTCTGAGTGTGTTTGTTTGTCTCTGAGTGTGTGTGTGTGTGTCTCTGAGTGTGTTTGTGTGTGTGTGTCTAAGTGTGTGTCTGGCTGCATGTGTGTCTTCGTGTGTGTGTGTGTCTGTGTGTGGTTTCCCAGATAGCAGTGATTCTCATGAAGTTTTTTTTGTGCTTTTTCTTTATTCTTTATTTCTTTTATTACATTATAATAAATGTTATAATGTTATAAACATTATTCCAACATTAAGTTCATAGCTTCCAAGTTTAAATTTATTTTTTCTTACTCAAATTTCCTTGTTAAAATGGGGGTGCGTGTTATACACCAGTGCGTGTTATACGCCGATAAATACGGTATATTACGGCTGTGGAGTCTTTAGGTCAAATGAGCCAACAAAGAAAGAGATGTAACGTTACATAATGTTTCAGGACATCAGATCTCTTAAAAGTGTATTTCCATCTTTTTCTATGCTGGCCCAATAAAAAATGTCCACCAAAGACTTAATTTTCACTTGAGCAAATAGTCCTAGTATCAGCTTTTTCATGTATATTACCCGTTATAGCCTTCTGTGTTTGCCTCGCTTGCCCATAATAAAAAGTACATTTTTCTTTGGGGGGGGGGGAGCATGACACCGAGCAGCATATCCTTACCGAATGCACGGATTAACTCCGATAGCACAGCCCAGGTAAACTTCTTTACGAGACAAAGTGTGGTGAGGCCAGCAAACAGCATATTGTACAGAAAGATCAGGTAGAAGTTTCCCAGCCAGTTAAAACGCCCAAAGTCTCCAAGTAGATCAAACCTGGTGATACCTGTACAGGGAACATGGCAATGAGATCCGGTGCTGCCGGGCAGGTTCACGGTCACGGCAAACATATACCGTTTTAAAACATATTCCCCTATTCTTAAACCACATGCACTATTTCACTCAATATGTTGGTGTAGGTCCATAGGAGCTGCTATGGTGAGAGATGCTTCTAAACAGCTACAGAGTACTCACCATGGACTGTGTATTTATAACTACTACCTTCAAGAAAACTGTATGAACATGAGAAAAGTATCCGCTACAAGCTTGTAGAAAGCTTCATTTAGATAAATCCTTCCTTGAAGGTCAAAGTTGGCATTTAACATTACTTACAATCATCTGTAATTTATATGTATTTATGCAAATGTACCCCCAAGAACCTTCAAAGGACAAAAATGCGTTTACACATTATCAAGACCTGTATACAGTGTGTAAAAATATATTTTCCCCTTTTCTTTCACACGTGTCACCAAGACATCAGTTACACATGCTGCATTCATTCCACACAATGATGTGACTACTGAGAAAGTATTTTACCCAGTGAAGTACTTTCTACACTCACCCAACGTTCTGGAGAAAACTGGAAGAGCAGAGCTGAGGATGAGGAGAGAGACGCAATTCCCAATAATCTATTTGGAACGAAACAAAAATGAACAGGTGAAACACTCCATGTGAATAACGGTCCTAAACAAAAACCACCATACGCACCATGAATGGTTCTTACCTTGGTCATAGTTGTGTCATGTTTTTGTGGCAAGAGTCGAATAAAAAGGGGTGAACTGTAAAATCCCACCACAGAGGAAGCCATAAGGTAGCTTGGTAGACATCAAGGTTAAGAATCATCTCAGGTCAAACAAACTCATTACACTCTACAGAAACCATTGTACGATTACCAATCCATGCCAAATGCTACTGAAGAACACATTCAAAATGACTAACATATTAAACCATCGACCGATTGCCGACATTATTGATGTTGAAGCATCTATAACATTGTCTCCAGGCGCTGAAGAGATGTAATGCAATGGGATTGTGTAACTACTTGCAATAGTACCTGGGCCCTAACCCAATGACTTAGATGATGCTAGATCTATGGTATGAAAGAGCAAGAGGGAAACCATGAGAAATTAATAGCAGAATATCCCTATGATTGCACCAAAACGACTATCAAGTTATGTTAGCATAAAAACAAATTAGCAGAAGGATACAATATAAGGATGACTTGCATGGCTGCTCCAAATGAACCAAAGACTGAGAAAGAGACCTCACCAAGTCGAGAATCCTGTAGAACAAAAAGGTCATTTTATATTCTACAGCTGTACAGTTATTCATAAACACATAGCCCTGCTTGAACTTGGGTGCAATATCGAAAATGTTAGCAATTAACTCATCACTCAGTGCTCCAACATGAACATTCTGAAACGTTAACGGTCTCAATTAACGGTAACTGAGGAATTAACTCATAGTTGATAAATGTATCAGCGCCCCCATAAGCGAGAGAAGTAGCAGGGAATTTTGGGTGTACCTGCATCCCTTTTGGCATTGCCGCTTCATCGATGAGAAGTTCCAAGACATGGAAGCAGACAATGAGCACACAAATACCCTGCAAGACACAGGCAAGAAGGGGTTACACATCAGTCAACAAATCAATCTTCCTTAATTGTCTAGCATTTGGGGGAATTTTCAAGCTGCTCTGATATTTAGGATGACTGGGAAGTTATAACTTCTAGATTTTGTTTAATCTCCATTTCAAAGCAGTTATACTTTTTCATCTGTTTTGGCAGCACAGATTGGTTTTACAGCAAAACCCACAGCAAGAACAATAGAGGGCTCAGTCTACTCTCTCTTTAAACTCGGACCGGCAGCAATACTTACTGTGAGTGCAAGAAGTAATAACATTGCGAGAGGATAAAACAGGTTTCTCTGCCATGGTGAAGCTCGTCTCCTCATTTCTGTGGAAGAGAAGGAAAGAAAAGACAAGGTTGATGAACACCGTGAAAAAGAAAAAAAAACCAAAAAAAAAAAAAAAACTCGGAAATGTTTTAGCGACATTCACAAGATGTCTTACAACAGTAAGAGCGGCAGGACTCTATTGCTGCAGCAGGGATAGCCTTGCTGATCTAGTATGGCATCTAAAGGAAGGAGTCAATCACTTTTACTGCTTAAGATTCAATCGGGGGTTCACTCCAAAATGGCTCGTAGAGGGCAACAGTACAGGAGACATTTTCAAAAGCTTATCCCTGGATTAAATGTGACCGCAGGGACTACAGAGGCTGCGACAGGCACACATTCTGCATTTTACACAAAATAAAAGGACTGCAAATTTAAGGGTCCCAGGTGTTGGCCCAGAACCTTCTCTCATCACAATTAGATAGGCAGCTTTGGCCGATTTTAGATGGACATTTAGTATATAACAATTAGGGTAAGATACACGTTTTCATTAATTCACAAAAGCGTTTTTAGCTTTTATAAAGCAAATCTAGTTGCCCGCTGCACCTCTGTGTATTGGAATGTGTGGGATCAACAAAGTACAAGTGATTCTATATTTACATGCACAAATAAATATTTCTTATTAGCCAGCCATTTATACGATCATACTTTCTTCAACAAGGATCCCGGCTGCTTCTGACTTCCAAGTTTAAAAGTCATTAAAATAGAAATTGTTGTGTAGGCCCCCCTTGATCTGGGTCTGCATCCTTACCGAGTGTTATCCTGTGGCTCTGTATGGCAAACAGCCTTTTCTGCAGTGCCTCCATGTTGACGTTCAACCAGCAGGATGCTTTAGCTGCCAAGAACATGTGAAGAGTTACGAAGAGCACAAATCCAAGTGAAAAGAAATTTAATCATCAAAAGACAGAACACTTGCGTACCAGATATCTTGCGTGATATGGCAGCTTCCTCAAAAGCTGTGCAACTCAGGTGTTCGTCCAAGTTCTCTAAAAGCTAAGGGAAGGAACACGCAGATACATTAGCATTCGACAGACGTGACATTCTATCGAGGCACGCGTTATATTACACATACACAGGGTTATTTAGCATACCGTAGGTTTTACAAGCAGCTTTCCGGTAACGGAGAACATCCGGGAAACACCAAAAGGCGTACACACTGCAATATTAAAAGAAAAACCATGTTTTACCCATAATCACATACCGTGAAATAATTTAAAGCACACTCAAGACATCATATGCACATTAATGCCCGGCCCCTTTAAATGTGTTCATTTTGCAAACGCAGGATCCCCCATACATATTTGCCCAGTCAGCTCCAGTGCCGGCTCAAGGAACACTTGGGGCCTGTATGGAAAGTGTTCAGTTATTTGAATGGGGGCACAGATTTACTACTTAACAGTTACAATCATAATCAGTTGGGTAGCTCTTTATTAGACCATTCTTGAAGGTTTGTTCGCTGTTAGTGTGCAGGTTCAATGTCAGGTTTTTGGCACCAGGACGTGGGCCACAATTGAGTACCTTTAGCGCCCCCATGTGGCAGGCTGTACAGAATAATAGCACTTTATGGAAAGGCATAAAAAGGGCACCCCACGATTCCTCACCAAAAAAAGAAATGTATGTTTTATGAAACTACGTTTTGCGCTTCAGCTAAAAATCATGGTGTGCCTTTTTTCTTTTCCCATTATTTTTTCAACTGGGGGTATTCACCCAGGTTTTCACCACCAATAAGGCTGTGTGCAAGGCTACCTAGATATATATATAAATTATATCTATCTATATACCGTATATCACACAAAATAACACTTACATAAAAGCAGCAGGACACCAAAGAGAGAGATGCCAGAGTATAAGTATGGTAGATAGTATTCCCACAGATCTGAAAAAGAAAAAAAAGAAAATAAAGGTTTTCCATTCAGTAAACTATAAAATGTCCCTATTACAAGG
Source organism: Spea bombifrons (assembly GCF_027358695.1). Classification (NCBI taxonomy): domain Eukaryota; kingdom Metazoa; phylum Chordata; class Amphibia; order Anura; family Pelobatidae; genus Spea; species Spea bombifrons. The sequence goes on from NC_071088.1 coordinate 110,743,784, forward strand.
CAGAGTGAAACACAGAGATCTATACACACGCATCTATCTTAAAGAAGAGCAAATTCCTGCAACAGTAGGGTTAATGACTGCCAGCTGTACATGAAGTACCTTAATCCTCCACTTGGGGGTGCAGTGAGCAGTGAGCCCTTTCTCAGGACAACAAACATTATGGCAGGTGCTCTGCTGCTTTAACCCCGCCTATTCCTTCAAAGTAGAACCTCTGTTCAGATCAGGTGGTTATCCTCCCACACCCCTATGGTGGTTTCTATAATACCCATTACAGTTCAAGGTCTCTTTGCACATCATAACTTGTCATGTAAACACCACAACCTTTGGTGAAGGGGGTCGGCTGGCAACTTAATCAGACTGTGTAAAAACTATTAAACTACTTGTGTACCTAAGTTTAGGTTTCCCAATTATGTCTGTCTGTGGTCTTTGAGGCCTGTAACTTGAAGCCCCTGGTAGTGGAAATTACCGAAAGGCAATTCATTGTAGCCAACGGCATCCCTACAGCTAGTAGAAAACATATTCTGTAACAATTACCCACCACCAATAATTGAAGGGGCAAAACAAACAAAAGTCAGAGTCTAAGGTCAGTTTCTTTACCTAGTAAAGCATGTTCTTGTTATTCTGAACCCAATATAGCATAAAATATAGCAAACCGCTGCATTATTTCATCTACGGCTATTAACTCGTTTCCCCAATGTTCTCTACAGAGAAAATTATTCAAGTATTAGCCTCCTTTACAAAACTAAACAATCTCCCCCTTGGGCTTGTTAAAACAAACTGATGCGTCACACTGTATCTCACACATCCGGGATCCATACCGTAAAGAGATTCACGTCCAGCGGCATCGTCGTCAATGACTGCAGAAGCGATCCAGACAATACCAAAAACGAGGAGGGTGAGAAGCAGGAGAACTACAGAAGTCTCGTATACCCTGGCCATAACTCCCTGCAAGAACACAAACAAAAAATCAGCATGTTACATCCCCCCCTTTAATGCCACTTTGGAGCAGAGATTTAGGCACAGAGCTAAGCATGGAACACGGATACCTGCTGTATGAGTGTATAATGGTTTCACTATAGCACAAAACCCTCAGCTTGTGTCTTTCAGTCCTGCGATATGTTGTGCAAAGTCACCTACATGAGCTTTGTGCAGTCGGGTAAAAAAGAAAGTACCCTCTTTGAATTCTATGGCTATACATATCAGGACATAGTAACAAACCATCTGTTCCCCAGCAGATCTCAAAATTAGATAAACACAAACTCAGGAGATATTACACCAAAACATATGAGATATTACACCAAAACATATGAGATATTACACCAAGACATGATTTATTCACCAAAAATTAAGCCACAATGGAGAAACCATGTGGGCAAACCAAGTACACCTTATGATTCAATGGCTTGTAGAACCATCTTTAGCAGTGATAACCTGAAGTAATCATCAGCTTGTAATCATAGTTGTGGAGGAAGCTTGGTCCACTCTTTACAAAGTTGCTCCAGGTCATTGAGGTTTATGGGCATTTGTTTATGAACAGCTCTCTTAAGGTCCTGCAACAGCATTTCAATCATGTTGAGGTCTAAACATTGACTGGGCCAATTCAACATCCCAATTTTTTTCCCTAGCCATGCTGTTGTAGACTTGCTGGTGTGCTTGGGATCATTGTCATGTGGCATGAATCAAATTTGGCCAAGCTAACTGTATTTTTATGAACATTAACATGCTAACTGAGGCCTGAAGAGTCCGAGAAACTTTTTTTTTGCAATTTCTCTGAGCATTGTGCGGTCTGAACTTGGTGTTGGGATTTGTTTAAATAATCTTATTCTCTGTAGAATGATGGAAGTGGCCTAATAACCCTTCCCAGATAAATGGGCAATAACAATTGCTTCTTTAAGATCATTGGTTGTTCTTAGTTTTTCACGTTGCTTCTCCATTTTGGCTTTATTTTTGTTTAATAAATTATGACACGGTATAATGTCATGTGTTGTATTTACCTAATTTTTAGACTTGTTAAGGAACTGATGATTGTTATGTCCTAATATGCAAATCCATGAGATGATGTACTTTTTACAACCACATGTACCAAGAAGGGTCGCTATACATATACATTTTAAACCTAAACGCATAAAATAAGTTACCTTTTTTGAGCCAGCAAAGCCTTCAGCCTCGGTGAAGAGATAGGCAAATGGCATTAGGAATACCAATGACAGGTTGGAGAAGAGGAACACCAAGTTCCATAGGCCTAAGGGAGAAAAGTGTCAAGTGTTAAATGCACAGACTTACAGTGTGGGGGGGGAATCAAGCCCTATATTACGATTTCATTACTACAGGTCAGTGTAGGTCAGGTCAGGACCAGAGCATATGCACAGTGCTACGGAACAAAGGGCACTGAATGATGAGGATTACAAACCAAAATAAACAGACATTTATAACTATTCTGTGTACCGGTATAAATGGTCAGGTCGCTGTGACCTAAATGCAGAACAACAACCTATAACACTTTGCACTAGAGACCTCTCTTAAGACCAAGGACTCACTCAATATACTCTACACACTATGGGCATGCAAGAGCTACATATGAAAATGCTATTAGCAAGGCTGGCACAGAACCGAGACAGGATAGACGATGCAGGCACATCTTATATAATTTGCTGCTAAGGGACACATTTAGCAATGCTTATACATAGCTTAACAACGTTAACGCATAAGACACTCTCACTCAGTCTGTTACTATCTATGAATTCCACTGGGGAGCATGAAAGATACCGGAAGCCATTTCGGAAAGAAAAAGTAAAAAAGTGTACGTTTATTATTTAGGATGAAGTACAACAAAATGAATTAGTTAAGAGGCCTACCGTGGATGAGGGAGCCGTTGAGCCATTGCATATAGTAGTTGTGAGGCATGGAGAGTAAGATTTCGTTACTGATGATAGAGAAAGGCAGGAGCAGCACTGCTCCCACCGACACGGCCAGGGTGAAAGTACACATCCACAGCCTAGAACCAAACACAGACAAATAATCGAACAGGCACTGCTGGTCTGTCGCAAGAACATTTGATAGGACAGCAAGTATGGGTATAATAAGACAACATTATTTGTTTCATATACAACGCCATCATATTCCGCAGCCCTGTACAATGGGTAGACAAGACATAAGTAGATAATTTAACTTACAGAAACAATGAGGTAAGGAGGCCCATGTTTGGCTTTCCCCGACATAACCAGAAGTCCTGCGTGTCAATAATTTCACGGTTTCTGCAATTATGCCAAATACAGACCAGGGGCTGAAGTGGAATGCTGGTAATTCTGATTGAATGTGCCGTGACGTATCTCTGGCACTAGGCGTGTGGATTTATGTTCCTTTAGGCCAACATGACCTGTAGCTCTAAAGCAGCGTCATCAAGACTTTGTTTTCAGCAGAACCAGAAGGACCAGCTAGTAATTTGAGTCACTAGTAAAGTACCAGCGTCTCTGCAAGGTCTCTCCTTTGATGAAGGAGGTGGAATTTGAGGCCACCCATAAGGAAGCTGGTACTGCGATTAACATTAACCATTTAAAGCACACTAGTCCAGGTCTTAAAACGTATACAAAATTAATTTTAAGAACGAATATCTCTAGATTGTTATGTTATATACTACTTATGTGCTGTCTACCCATTGTACAGCACTACGGAATTTGATGGCGCACAATAAATAAAACCATTGAAACCTAACTTATTTCTAAAAATATTACTAGACATTTTGTAGCCATAGTCTTTATTGATTATGCCAATATATTTTGTCTTAGACGCTTGAAGTTTCTATTCAAGCAGTTTCCTCCTCGTTCACGTACTACTGCTCTTCATGCTTTCTTGTGGCATCACCAGACAAGCCGACACATTGGGGCAGAAAGAAAAATCCTCTCTCTGAAAGAAGCTTTCTACATTTGTATGTTTGTAATAATCCTTTTTTCCCCATAAGCAGATATGAAGACCAATGACATACACATACACATTTTCATAAAGGTATAGAGATGTACAGCGTCAGCCGTAGAAAGAGCAAATTTGGTAAAGAGGATATCTATTAGCTAACCGAAGCATAACGGATTGCAAGCTTTCAAGGCTATCTAGGTCTCTCATGTCATCTGTAACAGAACACTGGGATACGCTCATACCCAGCAAACATTCTGAGCTCTTGGAAAAGGAGGAGGACATCAGGACACTTGGTAAGAGTGTATATGTATTTACCCACGTTCTGTTAGATTGTAAGCCTGTGAGCAGGGGACTCTTTACCCAAAGTCAATATTTGGATTCTTTGTAGTAATATTACCTCGGTGCTATCAGCAATAAATATAATTTAAGTCTGCCAAGTGCAAGGGACTCTCGATATGCTACAGCTATAATAGTTATATTATATATTATATATTATATATATATATATATATATATATATATATATATATATATATATATATATATATATATATATATATATATATATATATATTACATACACACACACACACACACACCATATTCCTTGCAGGAAAGCCCATTTCACTAACAGCATCCTTTGTACAGCGCTTGAGTTACAAAATTGCTCTTCTTGGAAACCACGGTCAATGCAATAACAAGAATTATTCTATTTCAGGAAAGCACTCAGTTCCTTATTGTTGTCACAGGTTAGTAACTACTGCTAAATAAAAGAGCCACATGAAATCATGAATAAAAACTGTTAAAATGTATATAAAAGCTATGGACACATTGTGAACTTTCACCGATTTATTACGTTTCTATTCACTCTCCTCCACACATGCAGTACGCTGGTCGTTGGAGAGCTACTCATCAGTGGTCAGAAAGCTACCAGAAGCTCGAGAGCTACATGTTAGAGTCCCCTGATTCCGAACACTTACTGCCATAAAGCTGGTTTCATGTTCCTTAATCATAAAATAATTTGTTATGTTACATACTACTAGTTATGTCCTGTCTACCCGTTGTACAGCGCTACGGAATTTGATGGCGCTATATAAAACAATAATAATAATAGCTATGCAAGGAAGCAGAGCAAACAGAAGGTGATGAGTGGTAAAAAGCAAGACGACATTCGTCTGGACTGTACTTTTCATGCGTTAAAAGTGTTATTGTTCATTTTGTATACTCCTCTTGCAATAGCATTATGTAAAAAATACAGTTAAGGACTCCATGCAGAAGTGAAAAATGCTGAGTAAATTCCATAACTTCTACCAGCTTCTGATAGGATCGCATTTTATGTAAAAACCCTGTATAAGAAAATGTTGCTATTCATTGAACTATTTCAACGTTTCAAAAATAAAAATCAGTGGCAAGATAGAGGAGATATGAGCTGAAGGGTTAAACATTAAGACTGCTGAGGTTGAAGTAAGGCTGAAACGTGGTGCTCAGGTTTCAGTCCTGGGACAGCGTGGCAGAGCAAAGGGCAGCAGCAACGGAGGCAAGGGCTTGGAAATCATGACAAAACAGATATAATCTAAACAACATCCAGCCGGGACAAACAGGGACATGTGCTCTGCCCCACGGCGGGTTCTAAATTAGCGAGTCCATCAGTGCACCGAACACCACAAACCCCCCGCCCCCCCATACGTGGCACAGCAACTTTCCACATGCTACACTAGCTTTACCATCCGACCGACGGCTTAGAACAATGTGAGCTGCAGCCTAATAACTGTTGATTTTATTTATTTATTTTACAAAAAAATGAGCTTTAGACATTTTTAGACGCTTTAGATGTTTTACCACAACTCTTTTTACATTTGGGTTTTACATGACCAGAACACCAAAAGGAACAGATTCACCTGTTTTGTAAGCGTACAATGACCACACATTATAGTGCATGTTAGGCAGTCAGCTTTAATACAAAAATAGTGAAGCTTTCCTGTAATAGCAGAATGCAGTACATGATGGGCTGTTATAAACACCCTTATTAACCCTAATGTACTCTTCCATTGACATTGCACTAAAGCTCCAAACTATACTTCATACAGTCATGTGCAAACAATCAGCCCTAAGTCGTGTATTTAATAATTAGTGTTCATCAGCTTGCAAATAGTTGACCCAAGAGTAGCACATATAAATTACTAATCTCCTTTAGAAAAATAATAACTGCAAAAATAAACAATACACTTACGCAATCCTGTTAACGGCAGCATCTTCAACATCAACTGTTATGGAGACAATAAAAAGATGAAAATTAACGATGAAGTTCAAAAACCTACAGATGAACAGATTCGGGCTTTTACACACACACACACACAAACACAGTGTCACAATAGACTAGGGGTGTCCAACCTGCGGCCCTCCAGCTGCTGCAGGACTACATCTCCCATACTCCTCACCCAGCCCATTAGCTACATGAGCATTATGGGAGATGTAGTCCTGCAGCAGCTGGAGGGCCGCAAGTTGGACACCCCTGCAATAGAGTAAGCAAAGGAATACACATCATTTGTGAAAGCCAGTATAAAGGTTATGGGGAGGAATGGAGTTGGCCTTTAGGAATCTTGCACACAAGTGAACTAGATTTCTGGCTGCACTGGCCAAGTATCACAAGCTGTGCCTCAATTCTTTCACAAACGCATTCGCGGCAGACATTGACCTTAAAGCTGACAAATCTGCAACAGTGGAAACTGGAATCGATGCAGCCAGCTGTAAAACTAGAGATCTTGGGAAGTAAACCTTGGGCCTAAAGGTAAAATTCCAAAGCTCTTGTACTAAAACTCCCGCAAACACCACACTAGTTTGGTTAACACTGAAACACTACATAGAGTCATGGGAGTTGTAGTTCCACAAGAGATGGAGTGGTACCTCTTGGCCAACCTTAAGCTTCTTTCCTCTCACACAGCACAAGAGTGCGATCCCAAAGTAGAGTCATTCTGAGCAGGTGCAGCGAGGCCATAAAAAGCATATCATGTGTGAGGGCAAATCACACCAGGAGACAAGCACACGTCTTATAAATGTCCCTTTTATTCTAGGAAATTAATATTATCCCGCAGAGATGTGAGCAGAGTAGACTTTAACCCGCATGCCATGGGACTTGCTACATTATGGCCAATCTGGGCTAATGCCTTAAAATACAGAAAACAAGAACTTAATAGGCTCCCGACCAGAACAATATATTGTTTTTGTACAATATTAAATATCCCTCAATTCTTATGTCTGCATATACAAATAAAATTAGATTCATACGGATAATCATGTCCTAATATTATTATTATTATTATTATTAATAGATGTGCCCAAGGTGCAAGAACTAGAAGGGTTAAACTCTGATTAGTGCAGAATACTTTGGAAGGGGGACTGGCAACTCACCTGTTGTAAAGTCAGCATGCTTCTTGAACTTGGTGATGACCGTGTATGATAGGAGGTAGAGAGCCGTGAAAAGCAAGGTGCAGATCTGTCAACAATAGAAATAAAGAGTTACGTTCTGAGCAGGACTGACTCTTTCACATAACAAATGTCTCAAAGCGCTAACAATTTGAACTTCATATACAAAGCCATGTAAAGTCTGAAGACAAACAGCAGTCCTTGTATTGTGAAAAGCCAGAACCTTTCTAAGAAATGTTGCCTCGGTCATAAGTTTTGCCAGGAACACTTGTCATGTGATACCAAATCAGGTACAGATAGGAAGTTGCCATAGAAGCTGAAAATGCCTCCTAAGAGTTTGTATTTAAACCTTTAATTAAAAAAATTAAAAAACCCACAAAACTGCCAAGGTTAGCATATTTATTGTTTTATATAGCACCATCATATTCCATAGCACTGTACAATTAAAAAGCCAGTTTAGCATTCCTGAAATTACTTTAAAAAGCTTTCTTCATAATACCCCCCATTAAATCTACAGCTCTACTGCAGACACTCATTCATTCACCCGATTGAAGCAGGAAATAAATTCCTACACATTCAAGAGCATCACCGAGAGCAAAAGCGATTTTAAGGCACGAACACAGTATCTGCTTTCTCCAGCTGAGCATTACCGCTGTGTTTTATATTGCGGAAAACTAATCGGACACAGATTTGTACAAACTGCACACTTTAGGCGGCATGCACATTTGGAAGGAATGCATTTAATACGTTCAAGATCACAAGTTGCCACCATGTGAGTAAGATTAAAAACCAGCTTCACCGCCATAAACATACCAACAAAAAGGTGCCTATGTATCAATATAGATCGCCTCACCAGAGCCACCAATAAGTAGAACACTCCACTCAACAGCAAGAATACAAGCATGATACACACAAACACATACACACACTATTCCTTTCCAGACACGGAGCGAAAGCCAAGATTCAGCACAGCCAGCTCTCACGAAGCTCAGCACACTAAGCAAACTCAAGCAGGCCGATCGCAGGACACAGCATTGCAGCAGCACCCAGTCACTCAACGTCTATCGCCTCCGTCACAGACGCATCACGTTCCACTAACAATAATTTCCAACCCCCACTCCCTACCGTACGGCTACAGCAAACACCTTTTGGTCTAAAACACCATAAGGAAGACATGCCAATGAACACCCGGACTAAAAAAATTAAACGGAAGCCCTGCACCGGTATAACCGACAATGACAGCAGCTTTAACAGCTACTCGATGGATCTTACAACTTAAACTATATAAACGTTTGGCAACGTACGTTAGGGTTATCTAAGTTTTGTAGCAAATAAGTACTAGCACGTCCACAATGAGACCAGGACTATGATCATACTATAGTTTCCCTGCAACAAATGTATTCCCACTCTATATGTGAGTTGCATTTACAAGTCACATTGGTTTTAATAAAATAAAACATATATACACACACACGCAGATAGCGGTCTCAGCAGGACACACATGTTACATCTCAAGCTGAAGCTCATCACCGAATATTTATTTCTTGCAAAAAGTACAGATTTATTTAAATAAAACATAACAAGTCTATTCCCGTCTATTCAAGCGGTGTCTGAGCGAGTCCTCTAAACGCTATGGAAAAGTCCAATGTAATTCATGTGGTATGCGGAGAATCTGCCAATTCAGCATGTGTTTTATAAACGATGAGAACATCATGTTTAAATCCCTTAAGCGCCTCAATTTTGAGAAGAGTATCAACATATGAGCGACCCTTTAACCCTCAACAGTCACAGCAGACTACAGCGTGACTTGGGCAAGCCCGAAAACGTACATACTGTGCACAGAAGTGCTTAACGGATTCCGCCCAGGGTGCGAAAACATTAGTTTGCTAAACTGTAACCGGTTATTTTTGTCTCAATTAGGTTTGCAGCCCACGTTTACATGGCTTGGTCCCACCATTGGGAGGAGAGTCAATGCTATGTCATCCAAACATGTTGACGTGCATTTATCCGCATTTCCCAAGACGTTCGTCACCAGAAACTGAGTTTTTAAAAAAGGTGTCTTCTGAAGGAGAGAGAGAGGCTTAATATTCACGGGTGGCACTTGCTAGGGCTCAAAAATGCTGATTGCATGGCATTAACGCGGCTAACATTAAACAGAATTCTTATCGGGGACATAATTTCCTTAAAGGCAGCACTTACATGAGAATGAGAGGCTTGATCTCCCAAAGATAAGGTAGACAGGGCATAGCTACCCCTTAATTCCCTGTGTATTTGAAAGGCATAGCAGACAATAATGCAGTAATAACCTAACCGGGCAGGAAAGGAGTGCTAAAGATGCTCTAATAAGAGGAACTCCCAGGTATGAATTCAAAGCACTACTGCTTGCAAGAACCTTATGAGCAGCCACAAGTCCACCAGGTGGTTTGGATGATCCACTTGGACAGCATTGGATTTGGTTACATTTGTTCACTTCTAGGGGTTTCCCACGTGAGTCCATCCCTGTCAGATTTCAAGACACCTTTTGACATGTAAGGACATAAGGTGGGCTGCATAGCAACACAAACTCTGACTTTAGGAGTAAATCCCAGACAGGATTTCCTAGTGTGGCTGCATCATAAAATAATCTCTTGGCTGGACAAACCCTAAAGTCCATCCTTTGGAGAAATCGCTAGCAGGAATGCAGCCTTATGGGTCAAAAATCAAGACAATGCTTACTGGAGAGGTGCAAATGAGGAACCCATCAGATACAGCAGGTGGCATTTAGGTCCCAGAGAGCCACAACAGTATGTCGAAGTCTCAAAATAGCTGTACCAAATCTCTTAATCAGTACATGTTTCACTCAACGTTTATGAACAGACTAAGCTGTGATTTGGAAAGTTCTTCCAAAATAAAATTCCTGTAAGGACTAGAGTGCCACTTTTTGTTTCTTACAACACCATGAAGAATACCACACCTCAGATATTACAATATTTGTCAGGAGTGGTCTGCTTACCACTTAACAGAGTCCCCACTAAATTGAGAACGTTTCTCAGCCATCTGTAGTCTTCTTTTAACACCTAGTTTTGGATGGAAGAGAGGCCCCTGAGACAAGAGAGCTCCTCTGACTGGGAATAGGAAACTCGGCTGAATAGCTATCCTCACCAGTTCTCAGAAAACCAGATTTCTTGCAGACGAAATGGAAAACCCCCAACCTATGAGGACTTGAGTATTCAGTGAGAAACAGAGTCTCTGATGTAGACAGACTTCTGAAGTGGATTATGGGACCTTTTCCCTCCTTGTACCCCTTTGTTTCTTACAGTACTTGTTTGAGAACATTTGTTTGATGATGTATTGCTTTTCCCCGAAGATGCTTCCAATGCTGTTACACTGTCCTAATAAATAATATTTATATTAAACGGATCTCAACGTAATTGGACCACATTGGAGTTTATTCACTAAAAAAGAGAAATATGTTTCAGTCCCTCCTTCTCACTATAAATTATTAAAAGCCAGTGATCTTCAAGCCAGTGAGCTTGGCTGACTCCCTATAATTTTTTGCATTATACAGAGCTAGGTCAGATGTTCAAAGTGGAGAAACTTCAGCATGGGGCCTTCATAATGAATAGTGAACCAAGAGTTCAAACCACAGCTCTCCTGCAAACTGTCCCTTTAGTGAATAAACTCCATTGGACCCAGATGTGCTGTGATCTACACCCTACTTTAGTTACACCCTTTGGTTAAACATTGCATGCTCTTTAAAAGATTTATGAAGTGGTTTATAGAAGGAGATTAATAGCTAAATACATTTACAACATACATTATTTACAATAGAGGGGGGAAAAATGGCCAAGACCAGATTTCCACTCGATTGGGGACACCATCTACAGCAAAGCTGCACTAACATCATAGAGTCATAACAGTTTGTTACATAAGAGCAAAAAAAAAAATGCCAACAGAACAGGAACCTTGTCCTGGGGTTTCGTAGGACATAATGATATCATCAGTGATGCTAATTACCTTCGCACTGAAAATCATTTAGCGCAGTCAGCTTACCGAAGAAAGATTAAACTGTGCTGACGCTCTGAAAATTACCCTTAAACCTAGGAGTGGTGAAAAGCCATTAACCCTGAAGAAAGTCAGATACCAAAGACGAAAAAAGGGGTCAAGCAGGCAGAGAGGTGGAAAGTTCAGAACATCCACACTGTTTGCTGGGCAATGGTACGGCTGTTTTTCACCCAGCGCGCCCTGTCCAGGAGTATTATATTACCCCAACACAGCACTAACTAAGTTTAGTTAGAATGCAATAGAGCGCAGTTAATGTTCTATGTAACGCCTATTTAAATGCTAAGAAAACAAACCTTAGACTTGTAACGGTATTCTCGCATTCTAAGGTTTAAACAATTAGGACCCACACAGAAACTTTAAAGAAACCTTTTCAATTCAATGACAACAACCTATCCGTGTCTGCTATCGTTCCACATGATAATCTAGCACACATAACCTGGGAGAGGTTTAGGTATTCAAGAATATACTATACCACCACAAATATGAGGACACCTGACTATCACCTATATGAGCTTGTTGGGCATCCCATATGGAGAGTTTCTGTGCGATTTTTTTGCCCATTTATCCAGTAGAGCATTTGTGTGGTCAGGCACTGATGTTGGATAAGAAGGCCTGGCTTGCAATCTCCATTTCAGTTCACCCCAAAAGGTCTTTGATGCGGTTGAGGTCAGGGCTCTGTGCAGGACAGTCAAGTTCTTCCGCAACAAACTCATCCAATCATGTCTTTAGGGGGCTTGCTTTTGTACACTGGGGCGCAGTCATGCTGGCCCCAAAGTGTTGCCACAAGGTTGGACACATACAATTGTCTAAAACGTCTGTGTGTGTGCTGTAGAATTAACATTACCCTTCCCTGGAACCAAGGGACCAAAACCCTGAGAAAAAAAAAGCCCCAGGTCCTTATCCCTATTCCACCAAAGTCTGCAGTAGGCACTATGCATTCCTGTCGGTAGCCTTCTCCTGGCATTCACCAAACCTAGATTCATCCATCAGACTGAGACTCCAGTGTCAGCGTGCTTTACACCACTCCAGCCGACACTTCGCAACGTGATCGTCTGCTTGTGTGCAGCTGCTCAGCCACCCAAACAAGAAGCCTGTTTCATGAAGGCCCCGACACACACAGTGCTTGTGCTGATGTTGCTTTCAGAGGCAGCGTGCAGTGAATGATGCGACAGAGGACAGGCGATTTTTACGCAGTACACATAAGTAAGAAGTATGGAAAAGGTAGAGCAGAAGAAGATAAATCTTAATTTTATTGGTGGAGTACACTTCACCGAAACTTAAGAGGATTCATCGTGGTAGATGTAATGCAAGTAACCATGGCTTTATTTATTGAGAAAGTGGTAGACAAGCGGAATAGTCTTTCAGCAGAAGTGGTAGAGGTTAATATAATGACACTTACAACCGCACGGGCCAGGCAGTTTTAAGGATATCTTGGACTATACTAGGTATGGTGTTCTTACAGCAAGCAATAAATAGGCAGACCAGATGGAACAAATGGCTATATAGACCAGCTTAAGCAAAAATAGAATTGCACGCAAATTGGGCAAAAATAAATAAGATAAGCGAACTCTTGCCTTTCAATGTCAATGTGCTGCTATAGACCTGGATAAGATCACCTGTATCCAGCCTGGGAGAACGGACAGGGAGTTGGCCGTCTTTCTTGCTACGGAGGGCCGGTTCCTGGAAAATGTGCCCTATCTGCCAATATCATCTGGACTTCATAACCGGTAACCCCCACCCTAAGCCAGTGGTGAGAGAGCTGGCCTCTCGTGCTGTCCTTATGCGTAAGTTTGTTAATTTCATGCAATAAATTTGTGATATTTCTCATTACACTCGCGGACCGTAGATCTACACTCCTGCTTTCTACGGCATATCACTTCACGGGACTACATCCTTTATGCTATTTATGCTAATCTTGTGTATCGGGTGTCTATCAGAGCAGACAGCCTAACACTTGGTATCCGTGACAGCTGATATACGGCAGCGAGGCACCCGCTCTTGTGGATTACGCACATAAGAGGTTCTAGCTGTCATACTAAATCTTCACACCTACAGAGGCTATTGTGCGACGCACTTCCCTACGCAGGGTGCAGATAATGGAGCCGCAGAAGGCGCGGGGTTTCATGAAGCCACAGCAGCGTCAGCGGTCCTACCCCTGCAACCCTATCTCAAGTGACATACAAACAATGGCATCTTATTCAAAGAGCAGAGCAGGAAAAGTTTGACCCGCAGGTGCAAGTCTTCAAACATCACACATCAAGGAACCAAAATAGGACCAGCGAACACGTCATAGGAATTAAAGGCACCGGAACGCGCCCCATGGGCATTCAGAACACTTTACATGACTTGGACTAGGAGGAAGATCATGTAAACAAGTGATCGCTGACACTGGAGGGAGAGATGGATAATTCATAGCTTATGTAAAAACATAACGTAACTCTGAAGACATCCCAGCATTTATATCACACACAAACACCACATGCGTGTTTGTTTGGGTTTTTTACCAGCACCACCTGATAGAGACAGGTAACTGCTACTCCAGATGACACAGAAATACAACTCCAATCCTCCAAGGCATATCACTAGCTGGATGAGGTTGTTGCTAATACATGTTATAGTGCGATTTGTTGGTGCTTAATAAATAAAAGAAGATAATAGCGTGAAGCAAGTTTAATCAACATTCGTAAATAACCATTTAAAGGGAATAGCCAAAGTCACCCAAGGACACAGAACCTATAAGAAGACAGCCTCCTATTAATAAACGGGTACGTCTATCATTCAATAGAGCGCCTGCAACGAGATGTAACGGCCAGGCCACAGGTTTACCATGAGCAGTAACAGAATTTAATGGCAGACGGGATACCATTTGGCCCATCTGGTCTGCCCGTTTTTCACGGTCTAATGACTCCAACCTTAATCATTCCTTGGTCTCGTCTTAGATTCAGGATTGCTTTACCTCTACCCCATGTTTAAACACCCTCATTGTATTAGCCTCTACTTCCTCCATCGGGAGGCTGTTCCACTTGTCTACCACCCTCTCAGTAACATAACATATTAATTACATCTATACCTTTATTTTGGGTTTACTGTTTTATCCCCAGTGCAGACACCTTGCAACACCAGATGCCTTGGCACACAAATGAGTACAGCAGATACCCATAAATACCCACCAACACCCACCCAGTCCCCACCACATCTCCCCACCCAGTCCCTCTCAGCTCTCAAAGTAGAAACGGCTACAGCACCCATAACTGTATAAAAACAGTGCCGATGTATGACCCATTGCCGTGGCCCTCTGTTCTCATATACGCTTTTAGTGCCAGTAGGGAGATATATCCCTACTGGCACTAAAAGCGTTAATATATATATATATATATATATATATATATATATATATATATATATATATACACACACCGTACTCCGGTGCAGGGAAAGGGAACAGTTACCCCCTCCCTCCACCCACTTTCTTAGTAAAGAAAAAAAAAGTTTTAGTGCCCGCACAATAGGCAGCGTACAGACACCGGCTGCGTACCAACCGCAACTCCTATATTATGGGTGAACGGGTTAACCTCACAGCCAAACCCTTTCCCCTTTTCGCACGAAGATATCACTCACAATGCATTCCCGGACCCACTCGTGGAAAAGCTGCTCTCTAACCGACACATCTTGATCCGCTTCCATCATCCGGCAGCATGGCGCCTCCGAGCTGTCTCACACTAACGGCGGAGAAACGGTACGTGTACGAAACCCCTAGAACCCGAGCTTCCCGTTGCGCTTAAGCCGTGATCTGCTGAGACAGTATCTGGTTACATTGGTGTCTACACTGGGTTCCTCTAGTCCCGCCCACTTTCACCCCCTCCTTAAACAAATCAAAATGCGTCACGTATACGATTGGCTCGTAGACAAAGGACGTGCCTTTCATTGGTGCAGATGGAAGGTGACGTTTAACGTAACGGTTGGTTAGTGAAGCCAAAGGGGGCTGGCCTTAATCTACTGTATCCGTAAGGCTGGGACTGGCTGATTCTTGTGTGTATTGCCAGGCATTTCCTTTATCTACATAACTGTAGGTCAGATTGCAGGCAGTCTTATGACTTTCTCTTCCCAATCACCACACTGAGCTGGCTCTTTATGGCAGTGATAATGAAGTCCTGCTTAACATTTTCCTCCATGCACTTTCTTTAGTCAGAGTGTCAGGGTCTGGATTATAAAAACCATTTTATAATTTACCGTAATTTACCTGGGAGCTCTCTGGCTTTTGCCCCACTCCCTGCCTGCTTCCCCTCCAAAAGTGGCGTTTGTCCATCGGCGTTAGTGTTAGCTAACGACAGCAGCAGGGCCTCCTACCCACAACCGGCAAGGGGGGCTCTGGGTAGCCGGAGCAAGAGTTTCCACATATGATGAAAGGAGCCAGGGTGTTTGTCTAGTAGATTGGGTAATAGAGCTACAACACATACGAATGCTTAATATGTACCTTTAAATCATGCACATTATTAATAATATTGTATATAGTATGCAAAAAATAGAACTATTTTTAAATAAATAATTCACAGTAATTTTAGCAACTCAGTTTTAATTTGATGTTGATAAGCACAGATAAAACATAAACACTGCTCCTATTCCCATCTTGCTATACTAACACTAAAGTTAGTCGGGGTTTCATAGTCCACTTTAGGTTTTCACTGGAGCTTGGGTGGTCTCAGTTGTTACTGGACATCGGAGTACTTTTCCTGGTCCCAAAGCTTGGCTGGACAACTCACAACAGGAAGGGGGGAAATAGCGGCCAAACTTCCCCATGTGCTAACTCAACAAACGCATATCCTGAGCATAACAGCTTGTCCTCTACTGAAGAACATCTGCTGGCTTGGTTCCTCTTCTGATGTCGAATCCTTCCTGTTTGTCCAGACCTATACTGCTTTACTTTGTGGTTTGGGTATCAACATGGTCCTGCATACCTAAGGGGTAATCATCAGTGAACAAGGGTTGACCTTAAATAGAGAAATTAGGGTGGCAGGATGTATTTATGCAAACTTACATGTTGCTCCCACCAGGTTCTTGACTCTTTCTTCAGGATGTCTTTTTCTTTTCATTTACGTAAAAGGGAGGCCATTTATGACAATCCCCTATTGGCATAGATATCTTAGCCTGCTCCAATTGGTCTTCATAAGTGTAGATTCAAGAAGCTGGTTATGACATCATACAAATTTGTTATGGTCACAGAGGAAAGATATAGACCATGACTCTCACAAGTTCACCATTCCTTCATTAGACCACCATGTACACAAAGGCCCTGTGAGGCTTCATTGCCTCTGGCGGGTATGTTGAGGGTTGTAGGCACATGTCCCGCACTCTTCAAACGTGATTTAAAAAATGCAAGCCTATTTTGTACAGTTCACTGGCTGTGAACAAGCTATGCTTTGCTGGGCCATCGTCTTTGTCCACCTATATCTCTGACTACCCTGATAGACTAAATAGCCCCAGGTGTACCTCTCTTAGTCTGTGGCTAACATAGAGGACATCTCCACCATTTCTATGCAATCTGTCACAGGCCCAACGCAGAGTGCCTTCTATAAACAGAGGCCTTGGCATAAACGTGTTTATTGTGCCAGTACCCAGGAGCTACCAGACTCCTCTGGGGCTGTCGGATCCTTGGCTGTTGTAAGGAATTCATGGGTAGAATGTATGCCTTGTGTATGTATGTAAGTGAAGTTTATGGTATATGTTTTTTATGTCAACTACATCTACATAATTCACAAAAGTCCTATTTAGTTGAGTTATCTACACCATTTACCATGGGTGAACTAATATCTTAAGTGATGCCCACTTTACTAACCTCCTGTAGACTGAGTATCGGTGTGACTGGGGCCGGAGGTCTCCTTATGATATAAACAATAAACTAAGATGAATAGGCCACCCTGACAGTGGGACTGTGTTTTAACTAATCGACTGGAGTGAAGGGGTATGTTTTGACTACCTCCCTATCTAATCACTAGCAGTACAGGTTTTTGCACCATGGATCACGACTTTGCAATGGAATCCAGCGGAAGCAATTAATGAACTAGAGGATGATTGGCCAGAGAAACCTGCTATAAAAATATGAAAAGTATTTCATACTTCCTCTCATAACATGTGAAATGAAACGGATGATCGCCTGGATTAGAAATTACGACAATGAGTAATATAATTAAATGCTTTCAATTATGATTTCACACACGAACTGTCAGGAGTAAAAGACTTCCGGGCCGGCGTGTTTTATCTCATTATGCAGATGCTTGCATGTTTTGGCAGATGCCAAGCTTAGGGCAACTAATGTACACGTGTGTTCATCAGCAAATCAGAACACTGTTATTTTGTGATAACAGTACAGCTAGGTAAAATGAAATCAAACTCATAAACAAATGCCATGTGGTAGATCTATGAGGAACTCCTTACAAGTAATCCATAAGAGAACCCAAGTTTTGTAGGTCTTTCTAGGATGCTGAAATTACTGCCTCATAATGAAATTTAATCAGATGGAATTCTTCTTCCCGGCTCAGCGTATTAGAATAGTTCCATTATAAAGGTTCTTTTTCTTTTCCTGAAAATGTTTCATTGCAGTTTCAAAAAGAATGTTGGATCCCCAGTCAAATCAGCTATCCTTTCAAAACTTGCAAGTTTCAAAATAATCACTAGGGTATCTAACCACTAAATTCCATGCTGGATTAAGACCCTCCAGGGCAAGGCCAGACTGATGATCATCATACCTGGGAACTTCTGGGCTCTGGAGCCTTCCCTTGCGGGATGCAGCCAGGACTACGCACTGACAGCAGCGGGAAACACCCCCATTTAAAGGAAAAATGGGCGGGGAGTGGGGCGTGTCAAGACCCCGCTTCCGCGACCCAGAGGATTCAGGTCCTGACCTGGAGAACCGGAGGAGCAGTGCTCACCCAGCAATCTCCGGGTCAAACCCCGAGAGTTCCCAGGTATGGTGATCATGTGGAGTCTTTCGCACTTTAAGGCCAAAGGCCGTCTGATGATGTACGTGTGGCCGACGAATGAATACACACAGCTGCACGCTATGTTTTATGCTCATGTAGTGTGTAGGCACATTTGCCCGGTGTGCCACATTGCTTTTGCCTCCTTGACAATAAATACACACATTCACCTACTCACTCTAACTCACTTTCACTGACGTGTAAGGTGTCTGTCTGTGCTTGCCTGCGATGGCACTGCGCAAGTTCTTCAGCATGATTATGTTACCCAACTGAGCACCTTGCTGCAGTATCTTGGACATCTCAATTATCCATTACAGCACTGGGGACCAGAGCTTAGGGGCCCCGAGTATATGCCTTTTTCTTCTATTAGGAGCCATTAAACACATACCACTCCCAAACCAGTCAGACAGATATCTCCAAAAGTGAATGAAAGAGCCCTGATGTGTATCGGATGTACATTTAAGCTGCTATATTGGATCAGAAGAACCAGAGCTGAATGATTTGTCATTTGTGGACTTTTTTCAGGTGACAAAATTAGGCACATGCTGAGATTACAGACTGAATTGCCCTTGGGCTCCAACTCCAGGTCCCACACTTAGGAGAGCCTTGTTTTGCTGTTCTCTCCCTCGGGCTGATGGTCGTTGCATCATAAGGTGTAGAACATTTTCTCTAGTGGGATGTTTGTAGTTTAATTCTTATATCACAAATAATACTTCTCTCTGATAAAAACTGAGACACTCCAATTTCCTCGTGGAGGTTTGTCTTTTTGGCATAACAAGGTATTTCCATCTGTTCATGTTTTCTTTTCCCATTCCTAAACTGAGCTCAGCTTTTCTTTCCTGTGACTCATTCCCTGGAAATCTGCCAGACTCGACTTGTTCTTGAACTTCGCCTGCCCCTAGACTTGTATTGTTGCTTGTATTGACCTTGCCTCTGCCATGAACTAGTCATTATGAGATCCCACACACCTAAGTAATGATTTTGAAGTCATTCCATTGTGGGATTTATTTTCTAGTTACCTGATCATTTAGCTTGTTGGACAAGACAATTAACCCTAGTTGTAAGACAATCTATTGCTGCCTCTGCTATGTCGTCATCTTCTTTGTACACAAACAGATGTTGGATGACTCTTAGGCCCTTACTGCTGCACTCCATCCATGTTTAAACATTTTGTGAACTATATCTTTGTAATCTACTTGGCCACTACAACCGTGTCTACCTGAAGTTACAAACCATATGAACTCTTTCATGTGACCTCACTTTCCTACCCCTACACATAATTATAAAATCTTTTAGGAACCCATCTTTATAACGGAACCTTAACTCATACAATCCATCAACATAAACAAAAGTGTTGATGTCTCCTTAAAAAACAGACAGTGCACCAGTATGTCTGGGCTTCTTCTGCCTCTACTACACGGAGGCCGTTTTTTTGTGGTGACTTACTTCCATTTAGTACCTGAGCCAATGATGTGCTTCCACCAGGAAGTGCCATTTACTAAACTAGCCCAACTAAGCCTAGAAAGGTAGCAGCCCCTTTACCAAGGCAGATCTACTTACTGGTGAACGATTGCTCAATGGGCCAGTTATGATGGAGTCTCCATAGCATGCTGTAACCAGCCCGCTGCATCCTTCTGAGCTATATTCATACCCCAGCGCTCATTAGAAAGTATGATGGCTGTGGAGGTTAGATTCTGGGGGAGTTGCCCTTGGTCAAGCCTACATAAATACATCTCTGCTACATGGCATCTTTATCATAATCTGATGCATGACAATGCATCAATCATTTCAGCTATTATTCGTAATATACCTATGATGTAGTTTCATTCTGCTTGAAACTTCTTAAAGAAAAAATGTCGGTGCGCTAAGCTAGTCACAGGCTCAAATACAAATGTATAATACGAGGCCTACCAAACAGGTGTAAGCATGCTGCAAGAAACAGTGTATTGGCTGTACAATGTATACAAAATGTATTAGGGTAAGAAGCGCAGACAGTTTTTGTTTTTTGTATACATTGTACAGCCAATACACTGTTTCTTGCAGCATGCTTACACCTGTTTGGTAGGCCTCGTATTACACATTTGTATTATTTGAGCCTGTGACTAGCTTAGCGCACCGACATTTTTTCTTTTCCCTGTTTGCACATATTTGAGGTTGTTGGCTCCTCATCAGTCTGGTTGCAGCTTGCTGTCCAGGGGTTAATAGGGAGGAGGTTTAATTGCACCTCCCCCAACACATTAATAAGGGTTTGGTAGCAGTATAAACTGCTTTGTGTGCCCACTATGTAGGAGGTGAGAGTAGGTTCTCACCCTATTGAGAGTGTGCCTTGACGTGGCGGGTGAGCTTAATTATGCTTTGGCCAATTCATATAACCAAAACCTCTCATTTATATTATGTTTATATATTTGTTGCCAACTTTATTAGGGTAAGAAGCGCAGACAGTTTTTGTTTTTTGAAACTTCTTAATGTGTATATTTTTTGGAAGTTTGTGTTGATATAAACATATTTTCATTGTTCATGTACGTATTATTGTGAGATGTAAGGCTGTAGAACACTGTGATAGATTCATGCCCATTGTCCACCAAGCATTCTGAACTCCTAAAACAGAGAGACTCTCCCACCCAAAAGAGGGACACTTAAGAGGTATGCCCCATGTTCTGCTATACTAAGGTAACCTGCAATCATAAGTGCCTGGCCCACAATGCTTTCGATTCATTTGATAAGGAAAATGCTCATATACAGGCTTTAATCCAGATGAAAGTCACGCTACATGTCCACTGAGTACTTCTTAGATGTGAACAGATGTAGGACCTCATTAGGCGCTTCTCATTGAATACACAGAGTAACAATTACCGTATTACTGTCCCCAGCAAAAATTGACATGTAACTAGGCAGAGAACACTGCAAGGGCAGAATGGAACACATCCATAAGTGATTAACGCCTATTATCACTTCTAATATCATTATCACTTATTTAAAAAGTCACTAACATTTTATTCTGCTGATAACACACATAAGCTGTGACCAAGTCAAACTAACTAGCACATAAGTTCATCGAACAGTTAGATAAGATATATAATAGGCATCATATAGCCTATCATACAAAGTAAACCGAATGACAATACTGCCTTCCGATGGCCATTTATAGGTTTGCAAGAAAAAATATAACCCAAAGGAGCTTGTACGGTATTACCACGTTAGGGGAAGATTATAAGCAAACAGAGCCCAAGGCTAACCATATTTACTCCGTCTCCTTCCTCAGAATTTTGATCCCTTGCTTTGATGAGCTAAAGTTACTGAATTTGCTTGATTATAAGATGAGGTTGTTTTTAGAAAACAGCACCTGAAAATGACATTGGCTTATGATCAAGGTTGTCTTTTATTGAGATCTTTATTGTTTTTCTCAGACCACTGATCTGCGGCGGCGGTACCACCACACAGCCAAATAATCGCTGCGATCGGCGACAACACCGATGGCCATCGAACCACCCAATCGCTGTGACAGCCAGTCAGTGATGTGTGCCTGAAAATGACAGGCCAGTGATGTTCACACCAGTGAGTGGCAGCGTAAGCGTGCGTATGAGTGTAAGCAGTGATTCTGTGATGGAGGAATATGAAAAAAAATTGTATCCTGTGTCTGGAGGATGTGGGGGTTGGGTGACACGTCCTCATATATAGTGGGATAGTGATGACCGTTTGTTTTACTTGGAAGATATAATTTAGAGTTGTATTTCTATGAAGTGAAAGTGCATAACAGCACAGAGCCAGATATGATGTCTTACAAATAACGTTTATGTGATGGTGAATGCTTCGTTATTTTAACCCCTTAATGACAAAGGGATTGATGCATTGTTTTCAATGGGTTTAGGGGTTCATTGTCATTAAGGGGTTAATATATGTATAAATTCAAAATAAACATGCATTATGGAAAATATTACTATAGAAAGCCAAAGATATTATATATGAGACAAAAGTGCATGTGGACGTAGGGGTGGATTAACAAAGGGGCAAAAGTGGCATATGCTCCAATAGCAAGGTCTCCTTCTTAAAGCTGTTATTTCTATGCTTGCCTGCACTTCAAACAAGGAACACAGTGCTTCCAGGGCTGGGTGATGTGGGGGCCCAGATGGCAGCCCGCTTGCCGCATGAGGTGCTTCTCCTGCAGTAAAGACACAGACTCCTTTGCTGGGACATGATCAGCGAGGGAAGATTGCACTTCATACTTCCCCGAAGTGCCATTTGTAATCAGGTTACAGTGGAAAAGACAAGACTGGTTGAATGAAAAGACTTATTTAAATCTATAGAAGTCAGTGTTTGTGCGTGAGATGCCTTTGTATGAATGGATGTGGACGCATGTATTTGCATCATCTCTGTTCAGCGGCACGAGGAAAGCAGCATCTCTTTCTGAGAATGAAGACTTGTTTATGCTTTTTGATACTTTTTTTTTTTTATATTTGGACATTTGGTCGGAACTTTCACTATCTCAAGGATAAGCATGAGAACATTTGCCCATGGTCCCGTTCCTGCGGTGTGAAATATCAATAACGAAGGTGGTCCCAGTCCCACCAGATGCTGATCTGCCTGAGTGGACCTAGTAAGGTACTGTGCAGTACCTACCTATTAAGATAGCACCACAGGCTATGTAGGCTTGATTGTCACAGACAACACACGGTGAGTTATTTTCTCTTCTTTACCAAGCCTCTGGCTGTTGTGCATCTGGGTATTTTCTGTTATTGCTGCATTATGCCAAAACAAGGTGACAGGTTTTACATCAAATACCAGCACCATTACCTGTCTTAAACTCAGTTATGCAATCTCTTATTCTTAGTTCTTGTCTACTGACTCCTGAAAGGAAAATGCACACACACACACACACACATTGTTTTCCCTTTTTATTCCAGATCTGATGGTACAAATTACACCAATGGAACAATGTTTGCTTAGTGGTTAACTAAAAACAGATTGTCATACGTAGCATACCAGTTTGGGTGCTGGTTAGCACGCAAATTAAAAAGCTTGGCGGTTCAGATAAAATTAAGATGTTTAAAACAAGGGCCCATATAATATAACATGATCTGGCTTAATACTCTTCACCTTCCTCCTCACCATCTCCTTCCACAGAATCTACACCAACCTCCTCATAATCCTTCTCCAGGGCAGCCATGTCTTCACGGGCCTCAGAGAACTCTCCCTCCTCCATACCCTCACCCACATACCAGTGCACAAAGGCACGCTTGGCATACATAAGGTCAAACTTGTGGTCCAGTCTGGCCCAGGCCTCAGCAATTGCAGTGGTGTTGCTCAACATGCACACGGCACGCTGGACCTTGGCCAGGTCACCACCTGGAACCACAGTTGGGGGCTGATAGTTAATGCCTACTTTGAAACCAGTTGGACACCAGTCTACAAATTGAATGCTACGCTTTGTCTTAATGGTGGCAATAGCAGCGTTAACATCTTTAGGAACCACATCACCACGGTACAGCAGGCAGCAGGCCATGTATTTACCGTGACGTGGGTCACATTTCACCATCTGGTTAGCTGGCTCAAAGCAGGCGTTTGTAATCTCAGCAACAGAGAGCTGCTCATGGTAAGCCTTCTCTGCTGAGATAACTGGGGCATATGTAGCCAGAGGGAAGTGAATACGGGGATAGGGCACCAAGTTGGTCTGGAATTCAGTAAGATCTACATTCAGCGCACCATCAAATCTGAGAGAGGCTGTAATAGAGGACACTATCTGACTGATAAGGCGATTTAGATTGGTGTAGGTGGGACGCTCAATATCAAGGTTTCTACGACAGATGTCATAGATGGCCTCATTGTCTACCATAAAGGCGCAGTCTGAGTGCTCCAAGGTGGTGTGGGTGGTGAGGATGGAGTTGTAGGGCTCAACCACAGCTGTGGAGACCTGGGGGGCTGGATAGATTGAGAACTCCAGCTTGGACTTCTTTCCATAGTCAACTGACAGACGTTCCATCAACAGAGAGGTGAAGCCAGAACCAGTACCCCCACCAAAGCTGTGGAAGACCAGGAATCCCTGAAGACCGGTGCACTGATCAGCCTAAAAACAAACATACAAGACTACATATCAAACATTGTACAGCGCTGCAGCATATGATGCTACATAAAAAAAAAAAAATCAAAGACATCCTAGCACCACCTAGTGGACAAGTGTGTTTTTGCAAGTACTTTGGTGCTAGGATTGGCATTATACAACCACAGGGATACCTGCCGATAGCATACATAATAATAATTAAAAAATAAATAAAAGTGGGGTAACTAAACGAATTACTGCAATCTATACTATGCTAGTAAATTCCAGTAAATATTTAATGTCACTTTGGTTAAGTGTAAATGGTGCTGTATATTGATTCACTTGACTAGCAAGTTTTCCTTGCAACATTTCATACTGTAGCATTGAGTGACAGCATCATTAGAGGCGCACCCAAACTCTCATTAAATGAAAAGTTACATGACAGCATATACCAAAAATTATAAGTGGATACATCTGTACAGCGTTCACCATACACACAATGAAAACAGAAAAGCTGCAAGCTAAGAAATACAACTGCAATTAAGTCAAGGGCATGAGTATTTTTAGTATCCCTTCAGATAAAATAAAACAACTCTGCCATGCAAAACAAAGTTATGCTCACCAGTTTTCGGATTCTGTCCAGTACCAGGTCAATTATTTCCTTGCCAATTGTGTAGTGACCACGAGCATAGTTATTAGCAGCATCTTCTTTACCCGTAATGAGCTGCTCTGGGTGGAATAATTGGCGGTATGTTCCAGTGCGCACCTCATCTAAAGGGAGATTATCATTGTTCATAATTAGTTACTTCCATTTCTATCCAGATAGAATTTCCAAGTAATAAAAGGGTAAGCACAGGAGTCAAATTCTTACCAATGACAGTTGGCTCCAGATCTACAAACACAGCCCTAGGGACGTGTTTCCCAGCTCCAGTCTCGCTGAAGAATGTGTTGAAGGAATCGTCACCTCCTCCAATGGTTTTGTCACTGGGCATCTGCCCATCAGGCTGAATGCCATGTTCCAGACAGTACAGCTCCCAGCAGGCATTGCCAATCTGCACACCAGCCTGACCAACGTGTATAGAGATGCACTCACGCTGTGTAAGAAAAAGGTAAACGTTAAGTATTCGCATATTTAAAAGCATTAAGTGTATTTACCAACACAGCGTTCAATGAATGAGCCAAGCCAGTAGAGATCTCGCCACCGTGTACGCTTTACTGGGCTCAGGTAATATCTCTAGCATCTTGCGGTTACTTATTGGTTACAAATGCTAGTTTGATGGAGCCTATTTTTCTTCAGAAAGAAACGGATGAAAGCGAGTTCTTACTTTTCACTAGCTGGAAGCGCAAGGATAATACATTAACCAGAAAAAGGTTTCTCTGGCGCCATCAGCATGCATTTCCTCTAAAAGCCATGAGCAGCTCCGCAGACTAATCACACCCACCGCAGTCATCTGACATTACTTCCACGTTTGCAGACAAGAGCCTGCGGGCACTTCCCGCCCCCACACTTCATCCGCTTGACCGGGAAAGAATTACAGCTGCCCGGGCTTTGAATGGATTCAGGATTAGATCTCAAGATGGATCAATTTCTTCACACGCATTCCGCCTCCATCACTCCTCCTGCAGCTGCTGCCTGCGCCGCCACAGAGTGGACAACAGATGTCCTCTGGGTATTGCATTTGTGTCGCGGGGCAATTAACGGAGTGAATAGACAATACAGACGTTGTGGGGTTTTAAAATCTAACTCTAGAACTAGTCATCCTCAGACAGCCTGGGAATATTAGAGGCCATCCTCAACAATTCATTCCCATGACAGAAAACTACACATATTGTCCCTGGAATCATAGAAGGGAGTGAAACTGAAAACCTGTATAATTAAACTAAGAATGAAAAGCCATCAAGACATCAGATCCAACCAGACTTCTACCCCAATGAATGAAGTACAAACCTGCGCTCCTCACATCTCGTCTCCCACAGCAAAGTCATCTGACAGCCATTTCTCAACAGATTTGAATGCAGCCAACCTCAAAGCTATTTAGGGCTTTCGATTTATTCTCAATCACTGTATCCATCGCACACAATTTCTCTGCCCCTCCTGTATCCGTATCCCTTTCACAAAATACTCTGGTCCGTATAGCGTTATTAACCAATCTCCCTATACGCCCCTGATTTTGTCTCGCCAAAGCAGACACTGGCCATTTAAGGGTTAAGCTCAGTTACCGCCACCTAACGAGCCAAGCCTATACAGAGAACAGGGGTACAGGGCGGGAACAACCCCCTGCTTCCCGTAGTTCTTCTACTCTTTTCCGCTGTAGTTGCCTCAGAATTTACTTTTTCATGGATGGGTGACGTTTGCGATCCCCACTATCCCTAGACACCAGGGCCATAAGAAAAATAAATATTAACGCCCCACATCAATCGTTCCGCAGCCATTGTGCTACCCGTCCCCACCCGGAAAAATATCCGGCTATAGAACCGAGCAGCAGGAAGGGACCGCCATCTTAGTGCCTCGCGGGAGGCATCTCCTGCTTTTCTTTCCATCACCGCAGCGCGGTAAGGTCCATTGTAACTACAGGCAGAGGCGGGTCAGGCCATTGCCAATCTTTATCGGGTTATCTTAGCATATTATACCCTGCCAAGAGAAATATCGCATCTTATTTAATGAGTGAGAAAACCATTTAGACATCGCGTAACGTAACCGCTTTCTAGCTACATAAAAAAATAAATCTCACGCGGGGTCGGCAGCGAAACAGTTAATACTGCAGCTAGTCCTTACTGCTGGGTGAAAACGAAATCTACTCACCATTGTTAGGATTCGGCGAAGAGCAAAGGAAGAGAATTAAAAAAATAATTAAAGCGTTACTTTATCCAACAGCTAAGAGTGGATGTAAGTAACAGAATGAAGGGGTGCGAATGCGATCTTAGTATTTATACAGGCTACAGGGTGACGTGCGGAATATTTTATGAAAATAAGATGCGGCCGCTGGTTGATTGGCTGAGGCGTAGCAACTACATGTACGAACTGGGGAGGCGGGAGCTACTGGTCCTCTCCTCCAAGAAGAGCTGAATGGCAGTCATGGCGGCGCAATCCTCTATAGCGTAACATACGATACGATTAAGCGCTTTCCTCACTGCAGGCGGACAAAGCCCCGTTTACTTTATAGTAGCTTACAGTACTTAGAACAATGACATCGCAGGTGGATGTAACACTCGATACAGTATAACGGCATGAACGTACAGCAAACCTGAGGGACAATACCGAACACTAAATTACTGCTGGTGCTTGTAAAGATACGGGTAGTTCGCACCACGACAGAATAAGCACGAAAACAGCGCAGTACTGCACAGGGTCTGCTCGGCCGAGATCGACCCACGTCAAAATCATTACATACGATTAGAAAGCCCGATATAGATCAGGGCGCGTTCGCAATTAACGTAACCAGCGCTCGGTTTCTTTGTCCTTCAGCCTCCATAGCACCGGATGACTACAAATCCGAGACCCTTTGCATAGCCGAGGCCATGTCTTCCCGATTTAGCTCGGTAGGGTACTAGCAAACCAGAAATTAGGAAAACCAGCAAGACATGGCGGAATGAAAGGCGGGGTGACCTAGACTCTGTTCTGCAGATATATACTGCGGTATCCTCCATGCTGGCTGCAGCCCAAGCACACTAATGCTGCAGCAAGCTTCATTTAATAAATAAGACTTCCGCTTACAAAGCCACCCGGGAACACGGTAGGTCCCCCAAAAAGCTTGCGTGGGGTCTGCTGACAAATATTAAATGAAAACACTGCAATAGGTGCTTAGTATCGGCCGTTAGGCTTCTCGTGTATTTGAAGAACCACCCCCGCTGTAGCACATACTACAGCGGGTAATTACATACATTTAATTTATTTTTCTTAGCGGACTGGCTTTGCACTCGTCACCTGCCGTTAAACACTCGGTTCTTTCTAAATATGCTCAGTTCAGTGCTTTAATCTCCTTCCCCGCCAGTCTTCAGCCTGATCGACGATGACGTAATTGCCTTTCTTTATCTTGCTGCCGGCTACTCAGTCCCGCGCCCGAGCTTCTGCATGGCGCACTCACAGTTGCCTGGCAACTGAAGAATTGGGGGCGTCACCGCGCTGTAAGACTAAGACCAGCATCAGGCTCAAAATAGCAGCTTTATGCAGTCGGATACGGTGAATGTGACGCAGACACACCCTGCCTGGCCGTGAAGAAGCAGGTGTAGCAATGCGGCATAAAGTCGTTGCTCATGTAAATTACATTCGAATAATTACGGTATTGGGCGTGTTGCTATGGTGCAGTTAAAAACAAAATGAAGGGATGTCTGATGGATAAATCGGGGTGGGGGAAGGGATATACATCATCTAGCGCCAGGTCTATTCGATCCAGAACTCATCGTGTTAAGCCAGTTTCTAACTCGTAGTGTTGCATATATAATGCGATGCCTTTCAAGAAGTCCTTATGCGCCAGACGTTTCTATTGACAGACTGTGAAATTATATGCCAAATAGCAATCTTTAACGGAAAAGTGAGGTTTATACACATTCTATTAAGTAGCCTCGTTTATTTTGCGTAACAATGTCTATACAATGTATTTCAGTGCCCCTTATAATTGTCCAATGGAAAATGAACAATTAAACTGTACAGAAATATCAGTGCCTATAGAAAACTACTATATATGTAAAACGGTATATATATATATATATATATATATATATATATATATATATGCAGGGCCATCTTTAGGCGTTCAGGTGCCCTGTACGGACTACTCCTCTGTTGTCCTGCCCCACAAAAAAGAAAGGAAAAAATCTTGTAACAAACAACTAGTTTTAATTAGAGATTATTTATGTGCAAGTGCAAACAAGTACAATATATAACTTGAAACGCTGTACAATAATGTACATTAAATATAGGGGGGGGGCTGCTAATCTTTGAAAAAAATTAGACCCTAGGCAAGCATTTCCTTGGGTCCCCCTCCACGCTCCCTAGCATGCAATCACTCCCTCGGCTCCCACACCAACCTGAATATTTGAAGGTTAGGGGAAGACTGAGAGTCAGTGCAGTCTTCCCTCCTTCTGACTCTATTGTGACTTTGAGAGGTCCTCTCCCCCGTAATCATCCCCAAAGTCCCTTTGTCCCCTCATTCACTAAGCCATACCTCTCTTTTACTTACTCCCTGTAGTTCAGGTATAGATCAAATAAACAGCACATGCATGTGAATTACTGAATAAGACATATAAACAAACCCTGTATTTGCAGGTATATAAAAAATGTATGGAAAGATAGCAGAACAGAATAATACACAAACCCAGCTTTGCAGGTATAACTCAATTGGAAATCACATATAAACTCAGCATCAACGGTATAGATAAGAAAACCAAAACTAAATTACAGACATAGATCATAGGTTGCACACTCCAACGGCCAGCCCTGGTGTCCACATTGCCCAAATAGAACCTGACCAGCACACAGATTACAGAGCAGTCTGAGCCATCTTTGTCCCCAAACAGCCCACCCTGTGCCATCTCTGTCCATAAACACCTTGCTTGTGCCATCTTTGCCTTTCTCCAAATCACTTAAACATCCATGAAACACACAAAAACTTATACAGTCACTCACTCATTCACTCTTTCATTCACACAATCATTCATTTTCTCACTCATTCACACAAATAATTTACACATATTCATTAATGCATTCTCGCATTCACACAATTCATCCACACAATAATTCATTCTCTTAGTCATTCACACAATTCATCCACACATTAATTCTTTAATTGTCACTCATTCTCACTCTTTATTTATTTCAATATTTTTACTACCCCTTCTCCCTCCTTCTCACTATCTACCCCCTCTCTCCCCTTCTCACTATGGAACCCCTCTCCCCTTCTCACTATGTACCCTCTCTCCCCACTTCTCACTATCTACCCCCTCGCCTCACTTCTCTCTGCCCGCCCCCTTTATAGTTCACTTACCTTGCTGAAGTCCTGTGGTGGGAGCGGAAGGCCTTTGTGAAGTGCTGGCACCGAGACAGGCGCCTCGCTCTCCCACCACTGCAGTCAGGGCAGCGCCGAGGCGGGTGGTGGGAGTGAGCAGAGGAGACAGAGGGGCGCCGAGCGGTTTCTGAAAACTTTTTCATGAGTGACTGCTCGGTGCCCCTTTCTCACCTCTGCTCCCTGCTGCCTGGGTGCCGTGCACACCGTGCATCCGCCTCAGCACGGCCCTGACCTTGGTGATAGGACAGCCGTCTGGCGCCCCTGCTGCCATGGCGCCCTGTGCGGCCGCACAGCTCGCACACCCCAAAGGTCGGCCCTGTATATATGTAGGTATGTGTATATATAAATATGTGTGTGTGTGTGTGTTTCCCAACAAAAAGGCACAAGCTTCCCAGGTTCGACACTCTCTCCAATGTCAATTCCAAATTGTAGAAATGCAATGGGCCTCTTGTTCAAGAAAAGTTAAAGGTAATAATAATAGTGTAGAATGTTCAAGCCAGTATAGGTAATGTGTATATAAAATGCACTCGCAAACAGATGGATTTAGGCAAACTCATCTCAATAAAAGCCTATTCTTCCCCAAAATCTAAAAATCAAACCAAAAGCAATAAGGCGTTCCGACACAGGTCTTCTAAAAACATCATTCAGCTGGGAGACCTGTGTGGGAACACCTCGAGGAGCACCTTATATGCTGTGCATTTACACATTATTTTTATGCATTATATATTCTGTAAGTGCAGTTTATATCAATGTATAGTGTTGCTTTGAAATATTTTGCCAATTGTGTACTTTTGGTTTGATTCTTAGATTTCGGGGAAGAATAGGGTTTTATTGAGGTAAGTTTGCCTAAATACGTCTGTTTCTCAGTGCATTTTGTATACACATTACCTATATTGGATTGAACATTCTACGCTATTATTATTATTTTTTTTTTTTTTTTACTTTTCTTGCACAAGCGCCCAATTGCAATTTGGAAAATTGACAGTGCAAGGTGATACTACCAGATATAACATATTCAACTTCTTGGGGGGATCCCCATTTGATAAAGGGCCCCTTTTGAGGATGACACAAGAGAGCTAAATGAGTGACACAAGTCTAATGTGTTATGTGACCTCGCAGATGCTTACCAGTAACAGCCCGTGGCAAAGCCATCATTATCTTATCAATTGCTTGGCCTATCTACTCACCACAGCTTTACAAAGGCTTCGTGAAACAGTCAATAACCACCTGCAACTAAACAACATGACACAGATATGTTAATAGCTTTATTGGGAGGTTTTTTTGCCTTCTTTTGGATCAAAAGCAGGTAAAATAGATAGAACGGGTGAACTTCCAAACTAAATTACTATGTTACCATGTTAATGAGAACTAATTATGCAGATCCATAGGAAGGTCATTTAGTTGGCTGCTCCCATGGCATACTCATGATATAGGTTTCTAATATGTACATACCATACTTCCCAGTCATGGAACCACTTGAGCTTTACTTCTCCTGCTGCCTTGGGCCCAGGTTTACCTTAGTGGCCCCTGACAGTTGTTCCCTGGGCCCTCTCAACAGCCACCATGGACTGTAAGTGGAGGTCTGTGCAGCTATTGGCCTAGACCTCTCCACTAACATTTCCTCCCTGAGGGCCTGTATGCCACCTGCTTGTGCAGGGAGCTTGGATATGACATCATATACTGGTGCCCTCAGCATACGGCACACAGACTGTGAAGGAGGATTGCATTGCGCTAGAGATCTGTACTGGTGGCTGCTCACCATCCACTTCCTCAAACTCCTTAATGACTGCTCTGGTGGGAGGTCAGTGCAATCTTACTGTCACCTATATATATCTAAAAGCCTTGTCACTGTGCCTGTGTCAAAGTGCACCATGATTGCACATTTACTATAAGCCCCTCCCAGTATGAATGATAATTCACACCAAGGCTCTAGTAGGTAGTGTGTGTAAATGTAACAACCCATCATTTACAATACATTTAAATCATTTACGGATTTTGGAACCCCAGTTTTGGTCTAGAAAGTTTTTCCTACAGAAGGGCTAGGTTGGCTTAGCGTACTGCATAACTAAATCATTGAGCTGACATTCAAGAAAATTCAAAACATGAAAAATATGTTGGTGTGTGTGTGACGGAGACCCATAAAGATCTTTCTTGCCGCTGAAAGCTTAATTGCTCAAGGGATTAACCCTTTATATTCCCCCAAGCACTAGCCGAGATTTAGTGTAGTGCTAAAACAGAACTCAGTTTATTGAGCACAGATATTTATACACAAACATGATAGGATTAGGGGTTTAATCCCATCAACTACCAGACAGCTCAGCGCCTCCATACAGTTCTGTGGCCAGCAATGCACACCCGACAAAGAGTCACTATTTCCGGGTGATCCAGAGAGAGTGCTGTCAATCCCGGGGTACAAATGGAGAGCTCGGGGGCCAAGGATGTTATGGTCCAAAAAGCGACGTGATCTGACATCGGGACCCTGAGTGACAGCGGCGGAAACGTCCCCAGGAATAGTCCGCGTGTTAGCCGGGCTAGAGTTCCATAGCCGTGGCTAAAGATTCGTAATAAAACCAGGGTTCCCAAATGAGCGCCCTCTCTGTAATCACCACCGAGTGTTGCCCACCACAAGTTTAATGTAACCTCAAAAGAGCGACATGGTGGGACAAAGGGTGTCCGTAGAAACGCAGTTCCAATTGTCGACGGCCATCGCCATGGTTTCTAGCCGCCGTACAGTTCCATGAATTCTGCGGCTAGGTCCCGTCAAAGGGCATCGAGTGTTTCCTGGCTTGTAGAGCTCCCGTTGCTGGCTAGCTCATGGGAGTCTGGTTCCAGCAGACCAGACATGGTTTCCCCCAATGAGCACAGGGTTACTTAGACCTAAGAGGGGACTGGGCAGGCAGGTAAGGAGTCTCCCCAGAAATCCACTTATGCCCCCCTCCCAAACTCAAACATACCCCCATGTGTCCTCAGCCTTAGAGGGTTACTGTGACAGTGTGTAACCCCTAATGCACAAGACCTGATTAATAAAACAGTTGTGGGTGGAGGCTGAACATAAATTAAACTATAGCTTTACTTTTAAAATTCACTGGTTCAAACCTTATTTTGGAGCCATTGCCCTTTTACGATAGTGTAATTTATACTAAATATGTACTTTTTCAACACTGTTGTAAAGACTTGATGATGCATGTGGCTATATGCCTGATGCAAAAAATGTTGTTATCTCAGCTAAAGGAGACACATGAACACAATCCGTGATATCTCTGTATGAACACATGTGGTTGTGTCTGTTAAGCATATTTATGTACATATGTATGTACATTATGGCCAAGAATGAGAAAATACTGTTTTAGCTTTCAATTTTTTTTCTTAAAATATTAAACTTTAGGGGTGCAGCCTATATTTGGGACAGTGCGGTATATGTTTATGTATATATGTATAACATTATTCTGGAGGGGGTCCTTGTAGCAGTGTTGCCTCAGGGCCCCATCTGACCTTAATCTGCCCATACTGCTTATTCCAGCAATGTTAAATGTGGCAAATGTGAGTGTCTTATACAATTTCAAACATCTTGGATCATACAGCATGCATGTGTGATTTGTATCAGATGGGCAGTCCTCTCATATGTCACATTCTAAGATCTAGCCACAAGCATTCTGTCTAAACAAAGGCATGGCCCTAGCATCTGTTCTTCCCACCAGAAATGCTGGTCATATCTAATCTCAAGATTGTAAGCTTGCGAGCCGGGCTCTCTCCACCTAATGTATCGGTTTTTCTTAGTCTGTCAATTTTTGTCTTATCATACCCCTTGAATATATGTATTTTATTAAGCGCTACGTAAATTGTTGGCGCTATATAAATAAAAGCTAATAATAATGATAATAAATTGCTGTTACCCCTTGCAGGAGGGTCCTGTTTAGATTCAAAGTAGTAAATATGGAGTTTCTCTGTACTCATTGTGACTTTGTAATTGAATGTATCTTGTTCATGCTTACTTAGATAATATAATGTATGCATTGAAAATGTTTCTTTTTTTTAACTTACTTGTAAAACAATGTATCCTAATAGAAAGGAAACAAAATCTGAAATTAAAAAATGTGGGGTACTTACCGCACAAGTTTACAACTTGGAGGTTAAATGATTACAGAATTCCCTTTGTTTCTAACAGAGTAGTAAATAGTAGACCTGTAGCTTTGTCATTAGCCTCCTGTGTTTCAGGGCTGCTATGTTTAGGTGACAGTATATTGCATAAATATATTTTTACCCAATTGTGTTTAATATTTGTGAAATCTATTAGAAGTAATGAAAGCAATCTTTTTTTTCCATCAAACCTACTCTCCCTTAGTAAATTTATCAAATAGCTGTACATCCCTATAAATAGCACTTAAACTCATAAGATATATTTTCCCAAGTAATGACACCCTTTGTGGGTTATAACTCTGATCATCATTCTAGCTGGGTGCTATGGGAAATGTGGTACCCAGGAGCTCATCTCCCTTTTTAAATATGCTTATAAAAATGTCTACTTAATAAATAAGATATCCTATCCCAAACCTATTTATGGATTGTTGGCCACTGCCTCTGCTGTAAAATAATATCTTAATCTTTCTTCTCAGACTATTTATTTTTTAACTTATAAATCCTTCTTGTTATAAACTTATAAATCCTTCTTGTTTGAGAAGCTCAGTGGAGATGACCTTTCAAAATGCAGGGAGGCCAGGGAATCAAAACTTAAATCCTCTTGGTTGTAAGTTTGAAAAGTGGTCTTTAATTTGTAAAGGTGGATGGTAGTATATAGCTGACGGCAAGGTCGTGAAAATATCAACTGGTAGATTGATGACATCTTCCAGAAAGACTGGGTATACCAAATAAGAAAAATAACATACACCAGAAGAGAAATACGTAAGACAGGGAATGTTTTATTGGCAAACCCATTACAGAAATTTACTGATTGGATCTGTCAAAATAAGTTCAAATGTTTGAAGCAAACCAGTTAAAATGAAGCAAAAATAAACGGCAATTAAGTTGCTACATTTAAACAAACTGGTTGTACAACAATATTTGTCATCATTTTTGTTAGATGGTATTTTGTTCCCTGCGAAAAGCAGCACCGTTTTTGACATCTAGTATTCCTCACCCTCCTCTTCGCCATCTCCTTCCACAGAATCTACACCAACCTCCTCATAATCCTTCTCCAGGGCAGCCATGTCTTCACGGGCCTCAGAGAACTCTCCCTCCTCCATACCCTCACCCACATACCAGTGAACGAAGGCACGCTTGGCATACATAAGGTCAAACTTGTGGTCCAGTCTGGCCCAGGCCTCAGCAATTGCAGTGGTGTTGCTCAACATGCACACAGCACGCTGGACCTTGGCCAGGTCACCACCTGGAACCACAGTTGGGGGCTGATAGTTAATGCCTACTTTGAAACCAGTTGGACACCAGTCTACAAATTGGATAGTACGCTTTGTCTTAATGGTGGCAATAGCGGCGTTAACATCTTTAGGAACCACATCACCACGGTACAGCAGGCAGCAAGCCATGTATTTACCGTGACGTGGGTCACATTTCACCATCTGGTTAGCTGGCTCAAAGCAGGCGTTTGTAATCTCAGCAACAGAGAGCTGCTCATGGTAAGCCTTCTCTGCTGAGATAACTGGGGCATATGTAGCCAGAGGGAAGTGAATACGGGGATAGGGCACCAAGTTGGTCTGGAATTCAGTAAGATCAACATTCAGTGCACCATCAAATCTGAGAGAGGCTGTAATAGAGGACACTATCTGACCTATGAGCCTGTTAAGGTTGGTGTAGGTGGGACGCTCAATATCAAGGTTTCTACGACAGATGTCATAGATGGCCTCATTGTCTACCATGAAGGCACAGTCTGAGTGCTCCAAGGTGGTGTGGGTGGTTAGGATGGAGTTGTAGGGCTCAACCACAGCTGTGGAGACCTGGGGGGCTGGATAGATTGAGAACTCCAGCTTGGATTTCTTTCCATAGTCAACTGATAGACGTTCCATCAGCAGGGAGGTGAAGCCAGAACCAGTACCCCCACCAAAGCTGTGGAAGACCAGGAAACCCTGAAGACCGGTGCACTGGTCAGCCTGTAATGAAAAAGAAGATCAGCTGGTTATAACCTAGTTTAATTATTACGGCAAATACCATCTAGGGTAAATAGATGGTAAATTTAACTACACTTACCAGCTTACGGATCCTGTCCAGCACCAAGTCAATGATTTCCTTGCCAATTGTGTAGTGTCCACGGGCATAATTGTTGGCAGCATCTTCCTTCCCAGTGATAAGTTGTTCTGGATGGAACAGCTGACGGTATGTACCAGTACGAACCTCATCTGCAGGAAAACCAAAAAACATATCACACTAAATTTCGGGAATAAAAAAAAACCTACAACCTACTCATACTTACTGTATTTTTGCACCCCTTAGGTTAAAATATATATTTTAAATACTTTGGAAAAACTAAATGAGGGTTCCTGAAATACAGTGCAAATATTTCTAAATGTATACTAAGCCTTTAGTAAAATGCACATATCCCTTGGGGCTATAAATGTCAGGTTTTTTAAGAAAGCATAATTAGACTACAGGATGGTCTTTGCCATCCAATCCTTCATCAGGATTCATTAAGCATGGTGTATATTTAAACAATTCAGATTATTTTTTTAAAGAAAAAAAGGAATAATACCCACAGCACTGTAAAAAAAAATGCACATACCTGACTATAAGTATTTTTAACTAGTCGCCTAAATATTAAAGCACTTATGGTGAATGAATGATCCAGAGAACGCTTATTTCCAAAGCTTTTGGATCATTGAAGCTGTACTGTGGTGTGCACTACGGGACAAAGTGGGGTCCTGAGCATTTCTTTTTCAAATTCTTGTTTCTGGTGCAGCATAGAATGGGTTAGTAGTGAACTTTCCCCTCTAACGATATACTCTAGTGGATCAAAACCAACACAACTCTATTGTTCTCACCAATGACAGTTGGCTCCAGATCTACAAACACAGCCCTAGGGACGTGTTTCCCAGCTCCAGTCTCGCTGAAGAATGTGTTGAAGGAATCGTCACCTCCTCCAATGGTTTTGTCACTGGGCATCTGCCCATCAGGCTGAATGCCATGTTCCAGACAGTACAGCTCCCAGCAGGCATTGCCGATCTGCACACCAGCCTGACCAACGTGGATAGAGATGCACTCACGCTGCGGAGAAGAAAAAAGGCAGACCAGGAATGTTTAATAGTCATAAAGCTGCAATAATAAACCTAATATTTGTGTCCCACTTCACTTCTTAATATTTAAAAATCAAACATATGGTACTTAATTTAAACATAAAAGTTGTTCATAATTCTGATAAAGGCTGGATTTCTTGATGGCATGCGGATCAGAATTCATAGTAACCTATGGTATGCGGTATATGACTTGCATCCAAGTAGTATGTATATATAATACTACTAACAATAGTAGAAGAATGTGTTCGTCGTATCGATGGCAGTGGGCAGAGTAAGTCTTTGGGCTCTTATCTGACACAGAATGTGGCAGGTGCAGCTATTGTCCTACTGCCACCCTAAGGGATAGCAATAGAAGGAGATACAGCCGCACCCTCTGCCACACAAAGAAATTCCCTGGCAAAGACTCATTCCTGTATAATCACCATTTTTACATACATGCTTACCAGCTACCAGCACTATAAAACATACAATGTAATTATGTCAGCATAAATCTTTACTAACACGCCCTTTTAAATATGACGGATTCCGAAACACAATAATAGTTGCTTTCTCTGGCATATTCCAGAACTGGTTATGATGATATTGAGTGGGTGCTAACAATTCCCTTCCAGCCTCTGTCCTTCCCTCTTTGCCTTTCATGCTTTGCAGTGATCTCATAATGTGCCTTCTGCCAAGATTCCCTGACCTCTGATAACAATGCATTCACATGATCACTGATTGCATTGTACAAGCATTTCCATAAGGATCAATATTTATTATACATATATATAGATATATAGATATATATATATATATATATAGACCCTTATATAGGCAATGATGGCCCATTTCGAATACTGGTACTCATGTTACATGTAAGGACACAGCCATGTGCATTGGGTACCACACTTCCCCGTAAAGCACACCAAAGAACATCACAGATGTTTGTGGAAGAGAATGGTGCTGTGAGGTAGGAGGCATTCCTTGCGCCGGGCTGTGTCCTCAGCTCCCTCCAGCACTGGGTTACAGCAGCTATTGGCCACTGCCAGGAAATTGTGAGCACAGCTAGCGCTGGAATGATGCCCGCTTCTACATACAGGATCCCAGGGCGTGGTAACCAGACACTTATACAGAATTATGCAGTTATAGAAGAATGTAGCCCTTTCCATAGGATCCCTTGCAATGTATTTATAAGTCGTATAGATAGAACACACAGAACAGCCACTTGTTTCCCCCTAAGGCATGGAAGCTGCAGTAATGTCACCATTACAGCGGAACACACCCCATCATGCCAGCACAGCCTATTGTTCAGACTGTCTCAGGTCTCATCACCTCTGCCCTAACATGCCCTGCATTGCTGCAGCGGC
Organism: Spea bombifrons; assembly: GCF_027358695.1. Classification (NCBI taxonomy): domain Eukaryota; kingdom Metazoa; phylum Chordata; class Amphibia; order Anura; family Pelobatidae; genus Spea; species Spea bombifrons. The sequence goes on from NC_071088.1 coordinate 110,782,757, forward strand.
TGGGCAGGGTTCAGCATCTCCTGCTACTCATCATAAAGATAATCCCTATAACCACACTGATGCCAGCAACACCCAGAGGGCTGTCTATTCTTCACACATGCTACCCCCAAACTCCTTCCAATACACTGCCCAACGGTCCGAATTCCTGCACTCCCTTTACCCCACGAGGGACTACGGGGGCCACTTACCATGTTTACTGAGTTTGAGGAGCAGAGAAGAGGGCGAGAGGAGGGAGGAGAAGAAGGATGCCTTCTTACAGCGCGACTCTTAGGGGGTCGATGTAAGAGAACCTGAAACACATGCCTGCACGCAGTCCGTTATATACAGTTCTGTTACCATAGTGACAGAGATAGATATTTTCCCATTGGACCGAACGTGTTCGACTTGCATCTAGGCGGCGTGCTTCAGTGTTCTGATTGGTTGCTTCAGCATGGGATGAGGTAATCTGCCCTACCCAGCCACCAGAAGACTGCAAGGAAGCTGCAGGACAAAGAGACTCAAAAGACATCTCTTAGCGATCCATCAAGTCATCATCCCGGAAAAGAGGGACGATGTAACTCTTGCATCACCAGACAAGGGACCTCAAAACTAAAACAAAGGCATTGCTGCTTACAGTTTTTGTAACTTTTTTTTTAGTACTGTACCCCCTCGATACTGAAAGGGTTAATATATATTAATTAATGCTTTGAGTCCCAAGTGTAAGTGAGCATGAATATGGCATCCGATTGAGTTCCCAAAAATGCAGCCTAGTGCTGGAGCAGCACCCAGGAGATTGTGAGCACAGCAGCACCAACATAGCAACAACTGGTTAAATTGGCCATTTTTGGATGACCTCTCTGCAATAAAGCTTTGTCCCAACTGATTTATTTACTGGTATTAACTCTAAAACTGTGATAAAAGACTACAAGACAGCCTCCTTAAAAGCCTATAGGTGTGCATACCTGCCACTGACAGCTATGGCTGTGATCTACCATCATTTCTGTTACCATCAAACACCGTCCCTAACACCAATCAGCACTGTATTATTTAGTGATGCATTCAATATTTACATCTCTACCCATTGTTCATACCCATAGTTGGTTTGTCAACCAACTCCATGATTGAACAATTGTGTATTCCCTTATAATGTTTGTTTTTATTATTCTGAACATTGTATCCCATGACACACCACGGTTATCCAATTTGAATCAATGCATTGTTCCGATATTGTACTATGTATTAAAACAACCTTTAGATGAGGTCTTACCTTAAGCATCTATCAAAACTATAAATTGATGATCATCATGCATGTGGGGTGGAGCCTGTGGCCTTACCAAACATTTAGGAACAGCTTTGCCATAGCTACACTACATGTTAACTCTGCCACAAATTGAACAGGCTTTGCTTCGACTTAGAGATAAGGAACAGCACAAACTAGACCCCAGGCCTAGCTCTTCAAGTTGGATTCACTCGCTGAACACTGGTTCTCATGTATGAGAACCCAACTACCAAATGGGAAGAAGGCATTTCAGCTGTCACTCTTCCCATTTTAATGTCCTTGCCAGCTAGGCGTAAGACTTGGGCCCACACTGGTTCACCCTGCTGTATGCTTACTTGTCCTCGCCTGACACACTGTAGCTTCCATTCTGTCGGATAAGTGAAGCAGATTGTTCCACCTATTCCTACCAATCTCCACCAGAATCCTTGTTTACACATAGGTTAAGCATTCTTGGTTATATAAACGGGTGATGGTTCCTCCTCTGTGTGATATAACTGCGATAGACCAAGTTTAAACAGTTCTGTAAAATAAAGGATCTTAAGGATGGGTAGCATCCAGAAACCTCAAAAACTTTGATCATACCTGCGCAGAAAATATCTGTGTGGGGTGGTAAAATGCATTAGGGGGTCTGCATCTTCAAGGAGAACACCACATACATTTAAAGGGGACGCTAAGCTATCATTAAAACTAATCATTAAAATGAATATGATGGCCGAGATGTCCCTTTAAACACCATTTATATAACATAGCCCGATATGTTTTCTTGGTGCGGATAGGCAGAGATGGGATTGTGCTGTGGGTTCCACTGCCTTTGCTCCTTTTCATCTTCCCTCTCCTCCATATTGCGTTTACTTTTTCTGTGTAAAATGTTACATTTGTTTTTTAAAGTTTGTATTCTACATGATGTACAGTGCAGCCTCGATTGTGTGAAATAATTATCGGGCATTCTTGCATCATAAACCCACTGCGGGATTAGAATTGGCAAGAGAATACATACCCAGAAAAAACCAACCCCATTGACAATGCACAGATTGGGGATTTACAGTTCCGAGAATATTATTTTTTTTTTGAGGAGGTAGCTGGTGTTTATCAGTTTTATGCAGTGTCCCGTTGATTACAATGTAAGGGTGAAATCACCTTTTGGGGCAGCAGGAGCTTAGGCTCTGGACTTGGACACTTTACTGTTTCCACTGCACAATATATACGTAAAAACACGCAATTACAAATTAATTCAACCGATTACCTCAAGAAAATAAAATGGCTAACATATATTAAAATACAAACGAAATACAATACAACATGTTAGTGATGCTTTAATATTTTGTTGCAGAAGATACATAAGTGTTGCAATTGTGACATTTTCGATTGTAGTCCTGAAATAACGTATCCAACAAGTGTCCAGAATCAGAAGAAACAAATTATAAAAGGTTTTGCATTTTTTATATTGTTATTTATAAAAAAAAGCAACTATACAAAATAACATTAAGGGGCAAGTATTGCAAAGTGTCTTTATTATATATTTCCCCATATATTGGTTACTTTTGCACTTTTGCACTGACTCCTTTTACACGGCCTAAGCAATCCAGACAGGGCCGGTATGTAACATAAGGCTGAATTAAGCAGCTGCCCAAAGTGCCTGGCTGAATAGTGGATGTTTTTTTTATTATTTCAATGTAGTCGTGCCAAAGGAAGAGAACTGGGGGTGGAGAGCTGCTGTGCTCCTGTTCCACCCCTGTGCATTTACCATGCGGTGCAGCTAAGTAATACATTACATTAAGGAGCAAGCTTAGAAACTGGCCATAGACTCTTCCTGCTCACAGGAGCTTTGGTCTACAGCATGTTCAAAGGAGGTCATTGTGATAAAAGCATCATCTGGGCCCTGCATCAATAAAATATGCCCACTTCCTTCCAGAGCATCTTGTAATGTAATTTTAATGTAAGGTCTTTGTCAGCATTGCTAAGCAGCAGAGCTTACTTAATATACTGGATGACATCCAGGGTGTCTGGGGGCCTAACTCCATCATCTCTTTCTGCTTCCAGTTACTGGAAAAGCGTGATGTGCTGGTGGACAGCACTATGACTCGTATATTAGGTTAGGATTTTATCCATTTATCTAGTATAAATGTATTTCAGAGAGCAGGGCAAATTAAAAAAATCTGCAACCATTCCAAGATTCCTTTAAACATCCTACTGATTATGTGCAAAACATAAGCCACTAACACAAAACCTTAGGTGGATGATTATATATGAAGTAGAACACATGGGCAGCCGCAAGTCCTGGACTGATATTATGATGCCCATAATATCAAGAAGGAGGTGGGGTTGAGCAGGATCATGCAACATAGTATTGCGTGACCCAGCGGCAGTAGTGGGTTTGAGTGTCAGGTTATGTTAGTGTGAGTGTCTGGGTGTGCGTGTGTTAGTGTAGAATTGCTAGTTGTGTTAGTGTGAGTGTCTGAGTACATTAGTATGTGTGTATTAGTGTATTGCATGGGTGTTAGCGTGTCTGGACATGTGTTTGTGTGTGTAAGCGCGAGTGTCCGGGTGTGTATTTGTGTGATTACTCCTCCTGAGGTCTGGCTCTGGATCCGTCTATGCCCAAATAGAATAAAAAAGAAATGCCAGATGCCTTCTTGCACATGAAGGGCACTTAAAAATATTGAGTTCTCTTTTGGTGCTAGTATGTCTCAATGTGTATTAATGTTACTTGTGCTTTCTATATAGTCAATTTTGTTAGCGTTTTTATTTTGGAATAGTGCTACAGAATCTGCTGGCACTCTATAAATAAAATGCAATTTAATTTTACCCTTCACGCCATGGGCTCTACCACACTCCATGGACTGCAGGGCCTAACTTCATGCACAAGAGCAGCCCAAAAGAAACACAATGGGGTAATGTATAAAAAAGCAATTTATGTACAAAAATATGGAACAATTAGCAGAAATATTACATTTATCGTGTTTGCTCCATTTTTAGCACCACAATGTATCTCCCATGTATGCATATGGCTCTAATTAAATGGATCAATCAGCTAAATACAATGTTCCTTTTACTCATAGTATTAGAAGGTGTTTGGTTCTGAACTGGACTGTCTGGTATTTGGGCAAATAAAATAATTTTTTCAAGCCATCTGGCTCCCACCATTACAACACAATAAATGTTTTTTATTTTATCACCCACATGACTCTCCCTTAAGTCCTTCTGTAAAACTGTCAACGGAGGATGGGTGTGCTTGAAAAAGCTTACATCAGGGACATGTGCAATAAGATTTCTAGGGCTAAAATAAGTAATAAATGAACTGCTTGCAATTAAACAGGACATTCTAGCCATCATATGCTCTTTAATGCAGAATGCTCCCCAATAGCCACTGCCGCAGGGCAGCAGATTCTAAATTCTTTTAAATGTATTTTTAATTTTGAAATAACTCACAGGGCACTTTAATATGTATTCTTCTTTTACCGGGGGTCAGAGACAATAAAGAGTCCCTTTAAACATACATGTATTCCTGTTTAATCATTACAGTGATGGTGCTATTCATATTATCCTCAAAATTCCTTGGACAGGAAAAAAATGTCCTTGTACTGGACAAAAGAAATGGTTCACTACGTCTGTAGCTCTATTATGGTTCCTCAGCTGTTCAGACTTAATGCAGTGGCTCACTTCTCTTTAACATGCAGGGGAGGAAGAAGCAGGCAGTGATGGAAGAAGCTGAGCACTAGGCAGTCTTGACATTTTTTTCATTGCTATGGTTACCAGACTGGGGTGGAATTAGGAGAAAGACATGCATTGTCTCCTAACTGCTGACTTCAGAAAGAAATGAAACCACAGCCATGTTCTTTAAGGGGTCTTAACCCTTTTGGTTACCCCACTAGTATTTAAAATGTTACATTTCTGTGTATATACCATAAAGATGTTGCAAACTTTGTGCATATGAGTCTAAATTGTGACAGTAAATTATTTTATTATAGCTGAGCTTGTGTTTATTTGTTTTGGAGATATTTAGAAACTAAATTATTATAAATCCCTAGAAACAGTTACACTGATTTTTAGAAATATACCGTATTTGCTCAATTATAAGATGACCCTGATTATAAGACAACACCCCAAAATTTGAATATTAATTTAGAAAAAAAGAAAAAGCCTGAATATAAGACTACGCTATAAGAAAAAAAGTTTTATTAGCAAATATTAATTTGTGTAAACAATTTTTTCATATTTAATAAAAACTATAATTGAAAAAAATGCATTTTGTGTTTTTATTCCCTTTTGTTTGCCAATCTGTCCCACGGCTTGCTACTCTGCCCCCCCAGATATGCCTTATACCAACCAATATGTCACTCTGCCTCCCTATTATGCCACTCTGCCCCCCCTGATAAACCTTATACCCCCCTATATGCCACTCTTCCTCCCTGATATGCCCCTTTGCCCCCCTATATGCCACTCTGCCCCCTCATATGCCTTATACCCCCTATATGCCACTCTGCCGGTGGACGTCTGCGCGATCCACGTAGACAACCTCCGCTGCTACCAGGGACTTCCACCGGGGCTTTTATTACCGAGCACCGGAAGGTCACGTCAAGCTGCTACCTGACACTTCCGCCCTGGCGGATGTTTCGGGTAGCAGCGGAGATTCTCTGTGCATATCCCGCCGACGTTCACCGGCTGCCGGTGAACGTCTGCACGACGCGCGTGGACAACCTCCGCTGCTTCTGGGCGGTACTTCTGCCAGGGAGCAGCCGGGGTTGTCTGTGCGCATTGTGCAGACGTCCAGCGGCTGCCAAAGAGGAGGATCTAGGTCCCCTGCAGCGCTGCAGGGTATCTGGATCTTAGTCTTGTAGTGAGACCTCTATTGAAGTCTGATTAGAAGACAACCTCGAATATATGACAAGGGGTATTTTTCAGAGCATTTGCTTATAATCGAGCAAATACAGTATATATTATGCAGGGCCAGCCGAGTATTAATTTTCAGTGCTGCCCTGGGATGTGACACCAGCCTCCCTTTTCCGCACTGCAATCCTGTTCCTGAGCACTGATATATAATGTCCGAGGCATAACAATGTCATCATTGCACCCAAACAGCTTGTCTGGGCCTTCCTTGCCCCTCCCAACATGTTGCGACCCCTGTAGTTACACCACTCTATAGCGTTATATGGCGGTGCTCCACCCATAGGAACATGCAGTTCCAGGCAGAATTTATCTATGGAGGTCTGTGCCACAGTCCTCCAAAGGGTTAATCGGCCAGCTGAGGAGATCGGTGATTACCCTTTTAACTCACTGTCCATTAAACAGCGCCACTACAGGAAGCTTAATTCCCCACTAGGGCGATCTCTCCCTGGTAACAGCAGAGGGACCACCTCAAGCCTTCTTGAAGCTCACTAGGGTTTGCCTTTTTTGTCATGCGTAGTAAAGTCAGGGAGTCAGCTGGTTTAGTAAATAGACCCCTGTAACGTGTGGTATAGGAAAATGTCTGGTTCCCTATTGTAAAACTAATACAAAATGTCATTTTTAGTACGTTTACATTGGGTTTATTTATTTACTATAAATTTCATTCCCTAAACTGTGAGCTAGTAGGTTAATTGAGAGATAAAATCGCACCTCACTGAGTACACGTCAGTGGAGATGTTTAAATGAATGAAGTATAACTCGCAATGCATAGATACTAGGGATTTGTTCTGAAAACGTTGTTATATAATGAGTATTTCTGAATGGTTTTCACAAAGTGGATGCCGGAATCAGACTTCCTTTGTTTTATAGAAACTCACACAATAAATGCTGGTTTCCTTGCTTCCTTTTATTTGTGCTTTGCGGTCACTAACAAACACTTCAGGTTGCTATAAAACACAGAGGCTGGGTGGGTTCAATTCCAGACGAGTCTTTTGGGAGTTCAGACGGAAGGAGGGAGGCAGTATTCATTTACAACAAGCAATTCTGGAGCTGTAGTGCTTTCTAAAGGTGCCATTTTTTTCTCTCGTTACAGGTTAAGCGTGCATATTGAAAAATGGTACTTACAGAGTACTTGAGTATACTTTCTTCATTGGTGGGGCTGAATGGGACATTAAACCATCCTTTTAAATAGATTATTATTTCTTCCCAATATTAAGTGTGTTGTGTTTTACGTGTATTTTAAGAAAAAGTTGGTTAATTCACAGAATAATATTCCCTTCATTTTAAATTGTTAAAAATGCATGTGGTATTTAGACTTGTGCATTCGGATTCGAAACTAATAAAAAGGAAGCTGTGAGCTCTGAAGTTTCATTTGCATTTTGTTGCTTTTTCACACTCGCTTACCTTCACTCACGTTCTCACTCTCTCACATTGTCTCCCTACGACTTCCGTGTCCACATCTCTTTTTTCGATGCTGTCTTCTTTCTTTGTCCACGTCTCCCTGTTATTATCTCCATTAACCAGTACCCCAGGCTCTGCCCTTTTGTAAAAGTACTCCAAGAAGCTAGAATAATGCAGACAGATTTGTGGAGAAAGGGAAGTGCAGAAATGCTTTTCTTTTTCTGCCAATCCGTCTGAAATATTCTGGCTTTTGAAGTCATTTTGTAAAAGGGTGACTTTGACAGCATGCAGCAGGGAGGCGGGAGAAACGACTGCATTTTCACGGTGTGAAGTCAGTGTGTGTGTGTGTTAATGTATATTGTTGGATAGCATGCGTAGAAGAGTGGTGTTGAGCATAGGTTGTTGTGTGTGTTACCATATGGTGTAAAGGTGAGTGTGTCAGCAGTAGTGTAGTGCTTAAGTGAGTGTGCATGAGCATCTGGTGTTAGAGTGTGTGTGTTAATGTATGGTGTTAGAGTGTGTGAATTACTATTTGGTGTTAGCTTATGTGTGGGTGGGTGTGAGTGTCTGGTGTTGGAATGTCAGGGGTGAGGGTTAGTGGCTCCTGGGAGATGAAGAGGAGCAGCAGCAGAAAGAATATAAGTATGTACAGTGTTACAGTGAGTGGCTGAGTTTGGGTGTTAGGATGTACCGTATGTGTATTAGTTATGGAGGGCCCCCCAAGAAATACTCCACCCAGGCACCACTAACCCTGGTCTCACCCTTGCTCTCATAAAGTGTGCTTATGAGGGGATTGTAATGGCATGTGGCCCAGTCTTTAAACATGTATCGAGGCCCAAGATTTCTGATGCCAGCCCTGGCTAAACAAAAGATTAACACATGGTTAATTTGTGAAATCAGCATCTTCAAATTGACTTTTTTTATATAACATCAATGTGTAACCGAGACATCAAACATGACTTATATGAACAGTTTGAACTTGAGCCTGAGAATAACAACTCACTCTTACTTTAGCACAAACCAATATTCATCTAACGTACACACAGTGCATCGATCAGTGCTGCAGTTTAATAACATAATCTGTCTTTAATTCTATGTTGTTTTGTGGTGAGCTAATCCACTGGTTTCTACTCCATGTGTTGAGCGCTGCAAATAGCAGGATCACCCCAGCTGGCCCATGATGAACGTGTGGGACAGTTTGGCAGGACAGTGCACGGGGCGCCACACTCCAGGGGGCGCCGCTGCGGGGTCCGCCGCCGCCACAGGGTCCGCTGCCGCCCCCTCTGCACCTAAATGAAAACATCGTTTTTTGTTGTTGTTTTTTTTAACTTTATTTAACATCCACCATGTTAAATAAAGTTTTTTTAACTTTATTTAACATGGAGGATGTTAAATAAAGTTAAAACAAACAAACAAAAAAAACCCAATGTTTTCATTTATGTCCCGGGCAGGGGCGCTGAGCGGTTGCTTGTGAAGTTCTCAGGAACCGCTCGACGCCCCTTACTCTCCATGACTCCGTCGCGGTGCCGGCATCTCATGTTGAGCGCCGGACTATTTGAAGGGGCGGGGGGGTAGTTTGAAGGGGCGGGGGGGTAGTTTGAAGGGGCAGAGGGGGTAGTTTGAAGGGGCGGGGGGGTAGTTTGAAGGGGCAGAGGGGGGGTAGTTTGAAGGGGCGTGGGGGTTGTGAGGGGGGGTGCCAGAGGAGTAGTTCGCACAGGGCGCCAGAACACCTAAGGCCAGCTCTGCCTGAAAATCATGTCCCACAAACACTAGGACAGTTGGGAAGTATGAAATAGCCTTCCTTGAACACAAATTCACTTTTGGCTGAGCTACCAATGCTCAAAATGGGATATCCAGAAATTCTGTTGCCCTCAAGGAGCAGGGAAAGGTTGTTTGTGATAAGGGTTCTCAAATTAGTCCATTCTGCTGATATTGTTATTCTTTATATAGTGCCATCGTATTCTGTAGCACTGTATAAGATTTATTGAGGAGACATTCTTTGACAGAAGCGAGACCGCCTTGATCCTTTTTACCTCTTTATTTTATTGAGGTGAACAGATAACAAACACATTAACATTTAGAAATACTTGCCATGTAATCCCACTCACCTGTCATTACATCTATATTCCCAGCTATAATAATCGTACCAGAGAAATGGCGGAGTGTGACTGCAGGTCAGGATTACTACACGGAAGGAAGATTAATCTGCTCAGTTGGTGCTTTACCAGAAGGAAGCTGGGATCCTGTGACTCAGCTGCTGGACGTATGACTCCGGGGAACGCCAGCTGTCTCTGGGAGGATCTGTCCACAAGCTGTTATTTTATTCTACCTAGTTGAAAGAGTAATACAAAGAGTGACCGCCGTAATAAAAAAAAAAAAAAAAAAAAAAGAAAAGAAAATCAATGTAAAAAGCATGGAATTTCACAGCAGTTTATTGTTAATTAGTTGAGGACTAATTCCTCTCTTACTATCAAACCTTTTCAGATTTGGGTCCTTAAGGCATGATCACAGTATGACAGCATTGTTCATGCAGAGCAGTCTGTTATGTGTAACAGATGAAGGTGCGGAACAAGGAAGGATACAGATACGTCTTAAGTACGGCTCTGATTTGAGCCCTTGCAAATTCACCGTATGTTCAATCTTCCTCATAGAGAATTTGTTATCAAATTATGAAAATCAGTCAGTTGCCGGCTCTCCTATACTAAAAGGGTGTCTCGGAACTCTCTCTGCATCAGTCGAGTGCCTTTTTAATACAAATATGTCTTAATCTTGTTTGTAAGTGAAGTGATGGGAGTGCCTGGGGGCTACACAGTGCAGCTGTACCGGTACCCCACTAAGAGGGGGCAGGGGAGAAATAAAGCTCCAGTGGGATCTGGAGCTTTATTCTTAAATCTTAAATGTAAGACAAGACCAAGGACTTGATTAAGGTCTGTGAAAAATGGACATACTTGATGTGCCGAATGTTTCATATCTGCTTATGGCAATAACGGTGCAAGGACTTTGATGACAAAGATTCTACAGCCACACTGGTACGTGGAAAATTGCTTGTAATTGTTAATGTGCAAATGTAAACACAATGGACCGAGAACTGATCATTATTCTATGTGACAAATCATCACTTTCTATCACCTAATTTCTGTTGAGAAAATAACTCGTAAATAGAGTGTATATTGCCATGTTTCCATCACCATGGAAACTAAAGAACAACCCAATAGTGGCTAGTCCTTCATTACTTATTCAGAAGATCTCTTGTCACCAGTCATGTGTTACCATAGCAACCACAAGAGGTTGAGGGGGAGGTGATGCTAGCAAGTACCAGATGCTCATTACCATCGCTATTGTTCTCTGCATATTCTCTCCAGTAGGGGGTTATCACATAAATGCAAACCTGGGCAATCTGACCATGGAGTGCATAGAATGAGGGGTAAAAAAACAAAAAAAAAACACCTCCTTTATTTTATATTAAATGCAGGGAAACATCTACCAATAGAAAAACACCAAGATATGTCCTGTCAAGCAATCACTGAAAATGACACGACACAACATTAGGTAGGATAATAAAGTCTAACCTTGATGGTTCTGCTTTGCAGGATGATTTAGACAAGGGGACCGGGCAGACAAGTAGCAAATAAATTTCAATACAGATAAATGTAAAAAGTTATGCACTATGGGGGAGAAAACAACCACGCAACATATACATTAAATGGTATCTCCCAGAGATATGGTATCTCTCCTCTACTAAGGAGAAGGATTTACATATAACTGTAAGACAACAGACTTAGCAACAGTGCGCAATGCCAGTGAGCAGCTGCAAAGGCCAATAAGATATTGTCACGTATAAAACTGGGTATTGCCTCTTTTCAAATAAACGGTAACACCTCACCTTGAATTTGTGGTGCAAGTCTGGGCACGTTACTTGAAAACGACATTATAGAGCTAGAAAAAGTGAAAAGGAGGGCTAAAAAATTAATAAGGGGATTGGAAGATCTCAGTTACCAAGAGAGACTCAAAGAGTGGCATTTATATATTTTGAAGAAGGGGATATTATAACATTGTATAAATATGTGTAACGCCAATATAAAGAGCTTTCCAGTAAACTGTTCATTAACAGAAATGTACAAATGAACAGGAGGTCATCCTCTGAGACTGGAAGACAACAAAGGAAGGGATTCTTTACAATTAGGGCAACAAAAGTTTGGAATTCACTGCTTAGAGAGGTGCTTTTATAAAAAAAAAAAAGATGCCTTCAAAAGGAGCCTGGATATTTATTTTTTTTAGAAAAGTAGAACATACATGGGTAGAAATTATAGAATAAACATTAATATTTTAGAGCTTCTTGATCCAAGGAGAAATCCGACTGCATTTTGGGGGTCACAAAGGATTTTTCCCCTAAATAGCAAAATTCTGAAAATAACCTGACTTGGCTTTCCTTTGGTTCAAAAGCATGAAGGATATGTAGAAGGGTTGAACTTGATGGAGCTAGGTCTTTTAACCCAAATTACTGTTACTATGTAGCTCGCAGTTAAAGCACTAAAACACACTTGACCGCCACGCAAACATCTGATAAATATTTTACTAGCTTTTATTAAACCTGTGTCTATATGCAAATAGCATTGTTATAATTGCTACAGATAGTGCTTTTAATACATTTTTACATCACATAACCCACCTTCAATAAAGTGCAAAAGGGATGGATGCAAGTCCCTGAGATGTTGTTCCGAACAGCTGCCCTTTTGGAAAGAAGAAGAAAAAGCTGTCTCAAATTAGGTATTTTGCTTCTTGTGAGCCAGTAAGGACGCATGCAGTGTTTCCTCGACTCTCACAGGAAAATCCAGCTCAGCACGCAAGTGACTTGATGAGCCAAGCCTGGGCTCGGCTCTGCCCAACTCATACCATATAACATCTAATGTTGTATTAGGATTCCCTTTGTTTTAAATCTACTAACAAATTACTATTACACTTTGGAACAAAAGCTGGCTATATTGAATGTGTATATTTGGTTCCAAGATCTATGCTATTTTTCTCCATGAGTTACTTTGTCTGTAACTAATTAAACAAACATATGCAGTAGACTTGTGCATTCATATTCGGGCGAACATAAAGACGAACACGAAGGTTGTATTTTCGTTGTTCAGCCCGAATACTGAACATACGAACATGGCGGCGGCGGCCAACGTATATGAAGACACACAACACGAAGAATCTTCGTCTTCGTTTACTACCTTACCTACGCAGCATTGCAGGGGTTAATGGGAGCGGAAATCCTTAGGTTCGCCACCAGGAGTTAAAGGGCTGCGGGAACGACTTTATTGGTTGCCTGGCACAAAGCTTACTGCGTTAACCTCTTCTACAAAAAAACTAAGAAAAAAAAGAACACGAAGAATGTACGCGAATATTCGCCCGAACCGAATACAGGAACGGACGAATATTCGTGGAATACAAAGATTTTTTCTCCCCACAAAGACGAACAGGAAGAGTTGGCCAGCACCCAAGTCTAATATGCAGCACTGCCAAAAATAGAGTAGGAAGATCAATAGGGCCCATATTATATATGGAACTTACAGGGCCGGCCCAAGACAAAATGCTGCCTGGGGCGAAGTTTAAAATGCCGCCCTCCCCCATTATCTACACTTCCTCTCCCTGCCGCCCCCCCATTATGTACCCTTCCTCTCCCTGCCGCCCCCCCATTATCTACCCTTCCTCTCCCTGCTGCCCCACCCATTATCTACCCTTCCTCTCCCTGCCGCCCCCCTCCATTATCTACCCTTCCTCTCCCTGCCGCCCCCCCATTATCTATCCTTCCTCTCCCTCCCTCCCCCCCCGTACTTACCTTTAAACAGAGTCTCCCTGCTTGGTCTCGGTGCCGGTTTGTAATGCTGAGCGCCGGAAATGACGTCATCTTCTGGCGCTCAACATTACTACAAGCCGGCACCGGGACCGAGGTAGAGGGCTCGCATAGGAGAGAGAGAGGGGCGCCGAGCGGGTACTGACAACTTGGTAAGATAAAACCAGTCGGCGCCCCTTTAAAAAAAAAAAAGGGCTTGGGCTTGCCGCCCCTTCAAAAGTGGCGCCTGGAGCGGTTGCCCCACTCTCCTCCATTGTCGGGCAGGCCCTGGGAACTTATGTATATGCTTTGACTAGATAGAATTCTACACAACTAGGGCTTATTAATAGTCAAACCATACATGCTAATTCCTGAATTTGCTGGGACAGTCCTAACAACCAAGTGAATGTTCTGCCTATTGAGACTGCCTGCTTATGGGCACTATGCATGCAGAAAAGTAGATGTGGATGTTCCTTAGATTGGCAGAAGCACACATTATGTTACAAGCAAACCTGGGTTCCAGCGTGAGACCACCAAAACTTGGCAAGTATGGTCAAACCACTTAAATATATATTTTAAGCAAACTTGTTCAATGGATTGTGTTTAACATTGTTACTATAGATTTATCGAGCACCACCATATTCCACAGCGCTGTATGAAAAAGTAGCGCATCACATAACAACTTGGACCTACAGAAACAAAAGGTGAAGAGGGTCCTATACATTGTCCTAGACGTGTACATTTTTGCTAAGCCTCTCTTAGACTTAATGCCTGGCTTAACCCAAGAGGGGAGAAATTTTTTTTTTAAAGGCACCCACAACGGGATAAAATCTTTTTTCCTGTACCATTATTGTGTCCTTAAGGCCGTCACTTTTTCTGTTTAGAAATTTAACGAATATATATTTTAGATGTTACTAAAACCAGTTTGGACACAACACCAAAATAATTAAATTATAATAAAAATTCCTTTTAGTGGATTTATTGCAACAACTGCGTCTGCGTGAGCTCGGCTGCGGGTCTCCCATCCGCCCTGCAGAATGCACAGAGAGAAGCAAGCGTGTACGTTCTTCCGCAGTGTCTCTGCAGCAAGGGCGGGCCTGGACCCTTTGTAGACACAGGCGGTGATCTGAGACACAGCAAAAGGATGTGTAATGGAGGGGGATGGGTGACAAGGACTGCAATGCGGCAAAACCCTGCAGTAGAACAAGGGGAGGCGCAGCAACAAAAAAAAAACTCTGACAAAGCTTTTCTTTTTCTGTCTTCCACATATTTTAGTTTCTGAACACTTTCTTTTCACAGTGAATTAAATACTGATAAGAAAAAAAGGACGTGAGAATGGGAGAAGAAAAAAAAAACCCTGTAAAATAAAAGCTGGCACAATGCGCATGATATACAATTAGTGAATAAAGGTGATTAGGCGCTTTGTATAGCAATCGAGTGTAAGGGGTTAATGCAGCTCACTTTAATAAGTAGAAAACACCCCAAACTACTGTATTTTATAGGATCCTTATGCATAATATACCCCTCAATCCATCTGCACATTTTCCAATATATATATATATATATATATATATATATATGCAGAGTAATGTTTGTAGACATTGGCTCATAAATGTATATAAATGTATAGGGTTGCATTATTTGTTCACTGGAGACATGATAAGCCACCACGACATCTTAATTTTAATACAAGGCATGGACAGGGCACTGCCATAGCCCTGTAGCATGAATTATTCATAGAAGCTCTGATGGCATTAACCTTTTAAAGATGTTTTGGCTACGAGGCCTAATCCTACATATTAGGAGGACAAGCATCAAACTCCATTAAAAAAATTATACATAAAAGTACCCACCTTGGGTATAATCTGCAGCCTTGCAGTTGCCCTCCTCATTCATGGTGGAATGATTATTGGCACTGATTGGCTGCTTGAAGGAACCAATGAAGGTCACAGTACGCAATATAGCATAGGGTATTCTGGCTATTAGTCACTTAGAAGCAGCTGTGCATCTGCTATGGCTCATCAATAACCCCTGGGAAAGCAGATGGGATCAGCTTTTATTGTAGCAGGAAGCAGGCTCTGACCACTTATTTGTTTTTAGAGCTATGGATTCTATTCAATATAAAATGCAGTCCATATGTTCTGGTCTGGACTGTCCTGGAACCAGTATATGGACTAATAATAGATATTAAGGAAACACTAGCGAGACATATATGGTTTAAAGTGTAAACAAAATACCGGAGCTGTTTTTACTTGCATGTAGAATGGTGAAAACCCTGTTTAAATGCACGTTTCTGGGTTGGGCTTCCGTGAATTCCCCCCAGTATGTATTGTTGATAAGACAATAAGGTACAGTTAGCCGCCAGACACTGGCGGAGATGAGCGTTTGGATCATTCGCAGGCATGGGCTCAGTTTAGGGCGTTGGCTGCCTGCATTGCACTGACAGATGAATAGCACCAACATGCAGCTGTACAGGGCAGTAAGCATTGCTCTCAGCCAACGCTGCATATTTTGGAAGAGAAGAACACCCCCTCTTGTGGCAGGGAGTGATAGTAACACTTCAACAGCAGCTACAGTTTCACATGCAGAGAAGGGGCTATGAGCATGAGACTGGAAGAGAGAGAGGAGAGAGAGATGTGCGTACACACTGGTTTTAAGCTCAAATCACATCACCCATTTCCAGGACACATACACATTGTACATGCTGGGGGCCAGATGTACATCTGAGTAAATGATTCTCTTCCTTGAGTTTATACATCCCACATACTGCAGGGGGCAGCACTTTACCTGTGCTGGTCAGCAACATATGTCTTGGAAAAAATGGCTGGTGTGGTAAGTCAAACAGCTACTCATCTCCGAGATCTTTGGTAATATGAAGCGGACGGTATCTTCCCAGCTTAAGTCATTGTTCACTGCAAACAAAATGTGGCGGTGACCAGATGTACAGATACTCGCACAAAATACAATAAAAATGCGTCAAAACTCGGAAGTAGTGTTTTTGCATAAGTGTCACCATAAAATGTGATGCATATGAAAACTGCACATTATTTTAAAGACAACAGGACTGGCTTTGCCCTGGCAGTGATCTGACTGGTATGCTAGTCTGTTCAGCTGGCATGGAAGGGGTCAATCCTCCTAACTGTGTTGAGTATATGTTGTTTTCCATTTATCTCCCAGCTCTCATAGGTTTTGCTTAAACCAAAGTATTAACTCGACTATAAAATATATTAACTCGACTATAAAATATATATTTTTAATGATCTTCTTATAATCAAAGTCGTCTTTTATTCAGACCTCAGAACCGCAGCACAGCCGACTAATCCTAGGGGACACGGAAGCGAGAGAGCAACAAAACCAAAAACGGTGGCTTCGGTTTTTTTCCAATACGGTCATCTTATATTCAGGCCTTTTTTTTTTCATTAAGATCCACAGATGAGAGAGTGTCTTAAAATAGGCTCAAAACTCAAACTTAAGTATCTCCTCTGAAGCCAATGTCAGAGTCAAACATCTCCTGGTCACTAAAGTGCATGCACGCTATACTCACCGATACCAGATCCAGTGCAAGAGTTCCAGTGCAGGGGGTCTAATGACGGGAGCAGAAAAAATAACTTCCTTTTAGGAGACAATGGGAGCGCTTTCCTGCCACTTATTAGCTGCTTCAAGTAGCAAACAGCAGGGCAAACAAACAGGACCATGGAGAGGAGACACGATGCAGCGTCTCCTAAAAGGAAGTGGTTTTTACATGTTGAAGAAGGCACATCAAAGCACTCACAGTGTACTTTAATATGCATTCTTTATTGGTTAGTCTGCTTGGGATGAAATGTTTCTTACAAGTACTTTACGTTCAGATTTAGACAAATAAAATACATTCTTTACGATGCTTCAAAGCTTCAAAGACTTAAATGAATGAGAACCAGAGTCTCAAAATCAGATAAAACCCATTCAGTCTATCTAGTCTCCTGGTGTAAACCCCTTACTTTCTCCCTGGTTTTATATTGTGGATAGCCTTATGCCTACCCCATGCATGTTTAAATTCCCTTATTGTATTAATTAACACCACTTATGCTGGAAGGATGTTCCACTACTCTACTACCCTCTCCACCCCTATGTTACTAATAATCAATGACCAGCCTTCAGTAAAGCTGCCAGGACAGCTTCTTGTCAAATCCATATAGGAAACGTAAATATTTCATTCACGTCTAATAAATAGGTGGCTGGCTTATGCAATAGTGTCCTGGTCCCATAACTTCTAAACAGGAAACTGCAGATGGTAAGGAGAGGTTGACTGGAATGGCACTCAGTGGTCCAAGCAAACAAGTCAGGGATGGGCTAGGGATTAAATTTGTTCCTATCGCTTAAAAGCCTGTGGTCAATAAATGACGTATGGGTAGCCACACAGTAGGCTCTTACACTTTGCAGAATAGAACGAGCGGGAATTATGGCAAGTGAGAGGTGCCTTTGGGCACAGACAATTTGCACAGGCTGGCCCTCTGCATTTCCAAAGCAGCACACTGCATCAATGGTAGTCTGGGGCATGGGTACGGCGGCCTCTGTGCTTCAAAGCTTTTACAATAACTAAGTTCATTTATTAAAACTACCTAGAGCGTGTACTTTGTATCCCATTTAATTGTCTACAAAGTCTTCCTTAACTAATACAAAAACAATCAACATGTTAACAATAGGAACGAGATAATGGGGAGGACTAATTAGGTGATCATGAGAGGAAGAGGACGATGAGATAGAAACCCAACCTAGTTGATGAACTGAACCCAAATGAAGAGCTATTATTCTTGCCTTTTCCGTACAAGCAGACAGCCATGCAACATGTGACTAAAAAAAAGAGCTTCTTACTGGTTGATCCTGTCACATGACAAGAAGCAGGAAAGGGGCCCCATGCACAGAGTAGGTCCCCATCTGGACTCCGTGCACAGGAAGTAGTGTATTCATGCACTGCACACACACACACACACACACACACACACACACAAATTACAGTGCAGCAAGTGGGGGCATGTGGGGCAATTGCCCCTTGTTAATCCTCTGTCCACACATTAAGAGCCATGTTACTAAGCAGCGCACTGGCCTGTCGCACATTAGGCATGCCTTCGCAGTTCATATTTTTATTTATTTGTGCCTTTTTCCAAATATTTACCTCCAGACTGTGGTATACTGTTGCTTTAAGAAAGGACACTCTGGACTGTTTGTGGGGGAACTCTATGGTCAGTGGCCATTTTAAGTTTGAGTTCAGTTGACAGTTTGAATGTTATGTTTTGGATCTGAGCTGAATAAAGAACTGCTCTGTATAACTACCATCAAGTAGTGCTGGCTCCTGCTCTCCATGTTAAACACTACATACAGAAAACACTACACAGACATTTGCATGTCAGGTGGGTTTTAGAGATATATCCACCCGGAGGAGAAGAATCAGAGAAGAGAGAATAAGCAATATATTTTAGCCCCTCGTAACACTATTTATGAGGAATGGCCTATCCCAGTGAGCTTCTATTCCAAGAAGGGCCGAGTTGGCCCTGCGCAATACATAGTTAATGCGGGCAAATGACTGCAGTGTCTTATCTCCAACGGAACTATGCATTATTCAAAACCAGCTCGGCTCTTATTACAGAGATTGGGCCTTTCTAATGCACAGCATATAAGCGCGGGGGAATGTTCAACTGTCCCATATACAGGAGTGAATATGCCCTCTCTGTGTATTAGGTCACACCTTTTATTTTTTTCATTTCAACAACCATGCTACGTTGGAAAATAATTTATTAGTCTTTTATGGTATCATAATTAAAAAGCTTAAGCTGAATGTACAGCGGTCCTAAGTATTTGAGACACAATCCATTGATTTGTGGAGATCCTTAAAGAAAAAAGGATTTCTAAGTAACTCACAGTAAGGAAGAGGGAACGCTCAATATGATACACAAATGTATGCACTATGGTGGCAGGCATCGAAAACCAGGTATTAATTATGAATAAGTGTACCCTTACTAATGAAATCATTACAAATGTTTAGATTGTAAGCTCATCTGAGTTGGGTCTCTACCTTTTGTTTTTGTAAGCCCAACTTGCTATCTGATATGCGTTATTTGTTATGCCCTGTTTACCAATACATTCACATTGCAGAGTACAGATGCACTATATAAATTAATAATATCCACTTAAAATATAAATATAGAAACAGTGAATTTCATAGCAGATAACAACCATCTAGTCTGCCCATTTTCCCTGATGTAAGATTCAATCGGTCCTTGATCTTCTTTTAGATTCTGGATAGCTTTATGCCTATTCCATGCATGGTTAAATTCCACTTCTAATGGTAGGCTGTTCCATTTATCTACTACCCTATCAGTAAAGTAAAACTTGCTTACATTACATCTAAACCTCCGACTCTCTAGTTCTAGTCTATGACCTCTTGCTCTCCCACATTTGTGGCTTTGAAATGCTGCATTCTGTTCACCAAATATAATACCCCTTAACAGAGACTTTAAGACTTTCTTGCTGGCACTGGATTCCAGGTATGTATTTGTAGCTTTATTTCTACCAATGTCTGCATGATATGTTGTCTTTTTCCATCCATACATTTATTATATTTTGGATTTCTTTAATTCCACAACACCAACATTACACTATCTGCTATGATTTTATCTATGGAAATTGCCGTGCATATTAGCTACAACCAAATTCAAATACGCTTCTGGTGAACTCATAGTACAAAAGAGAAATGTAAATCTACTTTCAGGAGGTCTGATGGCACATTTGCCAGGCAAATAAAATTGGTTTACTATTATGGAGTGACAGATACACTATAAAGGACAAAATTATTGGGACACCTGGCATTACACCAACAGGGACTTTTGTGAGGTCAGGCACTAATGTTGGACGGGAAGGCTTGGCTCACAATCTCAGTTTCAGTTCATCCCAAAGGTGTTCGATGGCTGACTGACCGGCACAGAGCCATGACCTCAACCCCATTGAACACGTTTGGGGTGAACTGGAACGGAGATAGTAAGCCAGGCCTTCTTGTCCAACATCAGTGCCCGACCTCACAAAAGCTCTACTAGATGAATGGGTGAAGATTCCCACAGAAACACTCCAAAATTTGGAAATCCTTCCCGGAAGAGTGGAAGCTGTTATAGCTGCAAAGGGAGGACCAACTACATATTAATGTCTATGGATTTAGAAAGTCCCTGTCGGTGTAATGGTCAGGTGTCCCATGACTGTTGTTCATATAGTGTACATCTGCTGCATGCAGGGCCAGTCCCATGGTCAAAATATGTCTTTGGTGATGTCATCATTCATTGCATGTACTTGCTTATTGATATAGCAGAGGTTCTGGTAGCAGAACTAGCTCTGTTCCCCAGAAGCTTGCCTAGAATGCCTTGAATCCATATATTGGGGGTTATATATATAAAGGTATTGTAACTGCAAAAGTATCAAAAATGTTGGGTATTTTGTATGTGACACATGTTCCAAAAACTAGATCTATGAATGAAAAGACACACCAATCTATAAAATTATTCATTTGAGTCATATGTTGTTTACATAGTTTTTGCACCAAAAACATGCAACAAAATTATCTGACCACATCCTAAGTCACCCACATGTATAAAAGGTGTTCTGTATATACCACTATTTCATGAGCTGCATTGTGCATACCACGCATTTTTGACACATTTATACATGTTTAATAGCTGTGTAGTCGTGTCCTACTACTATAATGTTTCCCAGAATAGCCTTAAAAAGAAATTTGATATGTTCCTGCTGAAAATCAGCACTGAAGTAAGGAAAGGGTTAGCATGTAGTAACCAATTACCCTTAGCCATATTGTTAAGCAGGTATATAACCCCTACCTTCCCATGTCTCAGGTAGCTAATGTCTTAATTAGTCATACAAAAGGTAAACTGCTACTACACAAGCATTTAACACACACCTGCAGAAGAGTAGCTTTATGATTGGCTATCTATAAGTTCTGTTTTGGTAAAATAAAGCCTATTTTGTTAATTTCCCAGATAGCTCAATTGAAAATGCTAAAATACATTAAAGCGACAATCCGCTTTACTGCATATGATAGCTGAGTGGTCCCTTTAATTTCTTTGTGTGGTCCCCCTTGAAATATATGGGGGGGATCCTGCAGAATCCCTTCCTATAGCATTGGCCTCTCCTCCTATCCCCAACTCCTTAGCTTGCAGAAGATGCGTTTGGCTAAATTCATCACCTGCTGTCCGCACCTATGTGATCTAGGCGCTGCCAATTAACTTCAGTGTGCTTGCTTGCTGAGGGAGCTAATGAGACCCCTGTGTGCATGTACAGAAAGTAATCCAACTGTTTTAAGCTCTAGTGCTTTCCTTCCACTCTAATCAGTCAAGCAAGGCTATAGAAGGGTTATTGTACTGAAACTCCAGAGCTGCAGCTTTTTCTAAAGGTAAGTACTTTAATGTGTATTTTTTGTTGCTGAGACTTCATGGGTCATTAGGCTGTCTCTTTAATGTTGGTATTATTTATTTTCATTGTGCCATCATAGTTATTTATATGTAGTGGTAATTTCAAATCTCACATTTTTGGAGGGATTTTTGTAAGAAAAAATATTTAACATATTCTTTAATATTAAGGTTAATGAAGTACAGAGGCTTGAAAGTTTTTTTCTCTCTCAGATTTCTTTTGTGTGTTTGGGTGAAGTTGGCCACTATTCCGCCTAATCACCATACCCCCTTTTGTAAACGTTCTACTCTTTATCTACTCAAATGCTGCCAACAACTCTGCAACCTTTTAATGATTGAAAACGTGATTCTATGGAATCAGATTCTATGGCAGGATGCGTTTGAAGTTCATTTAAACTTTTGCAAAGCTGGGATGGCTGTATATAGCTAATATATCAAAAACACACATACTTCCCAAGAGTCCAGGATTTTGTGGGACAGCCCAAATTTTCAGACACTGTCTTGTGTAGCTGCTGCAATATCCCACCTGGGGTCTTCTGATCTCCACTGATGGCTCAGGAAGGTGTACTGTGACCTCCACTGTCACTCCCAAGCAGCCACCTTGCGGTGCTCTAATGAAGAGTGCCGCAGGATAACTTTTCTGGTAATCCCCCACTCCACCTCTGGCTGCACCCCCAGAACACATATACATATATACTGGGCATTTTTCCAGAACACATACATTTCATTGCTCCTCTGCAGTCCCACATACTGCAGAGTGGCAATGAAATGTATATGTGTTCTGGAAAAATGCCCAATATGGCAGCTGTGTGTTAAAGGGTTATTCCAGTCCCTTTTTGATGCATGGTGGAATCATTGTTTCTTATTTATGGGATTTAGAAAATGAGACCTCTGTCTTATTTCCCTCCTTCCCGTCCTGCTTCTCCCATACCATCACAAAGCACTTATTCATTAAGGACATGCAACGCCTCCTATTCTTAACCCTTTCAGTGCTAACCCAGTATTCTATATGTAGAAGTGGACCCAGGTTGCCATTCAAGTATCTCATTGATAGATCACAGCTCCTCAAGTTGGAAGAAAAAACAAAGTGGAAGTTCATGGAGTAGACAGCCTAATATGCAGTGATGAATTCTTGCCTTGGCCAACTCGGAGTGTAGCAGGTCTGGGGGGCATTAGCACCTCTGCTGCTGTTAAGTTGGATGGTCCCTCTGATCTCCGCAACCAGTCCATCTACGCTACAGAGGACGGTGCTCAGCAAGAATGACCTCTATATCTCTTTGCCCAGCACTCAGGATGGAGGTTGTGGAGTGAGCAGCTGGAGGCTGCACCCATCGTAAATATGTCACTGCTAATAGAGTGACAGCATGCTGTCTCTTTTGTGAGATCAGCTGGCTAGCATGCTGGAAAAACGTACATTGGCATGGACCGCATGTGCAATCAACATGCATATACCACAAGGGGATGAAATTGACCACCAAGAACTTAAGTTAGCTGCCTAAACTGACAAAATACTTTTTATCGCCACTCAGCTCAATACCTTTGGCAAAATCTTGGCTTTTGAATAATTAAACTTCACATCCAAGATCCTCAGCAGTGAGTTTGACAAACATTCTGGTATGCGGTTTCCTATTCAAATGGACACTCCTGCCATCATATGCAATTTAATACATATGAAAGCTAATTGGCCCTTTTAAAATGTGTCTCTGGTCCCACTTAACAATATATCAAGGGATTCCGAAATAATTTCTCACTGAACCTGTAGAATGATAGCTGGAGCTGACTGGTGGGGAGTACACCATGTTTGCACTCTGATGAACAGAAGATGTGTATGACTGAGCATATCTACAAACATAAGAACTGGGGGCGAGGAAAGCGGCAGATGAACGGGGTGGAGGGGTCTGGAAAATTTCTTTATGCATTTGTAAGGGGACACTTGGCTATCATGCACTTGCAGGATTGCAACATGCATATGATGGCTGGAATGTCCCTTTTAACAGAAGAATGCCACCTTCACTTCATAACTAAATAATGTTATTATAACTATCAATATCCATATAGTTGTTATGGAGATACTTGGTTTAAACACTTGCAACTAGCGACGCACAAGAAACATTGTGTTAAAATTGGTGCTGCATCACGAGGAAGATGCTGATGACAGCCTGGTCTTTCCTCTGTCAGCCTGCATCCCTGGCTCAGTGCTGAAACCGTGTGTTTACTTCTCACCAACCCAAATGTATTCAAATCAAATAATAGTGCAGTGTATAAAATAGTGTTTTGGGGGATGTTGATCATGAACTGGGTTTGTTTTTTAGCAGTGGCACCTATTCTGCAAAACCCCCCAGCTCAAATGCTGGCTCTGCAGAACTCAGTGGGCAGGGGTCCTTTCCCTGCCACTGATTGGCTCCAAAAAGCCACTGGGGAGGTAGGCAGCATAACCGTTCCTTTATTTTTCCATTCTGAAGTTCTCTCCCTTCCCCTCATCCACTAACCAACAATTTTAAAATAGGAGAGCCATATCTTAAATGATTGATCCTATAGATCCTGAGAACAGGAAGTTAGGAAGGCTGCTCCCATGGTATACATATAGGATGGGTTAATGCATATGTGGCTAAAAGTATGTAACATAGTAACATAGTTCATAAGGTTGAAAAAAGACCAAAGTCCATCAAGTTCAACCTATATACATATTGTGTCCCTACTGTGTTGATCCAGGGGAAGGCAAAAAACCCTTATGAAGCAGATGCCAATTGCCCCATACCAGGGGGAAAATTCCTTCCCGATTCCAAATATGGCAATCAGAATAAATCCCTGGATCAACATTCTGTCCCTATTAATCTAATATCCATAACTTGTAATATTATTGCTTTCAAGAAACACGTCCAGGCTCCTTTTGAACTCTTTTATTGAGTTTACCATTACCACTTCCTCTGGCAGAGAGTTCCATAGTCTCACCGCTCTTACTGTAAAGAACCCCCGTCTGTGCTGGTGTAGAAACCTTCTTTCCTCCAGCCGTAGAGGATGTCCCCTTGTTATAGATGCAGTCCTGGGTATAAATAGGTCCTGGGAGTGATATCTGTACTGCCCCCTTATATATTTATACATAGTTATTAAGTCCCCCCCTAAGCAGTCTTTTTTCCAAACTAAATAACCCTAATTCTGATAATCTTTCTGGGTACTGTAGTCCTCCCATTCCCCTTATTACTCTGGTTGCCCGTCTTTGAACCCTCTCCAGCTCCACTATATCTTTCTTGTACGCTGGTGCCCAGTACTGTACACAGTGGACACCTCGCCTAATTATTTAAGAGTTAAGGTGTTTCAGACACACCCATAGCTAACAGGTGTATAAAATCAAGCACATAGGCATGATGTCTTCAGAAACATTGGCAGTAGATTGGTTTGTATATTAATGTCCAGTGAAAGGCTGGCTCCTTCTGGCCCGGGGGCAAGTAAAGTCAAGTGGGCCCCCTCACCCTCTTGTGCTTGTCCACTACTTGGTAATGCAAATGGACACTGGCACGCATATTTACACACCAACACATACTCTTGCTCATACACACTCCCTCTGAAACTTACACAGCTCGGGCACTCTTACACCTGCATGCACACCGGTGTTACGCAATCCTGATTCTCCATGTTGGAATGGGCCTTTGTTAAGACTTTTGGACTTGCCCAGGGGGCAATTGCCTCCTTGCCACTCTTAACATCCATGGTTTTGGAAGGGGACGTCCAGCAAGCACATATAGGTGTTAGTCACTTTTGGTCATATAGTGTGTGTTATTTATGTGTGTGTGTGTATAATCTCTATCATTTAAACCTAAACAAAATACGTAGATTTTATTTAGTGTACAGAACTACATAATGTAACATCGACTAAGGCATCCTGAGTATGAAGAATCAAGAATGTGGCTGTGCTGTAAAATGAGGCCTTTCATGAACCTTTTTTATGAAACAAAGTAACCCTTTCTGATCATGTAACCTTTAAACATTCCTGTGACTCAGACTGTTCCAACTGCCTGCGTTTGTCTATATAACTGTGAAAGCTGAATTTTTGAGGCCCAGCTAAGAGGGATCCTGTAGCTAGGAAAACGGCTGATACCAAAGTGCTCTGTCACTCTGGATAAATGCAGGCTCCTCCCTGTGTAAGAAAATCAGTGGTGAGAAAAATTTAATGTAACACAATCAGTCTTCAATCAGAATATCGTATTCACAAAATGCCATTAAATACTATATATAAAAAACGAAAGTGTGATGCTAAATGGCACAATTTAAAATGTATTAATCATATTAACGTGTGTGTGTGTATATATATATATATATATATATATATATATATATATATATATATATATATATATATATATATATATATATATATATATATATATATATATATATATATATATTATATAGGCAAACAATGCACTTCTGTTATCCCCCTCACAAGTTAAACCATGTAGAAACTTGTGTGGCCTAAATTTCATTTTCAAACATTCTGGCAATTCTCAGCCCTACTGACGCAAACTCTAGCACACAGAGTACTCTTAGCTGCATAGACCCTTTTACAATTATAATGACCACTCTGATTAAAACTCAAATCCAACTAGCCACTCTTACACACACTGTACTCAGCCAAGCAAGTGTACAAACACAAATCCCACACTCAGTCAAACTAATGCAGACATTTCTGAAACATGCACTCAACACATCTCAATCAAACATGATGGCACATTCGGACAGCTAGGTTACTTTTGGTAACCTAACTATTCCTAACTATTGAGTAACGCGTTTCAGCCACAACCATTGCTAACAGGTATATAAAATCAAGCACATAGGCACCCATCTCCATAGACAAGCATTGGCAGCAGGGCTGCCAAGTGCTGAAGCATGTAAAAATTGTCTGTCCTCTGTTGCATCACTCACTAGAGTTCCAAAATGCCTCTGGAAGCAACATCAAAGCAAGCAATGCATTTGGGTGGCCGAGCAGCTGCACTCAAGCCGAAGATCACTCTGCGTAATGCCAAGCGTCACCTGGAGTGCTGTAAAGCACATCACTGCTGGACTATGCAGCAGTGCAAATGTGTTCCCTGGAGTGATGAATCGCGCTTCACTTTCTTCACTAATGGACAAATCTAGGTTTGGAGGATGCCATGACTGTCTATACCTGGGAACTCTCCGGGTTTCGCCAGTTTTTGACATTAACACCAAAGATTATTTCTTGATTTATAAAGATTTCAAAAAAGTCTTTAGAAGCCATTGCATGTACCGTATTTAAAAAAATGGCTGGGGGCGGTCTGACAATATGTTAAATTTAATACTAATCTCAAAAGTAGCATCAGTGCTACTTCATGTGATAATTCTACTTCTTAGGAAAACCGACTTAACGCTTCAATTTTATTATGAAATTAAGCAAGTCGGCCAGTGACTCAATGATAAACAGTAGATAATCGTAGAGCAATCATAAAATACCCCATAAAACTGTCTGTATAGTACTGGTACACCTAGATGCCTAATTAAAACACCTATGAAAATTAATAGGATTGTCTTGAGAGTTCTTTACGTTGGCAAGGAAGGAAAGCATTGGGATTATGCAATTGTGCTTGCTCAACTCATGTGAGCCTGAGTGCATGCTCAGAACACCCAGTGGCGCTTGCTTCTTAGGGACAGCATCCACAAGTAAAGGAAATACAAAACAATTGTCAGTGAATCACCATTTGTAAATAGGCATTGTCCCATCTTCCTAATCACATGAACGCGTTCTTAATCATGTTTAATCATTGTTCCACGTTGGTGAAAGCTAATTGGTTGTAGCAATCTTTGTAATTGAAGGGATTACCTCAGAACAGGAAACTGACACCTTTCACATCATTTACTGTTACTCTCAGGGAAGCAGAGAACAAAACAGATGGCTGAAAATCCAAGAGCATGCGCTATATCTATAGGTGAATCGAGTTATTGGGTATTGCTACAGTCTGTGAAGGCAGCAGCATGAGCTGCCATGTTTAATCTTATCTCGGATCTCTATTTCGGAAGTGTTACTCGGTGACATATATAACGTTTTAAGATTAATATAATTCCTTTAAACCTTTGAAGGTGGAATATGAAGGCATCTACATACGCCTCCTCGTTACCGGTTTTTAGGTATGAATGGCTTGTTGTGTATTACGGAAATTCAGCCCCACAAGTTGCTGGCTTTGGCACAGTGGTGTTAGAGGTTATTACCATGTATGGTGTAGATGCCGGAGAGAGTTGTACCGCCTGTGCACGGCTGATAAGCCCCCTGCCCCTGCCCTCTCGGCACATACAGCAAGCGAAATACACAAACCAGCGATATATATCAACCCTACTTTTGGGAAGCCCACGTGACAGGCTTGCGAAGGAGCCAAGCCCACCCACTTCCGCCGCTACTCTACCCTATTGCTTACGTGTTCTTTCGAATGTTCGAACAGACCAATCACACCATACTGCAAAACAACTGCACCATCAAATGAAAGGGATCCGCCCCTGCAACGTCACGGACAGAAAGTTGTTAAAAAGGTGCCGCCCCGCGCGCATTCCTGGGCAGATCTTACCGAGACTCCTAACTGTCGGTCGGTGAGAAGCCAAGACTTTCCTATTTCCCGAACGCCGGCTTTTGCTTTGTAGAGTTATAACATCAAAGAAACATGGTGAGTACATCTACGCTAAAGCTGCTGCGTTATGCCAAACAAAGCGCGCTACCAGCTTTCGTTAAACACCCGCCCGTTTCCCTGTTATTCACGTAGGCGGTATGTTTAAGGCGGAAAGTGGACGGATAACGCATGAAACGCGGTAGGAGCAGTGGGTGGTTAGTCTTGTGTGGGAAAGGAAACGGATGGTTGATCTGTGTATGCGGTAAATGCAGGGCGCCCCTGACGTGATGGAGGCTGTGGTCCTAATTAATCACCAAACTAACCCATCTTTAAGACGTTAACGTAAATGTGTACGTCTGGAATAGGTGTTGGCCGCTCATCGGTTGTGTCCGTTAGCGTGTGCCACGCCTCAATAGCTGTGGCGCAGCACGTGCTCGGACTACCTGTCGTTGCGCTCTCCATTATGTAACTACTTTTCATTATCGGGGCTTATTTTTTATTTTTATGTAATATGCGTCACTGGTGTCTGCATACTCCGTTACAATTAAAATCTAATAACGGGTCTTGCCGGTTTGTGGCGCATGTTTTCGGAAAATATTCTTTACTGATTTTCATGCCTCTAATAGCGCATGTTGGCCCCTGAGCGGGCACGGAAAGGCTTAGGCGTAAAGGAATAATGTTTCCGTCTATTTGTTAGAACAATACAGTTCCTCAGCGGCTCGTTGCGGTTTCATTCAGTCCGTCTCGCGGTAAAGATTCCCGAGTAATTTGCCGATAGCCCCGCCCGTACCAGTAATGGCTCTGCTGTATGTGTGGCGTACCGATAAAATGGACCTGCCTTCATACTCGCATTCGATTGGCTGGCTTAAACCGGCTGATTCGGGTAACGTTAAGGCTCAACTAATCATTTATAAGAATGCGGAGGGGGTTAACGTACCAGCGAGGCTGCACTGCGCACGTGCTAAGGCGCGTGGAGTGATGTCATTGTTCTCTTACCTGCGCGTAAACGCCTAATCTGCTGAATCACTCGGTACTAAAGCATTTCCTGGTGCAGGCCGCAGACGGTCACTTACTGGCGCGCAACCCCCCCTGCCACTAAGGATGGCTAGTAATTACAAATGTGCATCTTGATTGACAGGCTGATTATTATGGGATGACATAAAGAATAGCTAATCTATCGGCTTTCTTCCACTCCAACAAAGGCAGCTCAGCCCAACATGCAGCCAAATGTTGTAAAGCAGAGATAATGAGATCAATGATCTGTTAAGATCAGATGGACATGAAGTGGTAAATTATAGGAATATTCTAAATAAATGTAACACTCCAGCATGTGTTTAATGTTAATGGGGAATTTATGGGCGTGACGGGCATGTGGTTTGATGATGGCATCTAAGGAAAATCTTATTCCATCTTTTAGCCTCCAAATAAATTAGCCACTCTGACAATATGCTACAAGATTGCAAATGCCCCACAAGAGGAGGGTGGTTTTTCCCCTTTACCCCCTTCACCTTTATCATTTGGGGAGGGTACATTGTGAGTGGGGTGTTTACTACCAGTCATCCAGTAAAGTAAAGTGCTTTGTTTGAGCAGAAAGGTTTAAGCAAGGCTTTGTGACCTCATCTTTGTCGGCCTAACCGTTAATGGCGGCTGTTTCCTGATTCATACTGCAGCGCGGTGAAGATGTTGATGCGTTTAGTTCTGTTTTGTTGGTGCGTAGTTAATCCTGTTGGTGCTGGCCTGACATTCCTTGTTGAGTCAGTGTTAAGAAATCTGCTGGTTTCAGCTGGTTTGAAGCGTGGAACAACATTAGTATGTGAAGCATATGATTAAGCGGCTGCTTTGTTGAACAATGGGGGCAGACAAATCATTGGAACAACATTCATCAACGGAGCTTTGTAGGATGGATGGGAGGGGACAGGACATATTTTGGAGCGGGATAGAACTAGTTACATAGTAACCGCAGCCGTCTGGCTGCATGAAGAAAAAGCTTCATTATGCACAGCGCACACAGTTCATTGCAAAGCTAGAACAGACTTGAAAACACGAATAGCACATCCAGTATCTGCCGGTTTTCTGCATTAGAATCCTAACAAAATGGCTCTTGAAGGTGGTAACAGTGGGGTGTAACAAAGCCATCGTATTTGTTTAAAACTTAGATAATGCAAGTGTTTTTCATACTCTGGAAAATTTACAGACTAATTAATAGTAATGTGATGGTGCTTCCTAGTGGAGCACTGTATCTGATTTGGAAGCCCACTTTACTCGGTCCCACAGGAATACTACGGAGCACTAATGGTTCCTGTCAGAATGCCATTTGAATAGTTATTAATTTCACTGGTCTGAATAGAGCTCTTAGGAAAAGACGATGGTCAAAAGAATGGTATGCTTTGTCTCCTACGTCACAGATCTCTGCCTTCCTCATAGTGTGGCAAAAAAAAACCCACAACACATGTGTCCCAAGCTAATGCCAATTGGAATCTATAAATCTAATAAAGCAACCGTCTGAAGTCTGAAATTATGCCAAGTTGTGTAACGTATGTACAATCATTTCACAGGAACATTTAACAGTTAATACCTGTCACTTTTCCCACAGCGTGAGTGCATCTCTATACACGTTGGTCAGGCTGGTGTGCAGATCGGCAATGCCTGCTGGGAGCTGTACTGTCTGGAACATGGCATTCAGCCTGATGGGCAGATGCCCAGTGACAAAACCATTGGAGGAGGTGACGATTCCTTCAACACATTCTTCAGCGAGACTGGAGCTGGGAAACACGTCCCTAGGGCTGTGTTTGTAGATCTGGAGCCAACTGTCATTGGTGAGTAGATAAAACTTTGCTGGTTAAAATCTGTAACGGAAGCAAGTGAGAGGAATTAAGCATGTTGCACACGATACACTTTGAATATATTATATAAGGCACATTTCCCTTCTCCATCTGTAGATGAGGTTCGTACTGGTACATACCGTCAGCTGTTTCACCCAGAGCAACTTATTACTGGGAAGGAAGATGCTGCCAACAATTATGCCCGTGGACACTACACAATTGGCAAGGAAATTATTGACTTGGTGCTGGACAGGATCCGCAAACTGGTAAGTCCATGAAATAATTAATAAATAAAAAAATTTGGTAAGTAACTGGAAAACTCCAGCGATATGACTCTTTTTCTGTCTCTTCCCCCTTCCCCTTCACAGGCTGACCAGTGCACAGGTCTTCAGGGTTTCCTGGTCTTTCACAGCTTTGGTGGTGGTACTGGTTCTGGTTTCACCTCCCTGCTGATGGAACGTCTCTCTGTTGATTATGGGAAGAAGTCAAAACTTGAGTTTGCCATCTATCCAGCACCACAGGTCTCAACAGCTGTGGTTGAGCCCTACAACTCCATCCTTACCACCCACACCACATTGGAGCACTCAGACTGTGCCTTCATGGTGGACAATGAGGCCATCTATGACATCTGCCGTAGAAACCTAGATATTGAGCGTCCCACCTACACCAATCTGAATCGCCTTATCAGTCAGATAGTGTCCTCTATTACAGCCTCTCTCAGATTTGATGGTGCGCTGAATGTAGATCTTACTGAATTCCAGACCAACTTGGTGCCCTATCCCCGTATTCACTTCCCTCTGGCTACATATGCCCCAGTTATCTCAGCAGAGAAGGCTTACCATGAGCAGCTCACTGTAGCTGACATAACAAATGCCTGCTTTGAGCCAGCTAACCAGATGGTGAAATGTGACCCACGTCACGGTAAATACATGGCTTGCTGCCTGCTGTACCGTGGTGATGTGGTTCCTAAAGATGTTAACGCTGCTATTGCCACCATTAAGACAAAGCGTAGCATTCAATTTGTAGACTGGTGTCCAACTGGTTTCAAAGTAGGCATTAACTATCAGCCCCCAACTGTGGTTCCAGGTGGTGACCTGGCCAAGGTCCAGCGTGCTGTGTGCATGTTGAGCAACACCACTGCAATTGCTGAGGCCTGGGCCAGACTGGACCACAAGTTTGACCTTATGTATGCCAAGCGTGCCTTTGTGCACTGGTATGTGGGTGAGGGTATGGAGGAGGGAGAGTTCTCTGAGGCCCGTGAAGACATGGCTGCCCTGGAGAAGGATTATGAGGAGGTTGGTGCTGATAGCGCTGATGCAGAAGATGAAGGTGAAGAGTATTAGACTTGTTGCTTGAAATGAGCTTTTTCTTTCTGTTGCTGAAACTCCCAATCTGAAGTCTAATTTTTTTAAATAAAGTGCCATTTTAAATGTGGCTAAGAAATGTATGTTTTCTGTAGTGTCTAATTTGGTGAAAAACTGCCAGACAAAGTCAACTGTTCGCATAAAAGTACTTACCTAGGGTCAGAAAACAGTATTTTATTTTCTTCATTCAAGACGTTCTAGTCACGTTTAATAAAGCTAATTAAAATACTGATGCTGTGGTGAGACCTAAGTTACTAAAATGTATTTTTAAAACGAAAAAAATACTTGGAACACAAAACACTTCATGTACATTTTAGCCATGAATTGGCACATAAGATTATTTGGGTCATTAAACATCTAGTCATCAATCCTAAATGTCCTGGTCTATTGGCAATTACTGATGTCCTTCATATGGTACAGATGTCAAGTTCTACAGTTTGCTTCCTGTCAATTTAATGTTTAATTTAACTATCAATATCCATGCACGTAGGTCATAAGACTGCTGTAGAACTCTTAAGCTTCATTTAAAACATGCAAGACTAAAGGAGAAAGTTTCAAAGGGAAATAGTTAATGGGGTTATGCGATAATAAAAAAAAAATCTCGCTTGTAATCTTTCTGCCTGTGTTTCTATTGCCTTGCCAGTTTCTCACGTTAATAGTTGCTGCCCCCTGCTCATTCGTACCGACCAGAGAGTGCTAACCACATCTATAGACACATGGTGGGGATGGTGTCTGTTACCACATAACATGTAGTTAGTAAGACCCTCATGCGGAAGGGGAATGAACACATCGTGCAAAATTTTATTTAAAAGTTATGTGCCTGTTGGGGTAGCTTTTGGGTAATGCCTGACCAAATATAGGTGTGGTGTAATGTGGTAAAGCAAAAACATGATATGAAGCTGTTGAGTAATGCAAGTATGCCAGCTGCTACTCTGAATCAAGAAGATGTGGACTGATAATGTGCTATCTGGATGGGTGCTGCAGCATAGGAGCTAAAATACAGTACTGCGGTTTTGTAGGACCACACACTAAAATTAAATGGCAGTTAAAAGAAGCTTTATTAGTCTATGAACAGCAATCCCTTCCGAGTACAGAACTGAACTTTACAGCACATGATGCAGAATACGTTGTTTCAGGAAGTATAAGTTCAGATCCAAATATCTGAATAGTAATCTTTGGGTTAAGTGCACTTGGAGTCCAAAGGACTAGATCACTGATGCCATGATTGCTGGATTTACTAATGATGGTACAACAGACCATGAAAGTTCCATGTTAGGTTATTATTTGGTGTAATTAAGTAAAATTATGATTTCTAAAGTGATCCAGGCTGCTTATTTACTTATGCAAATATTGCAGTGTCGTTAATATTTCCAGTCCATTAGTTTTGCTAGTATGGTTATGAGAACATTAAAACCCCGGAGGGGTTTGGTGCTCCCTAATGTACAAATTTAAGTAGAGATTTAATCTGGACACTAGATATTTTACAAGCACTACTAATTTCCAGGAAGAAGCCGGGTGTTAACATTAAATTTTAAGAAGGTACAGGCTAATGAGGAGTGGTTGAGGCTTGCATAAGATTTTAGTCATATCAGCCATGTAGCACTCAAAAAGAGAGACTTCTGATTTGGAAACGTCAAGCCTTTAGACATGCCCTTACAAAAAATTACTGCAGTTTTTCTGAAGTAATACTGCAGTTTTTTGGACATGAAAAAACTGCAATACTGCACTTTTAATGCACGTTTACTGCACTTTTACTGCATTTGTACTTCACTGTACTCCAGTATTACTGCACTTTTTTTTTATATATTGCAAACCTACAGTTGTAATTCAAAGTACTGCAGTTTATTGCATTTGTACTTCCGTACAAAAACAACTGCAGTAAAACTGCAGTACAGTGAAGTACAAATGCAGTAAAACTGCAGTAAATGTGCAGTAATACTGCAGTAAAAGTGCAGTATTGCAGTTTTTTCATGTCCAAAAAACTGCAGTATTACTTAAGAAAAACTGCAGTAATGTTTTCGTAAGGGTGGACTCTCGTGGGATGTGGATCCTTATGTAGGGAGGCAAAACAAACACTAGCTAAGAGAGTCAAGAGATCCCTGTATGTATCCGTCGCTGTAATTGCACCATGAGAAGCATAGCTACTACATGCGGTACAGGTTAGAGGCTACACTACCATATTGCCACGATGCAGCTGCCCTTTTTTTTTTTTGAATCGGCCAGAAAATCACAGCTGTAACGCCCTGCCCCCGGGCCACACCCCCAAAAAACAAGTGTCCCTCTGGGCGTTTGAATGTTGAGAGATGTTAATGAAGCTCTTCATGGGCTCTGAATAAATAGAACCCCAGTTTTATGTGGGAGTCTTATCTTTCTTCCTGGGGATTGTCTGCCGATATTGTTAAAATATTACTGGTTAGTATTTTGGTGTTATGGATACACCTTTCCTGTTTCATACCCATAAATCCTTATTCTATCAGTGTCTGTGCTGCTTCCTGTTTTGTTAGGGATATTAATGAGACAAAATAGGCAAAACCAATATTTTATCACATACGCAAAATAACGACGCTACCAATCATTGTGGTACCACATCCATAAGATTAATTTAAGGAGATACCCTATATTTTATCTCCGATCCTAAATCCTTTCAGATCGCCGAAAATTATAATTCAAATCAGATATAGATCACCAAAATAGTCAATCAAAAATATTTATTGTAAATGCAATTTATAAAATCTGTATATGGGTCACACAGTGCATGATATAAAACACAAAGTTCTTAAAACATGTAAAAATTGAATCAATTGAAAAACAGTATATTATCGATAGTTATTAATATAAATTGGTACTTTATGAGTCTAACACACAATTAATTTCCATTCCATTCAGCAACCAAAAATTGATAATAATCAGGGCAGTAATAAAAATATCATTATCTCTCTTATATATTAGTTCAACTAATATGACAAATTAAAATAATTTAATAATGTCTAAGAGTATTTAGTGAAGTTCCTAATAGATGCAAATAATGTCAAACTTCATCTACAGGTAAAAATACCTTTTCATTATTGTTATTATCACGGGTTATAAGCTGCAGTCTCACAAGCCGCCATATACAATAATGCCATATATTATTTCCCAGAAACAGGGAATTCTATATGAAGAAGATAAAATTCATCTCTATTCAGAATAATAAAACGATTATATTTACCACCACTGGTTGCTGTGATTCAACTGGTCCTTGTAGAAATTAATCCAGGTTCAGTGGCAAGAAATTGAATGGAAAGAATATCACTTTAGGTTAGAACTCAAAGTAACTCCAAGAGTGAAATATGGTGTCAGGATCTTAAAATTCCAATTCTCTGCGGTTTATTTGGTGAATCAGCCCGTCCGGGTCTATCTATCACAGGGTCAGTTCTTTTAAGGTCCCTTTCTTAGGTGAGAGTCCTTAATTATTAAAAACCTTAGCTTTTAAAGACAGGGCTTATTATCATAGCCTCCACCTCTTGATTGGAATTCTCCAATCATAACAGTGGGTTTTACCCATTAAAATTAGGATTTCTACTCATATTTACACCATTGTAATTTCTTACTTTACCTGTGAGAGACGCTCTGGTCTAAGAATTAACTTAAAACCATTACATATGTGTTTGGAATTTATTCTTGGTCACCCTTATCACCAGGTGTTACCTCCTAGATAGTAACTCAGGACTTGGTAGTCTTACCATGTATCCCCCATACGAATTCACGTTCCCAAGGATATGCAGCGTCTACTCCTTAACTTTCTCATGGAAGATGATATTAATTGTATCATACTTACTGAAACATCTATATACATGAATACTTCTTTGTTCTCAATTATAGAGAGAACAAGGACAAAAAGAAATAATCACTACATGATTAAGTAAAATAAAATGGCTCTGACTCCATTTTGTGTTCATGTAAAATACAGAATATATGGAATACATGTTTTTTATGATAAAATATCTGACATAATTCCCCTTTTAGATTATGACAAAGCAAGGTCTAGTTTGCTTTAGAATGATCTAAACAAACGTCAGATGGCTTATTAACGACTTCAAATCATGTTGTCCGACATGGGACTTGCAGGGGTATAATGCACAGATTGGAACACTTTTGCTCCTGTAAGAGAAGTCATTAATGAAAACTTTACAGTAAGAACAATTAGCCATATAAGAACTGTTACAATCATCAAACCAAAAATGATGTCATTGTAATATGACCAATCCACATTGTGTATGATATTGGTATCTTGTTCCGTGTACTTATAGGCATCAACAGAAATATTATTCTTCCTGATAGACATCTGTATTGTATGGTTAGGCTTATAATTAAGCAGATATTGGAGATCAGGATTAATGGGAATGTCAAGATTTTGAAACGCATCAACCATTTGAACTTCCCCTTCCCAAACATCGGTACCAGCAGGGTACAAAGTAACAGTGCCTACAGTAATACGCGAGTCCTGGGGTACCTTGATGAGTGACACAGGAGATGGCAAGGCTATCACCTTATTAGTTACTTGATCTCTCCGAAATATACTCATGTTTTTGTACAGAGTACTGACCAACCACCTATCTTTTACCAAGATAGCATGTACTGGAGCATTATCACCAGTTTTTGTCATAGTTACTTGACACTTTTCAGAACCGTGCTTAATATATTTAATTTCACATAAAGCATTGGTAGAATCGTATATAAAAGGATTCCCGTCACACTGAAAATTATTGTCCTTAAATTTAACACATTCTGTCAAAATAGGTATTGAATACCAATCTGGTACCCATGGTTGAAAAGCCAACACAGCAGGGGTTTGGATTTTGACATGTATCTCATTCTTCTATGTTCCAAC
The DNA here is from genome assembly GCF_027358695.1 of Spea bombifrons. Taxonomy (NCBI): domain Eukaryota; kingdom Metazoa; phylum Chordata; class Amphibia; order Anura; family Pelobatidae; genus Spea; species Spea bombifrons. Next base: position 110,820,232 of record NC_071088.1, read on the forward strand.
ATTATGTATGGTTTTTAACTGAAAAATGTTTCGTGGGGTAACATACGGGATTGATAATAAGAAACATATTTCTATTCTCTCTGGATCAATATAAAGAGGAAGAGCACTTCCCATTTCATAGGCCAGATTTAGTTGCATGGGCTCCACGGTATTGCCATCGACTTTTGTAATCATTTTACGAACGATATCGTCTGCAACAAAATATAAAGGGATGTGTCCTCTGGTTAAATCAGTCATTCCAGATTGCACTTCGTCCAAAAATGAAGTTGTGTGGAATATTATCGGGTCGTGCATAGACAAAAGTTCACGTTTGAATTGTTCATAACTTTGGTGCAGATTAATGGAGTGAGAGATTAATTTGGAATGCATATTCGTGGTTACAATGGTATCATTCACCATAACTATTAAATCCACGAGATACTCTCTTTGTCGTTCCATTTCCCGATGAATAGCATTGATTTCTCCTTTTAAGCCTCGAATTTCGTTCTCCAAAGTTTGAACAGAAACAGCGTTTGCGGTAGACATACCGGTTGCAACGACGGCACCTATTGCTGTACATACTAAGGCAACAATTAAAGCAACAAGAAATCTTTTAGCTCGATAATTCATTGTAATGGAGCTCGATACAAACGGCTTCCTGGCTTGTTCCAAAATTTCTTGAACGCGTCTTTGTGCTCTTTCAAGATGCATCTGGTACCAGGCCTTTAATTCAGGGAGCTGCATCGATGAAACGTTGTACTGTTTTTCGATGGAGATCTTCGGGTCTAAGCTGACAAACACACGTTGTGTTAGGATCCTCTTTTCTGTAAGGATGAATCCAGGAGCTTCTTGGATCATGATGCCAGAGGATGGTCCAGGCTCTGCGATCGGTTCCATCCGCATCTCGTGACACAGGAGTAATACGATCCAGACGATCGCCACATCCTTCTTGGACATCTTTCAGAACATGAATTCTTGTCTTAATATTCAAAAAGAAAAGAATAGTATGAGTATACGTACTTGTAATATCACTTGACATTAAAACATAACTATCCAATCTACCTATCGATATTGATATAGTTGCTGGATGGTATGGAAATTAATGACATGGATATACATTATCGCATAACATAACAACATTTCAAGTTGTATACGATATCACATTGTAGATTTTGATCTTCTGACTTCACACCGATGTTCAATCTTCTATCTCAGAATCATTATCTAGAATTCTTAACTGAGATCTAGGATGACAAACACGCAATTGGTTAATATGAACCCATTTTTCAACAAAATTACCATCTTTAGGAATCTTGATCTTATAGGCTACTGGTGAAATCTTGTCAATTATGACATATGGACCCTTCCAAGAAGGTAGAAACTTCTTTTCTTTCACTTGGTTTCGTGCAAAGTTATACAGATAAACTTGGTCGGAGATTTCATATTCTTTCTTAGTAGTCTTCAGATCATAGTAGGTTTTAGCACTGATTGCTGCTTTTTCTAGATTCTTTTGTGCAAAAGCAAATGCATATTGAAGATGTTTACGTAGATTTTCAACATACTGATGGGTTGTTGCAGCGTTGATCAAATTATGATCAGATGTGCGATATAGCAGATGTTGTGGTAAAATCATCTTTCTGCCTGTCATCAATTCAAAAGGTGACATCTTAGTGGCGGTACTAGGTGTAGCTCTAATAGCTATTAGAACTAAGGGCAATTTAACATCCCAGTCCTTGCCAGATTCTTTCACATACTTTTTGAGTATGTTTACTATGGACTGGTTATAACGCTCTACCCCTCCGCTAGAAGCTGCACGGTAGGCGATATGTAACTTGCGCTTCACACCTAGGATTTTCCACATTTTTGTCATCACTTTGCTTGTGAAATGACTTCCACGATCTGACTCGATTCTCTGAGGAAGGCCAAATCTGGAAAATACATGATTAATTAGTAATGCTGCACACACAGAACTAGTGTTCTCTTTGTATGGAATACATTCTACCCATTTGGTGAACATACATGTAACAGTTAACATATACTTGTTACCTCTTGAGGATCTAGTTACAGGTCCAATGAAATCGATTTGTATGTCAGATCAAGGTAGAGACATTCCTCGTTTCTGAAGTGGTGCACGATGAGTGGGAGTATGAGGTTGGAATTGCGGACAAATCAAACATCCTCGACAATACGTTTGCACATCTCTTAGCATATGTGGCCAATAGGCATAATCACACAGGATTTCGTAGGTGATCTTATCCCCACGATGACCAGAAGTAGGTGCGTCATGTGCGTGTTGCAACATTAAACCTCTAAAGGTGGTAGGAACTACCCATTGTTGTATGCCATGTTTGGATGTTCTGATCAGCAATCCATCCATCAAATTGAATTGGACTTTATATCTCATTAAGATTCGCAAGTCTTCATTATCCTTACAATCATCATCAGTGATAGGATTGGCAATAGGATCTTTTATATACTCATAAAATCGACCAATAACGGGATCGTTCTTTTGACTAGTGATCAGATCCTCATTGGGAAATTCTTGATTCCATTGTGCAATATTAAGGTCCACTTCATTTCTAGCTTGCTGTCTAGTTATGGCTTCAATCTGAATTGATCCAGTAAGATCATCAATGTTAAAAAGTTCTCCATTGATGGCTGCCTGTTTTGCTAATGAATCAGCCAAATTATTACCTTCTTTATCGATACTTTGTATCTTAGAATGGCCTTTGGTTTTCTTCCAATAAATGGTCAAACCATGTTTGATTACCAATTTATCAATTTCACAAAACAACTTACTATGCTTTACAGGTTTGTTGTTACTTCTCAGCATTTGGTTACGTTTTCAGCTAGGCAGATATTCGACAAAGCTATTGCGCACGTAGTTAGAATCGGTTATGATAACAAATTCTTTAATACCATACTCAATTGCCATTTGAACGGTCTTATATACGGCACAAAGTTTAGCTATCTGACTGCTTTTAGGACTAATGCTGTATCCTACAGATATATTTGGATAATCACCTGTCCAGGTGATTCCAATACCTGCAACCAATTTCTGTTCATTATCAATGGTGATATGATATGAACAACCATCTATGTATACACATGATAGTGGTCGATAATATTCCTCGTCATAAGCTTTATAAGGAGAAAGTAATTGTTCCTCTAGGAAATCATCTCCGGTAGAGTTATCATCCAGTGGAAGAGCAGCACAATCATGTAGATCTGCTAGTTCTTGGGCAACTACATTCTTCTTGTTTTGATTATAACGGACTTTTAACGGCCATCCCTGTAAGAATAAAGTCCATGCAGTAATTCTACTGTTAGAAAGATTACCGTCTCGTATCCTGTTGCTCTGCAAATATTGTAGAGGTTGGTGAGCAGTTTCTACAATAATCTTCTTGTCGTGGATATAGCTCCGAAAATTCTGTAATGCCCATATTGTAGACAATAAAGCTTTCTCACAGTTGTTGAATTTCACTTCAACTGGTGACAAGGTTTTGCTTGCATATGCGATGACTTTGTTCAGATTGTCCTGTTTTTGATACAAAACCGCACTTATGCTTAAGTTAGTAAATCCGGTTTCCAGATAGAAAGGCTTACCTCTCTCCGGATATGCCAAACAGGGTGCCTGAGTGAGTTTTCTCCTCAGCTCGTCTATGGCTTTGTCCTGGGCTTCCTCCCAGTTCCATCTTACGTCTTTCTTAAGCAGCTGTAAAAGAGGTTTTGTTAGTTCTGCATAGTTATCAATAAACTTACGGGAATAATTAATCATTCCTAAGAATGATCTTAATTCTTTGACATTGGTAGGAGTTTTGGCATTCAGAACGGCTTCAACTTTCTTCTTCTGTGGACTTAACCCTTCAGAAGTTACCTCGTGTCCAAGGAAGTTGACTTTGGTGCGACACCATTGGGTTTTCTGTAATGAAAGTTTAACTCCTGCTTCTCTTAATTGATTAAGAACATGTCGGATCTCCAGAATATGTTTATCAAAAGAAGTACTTTTGAGTAAAATATCATCCACATAGGCCAAGGTTCCCCTTTCAAATGCATCAGGCATAACTTTATGCATGAAGACAGCAAATTCATGACCAGAATTTATGTAACCAAAAGGCATCCGGGTCCAAGTATACTGCTGTTTTCCAAATGTAAAGGCCAACTTGTATTGGTCCTTCTTGTGTACCGGAATAGTCCAGTATTCCTGGGCACAATCTAGGGCAGTAAATATTTTGGATCCTTGCATTTGTACCAAGTATTGGTCTATGTAGGGTACAGGCCATCTAGACATATACACACGTTTATTTAGCTGTCTTAAATCAGCACACAAACGCCATTGATCATTAGGCTTCAGAATTCCTAGGATGGGGTTATTATACGAACTGTGCACCGAACGGATAATGCCACGGTCCTTTAAATTCTGAATGATATCCTGTAGCGCATCATAGGACGCTAAAGGTAGTCTATATTGCTTGATACATACGGGTGGTAGATCGGGATCAGTCTGGATCCTAGCGACATGAAGGTTAGTAAAACCACAATCATAAGAATCTTTGGCAAAGATCTCTTGGAACTCCATTAGAATTTTTCTTAGCTGTTGACGTTCACTGTCATTAGCGCAAGCATCAGCCATGGATATCTGTTCTTCCACCCTTTCCTGAAATCCAGGAAAAACTTTAGGTTGACCTATTTCAAAGGATTCCTCAAGTTTAGAGGTTAGGTCCTCTCCAGGTGGATTAATTTTCTTTTGGTCATGATATTCTTGTTCATCAATTAGGTGGTTAAAGACGATGGAGGATTCTTCGATCCTGCACGAACCTTCACTTATATTGAAAGGATAAACAGATTGGATAGTGAATAAACCTTCTGGAATAGAATTAAACGTTTGTTCCACTATTTGTTCTTCTGTTAGATATTCTTCAGGAATGAGACCTATTACATGATTTTGAAATCTAAAAGTATAATATTCTGAATCCAATGCCAAACCTACAACAGTACCTTTGGATAAGGTAATATTATGAGGTGCAATGTTGTTTATAACAACATAAATAGGGTTTCCATGAATATTTACCATTGGTGTAGGTGTTACCATGATACCTAGCTGTTGCATCCGGTTGGATAAGCAGATAAATGCATTGGGATTTCTCAATCTCTGGCCTTTCTTAACCTGTATGGGTAGAAGAAAGTTACTGCTTCCTTGTGGAATGGTTACATCTTCAGGTACTTGAACACTGACTGCATATGGCAATAACTGTGCCGATTTCAGTGCTGTATCTTCCTCCTGAAATTTATAAGGATTGCCTTTTAACCTGGTCCAAAGATTAGAATTGATTAAATCCAGATGGATAGCAAAGCGATGTATGACATCATTGCCCACATAAATCTGGTAATGAGGTTCGTCCAACACCAGAAACAAATGTTTGGCTGTCTTATTTCCGATAGAAATAGATAATAAACATTTTGCAATAATATTATGGCTGTCCGATTTGCCGTCCAGATTATGGATCCACCTGTCTTGGGGAGAAAGATACCGGATCATTTTAGGATTAGCGATCTGCTTTAACAGACTTTTGCTGATATAGCTGTTTTCGATCTCCAAGTTTAGCTTGGCATTCTTACTTCTCCCTAGATCATTCACTTGAACAGGAAAAAATAAATTGTTATTAACCCTTTCAATTTTGTCAAGGAATTGAACATGACTTGTTGATTCCACAGATTCTACATAATTCCTGCGAAGAGAAATGGTTAAAATATCGCCTTCCAGAGAGACATTTCGGATCCTCTCCGGTTGAACTTTTATGGAATGATCATCTGCAGGGGAAATAAAATCATTAACCTGCAAAACAGTAACATCAGATGACTGACTATTCCTAAAATGAATTTCAATTGAGTCCGGCCTTTCCTCAATCATATGGCAGTTACGCCTGGATTGCTGATGAGATTTATCATATGGAATGGTTACTTTGGTTTGTGACCATACAATCCCATTCACACAATCTATGATTACATTAAGTCTTCTGAGTATATCTATACCCAAAATCAATCGGTCATAGGGGAGATTTACTACTATTACCGGGTGTCTCAAGGTCTTATTACCTATGGTAAACTTTAACCAGGTAGAACTTACGACATGAAGGGAATTACCTCCAACACTCAGTAGAGTATTTGGAAAATCTCTTAGCTTCGGCTTTTCCGCTGCTAAGTCCATTACCTTCTGAAAGTACACATTTGACAATATAGTTGCCTGTGACCCAGTGTCAATTAACCCCATGAAGGGTTGTGGTAATGAATCCTGTACATTTACAGAAACATAATATCTTTTTTCATATTCTTCTAATTCACATAAAAATTTAGAATGTGTCAGCATATCACTTGTCTTCCATACGTTACCTGTCACGGTAGTAGTTCCAACCTGTACTGATGTATGTGCACTTTTACCTATTAGTTCTTCCTTCTCAGGAATGTCTTGAGCATTCAAGCTGTTATTAGCGGTCGGCATCTCATCGGTTAATTCCTTCAGAGCCGGTTTCTGGGAACTAGGTGCTTTTAAAGACAAGTTAGCTTGCGGACTCATTTGGTCTGGCTGCAATATAGAAGAAAAAGTTACAGACACGTCCCCCCTAGCCAAAAGTGGAGGGACCACATAGGTTTTACCATCATTATTAACATCACCTGATAGATGATGAGGATCTGGAAGTAAAACAGGGTTAGGAATTATATCATCTGATAACCACTCCTGCATTGCCACATCGGCTTTAACTTTGTTATGATCTATTGCGGAGGAGCTGGCATTGTAGCGGGACCTACCCCTAAAAAAGGATTGGTGGTCGCTGTAGCTACAGTTTGACTTAATTTAGTCATTTGCTCCGTTAACAATTTGATTTGGTCACTCATTTGATTGACATGATGACGAAAATTGTTTTTCCCATTCCTGTACTGCCTGTTAGGTTTGGAGTTATTTGGCTGAGGCTGTTGGGAGTTATCAGACTCAGACTGACTGGATCTGTTCCCATTAGTCCTGTAAAATTTCCTCCTTGCCTGAGGGTTTTTCTTCCACTGGGAATTACCCTTTCTCCACTGTGGATTCTTTTTGGCAGTAGGACTTTTTCCTTTGTTATCCTGGGATTCCACATTAAGAGTTTTAGGCCTGACAATAGGTGAGGCTGTAGCCGATTCCTGTTTCTGAGGTTTTGGGGATTTAACCACCTCAGCATAGCTTCTCTTTTTCTGTGATTCTAATCCCAGATGGGCTTGGGTTTCTGCCACCTCTTGTTTATGATATTTCTGATTCTTTTTATCAGGCAAATCATCATTGGCATGCAATACTGTATACAGCGTCATGCATTCATTGACAAGCCAGTCTAATGAACAATCGCTATCATAATCTTTAGCAAAATTTGTCCGAATTGGAGAAGGCATTGCATAGAAGAAAAGATCACGGAATTCTCGAGAATCATATTTGGGCTTACGTTCTGTAAGAGAATAAGCGTTCTTTAGAACAGTTAAAAACTCTCTAGGACTTTGGTGAGGTCTGCATTTCAGATTATACACAGCCTTCTTAGCGGCTGAGACAGTTTTATACTGTCCAAACTCAATCTTAATCTCATATTTCATTTTAGACCAAGATAGGGTTTGCATACTTTGTAAACCTTCAAAGTAATGTCTGTAATGACTTGAAAAAGTCCATGACACATAGTGCTTCTTGTGGAAATCATCATCCATTCCCAAAAACTGCATTGCCCTTTCAAATGATTCTAAATGATCAGCGATATTAGCTGTGCCTTTTTTAGAAAATTCAGTAACAGTCTCCTTAAGGAATTTAATTACCTTAGGGGCATCATAGACAGGTACGGGTAATTTCTTAGTACCCTTTGTTGCTCCTTTAAAATTACGGGAGCGCCCGTCTGATCTGTGTGTTTTGGCCGAATTGGCACCTTGTAACATCACAGAGGGTTCACCTGAAACATGACCTTCTGAATAAACGGAAGATTCACTATCACTTTTATCACTCTCCTGATTTTCATCAGAATCAGAGGAATCGCGTGTATCAGAACATTTAACCTTTTGATTCCGCTGTGATTGGACAGAAGCCATCTGATTAACCTGTTCTTGTAGAGTTTGTAATTGCTTATTTATACTCAGAACAGTAGACTCTGTTACGGTGGTGTGGGTTTTAACCCCTTCATCACCTTCACCATACAAAGATAGCTTAGGCATTTGCACACTATCCTGTTGAGACAATTGGGCTTGGAGTTCTCGTATCTCCCTACGACAATTATCCAGATCACCCTGACAATCCGTTTCCCTGCTCTTAGCATCAAAGTACTGGCCATGAAGCGCCCAATGCTTATCAGTTAATTCATCAAGCTTTAGTCTTAATTGTTTGTTTTCTGCCTGGGTATCATTTAACTGATCCAGGGCTGCTTTAGAAGCATTCAACTCTTTCTGGAGACTAGACACTTCTTTTTCTCTAGTTTCACGATCTCGCAACAACTGAGAAGCCAATACAAAGAAATAGGGCCAAGATGAAAGGATTAACCCTTCTCGCTCCTTCAAATCAGATGTTTGAACAATGGTATTCAAATGTCCAACCAAGGGTGATCCTTCCGACCAGTCGTTAATTAGGGTCATTTGTACTTCATCCTTAAGGGATTGGAGCCACTCTCCATAATTCTCTTTGATTTTCATATTTTTATGATAACCTTTCATAATATCCTGTTTAATGTTATTAACATGTACCAGCATTTGTGCTTTATACAGCAAAACATTTTCACCAGAAGTAGCACTCGATTTGCTGGACACAGACATGTTTTATGCACTGATCAGTATACAATACACAGTACCAGAAATATACTATGTGAAACAACAGAAATTGACAACAACTACCTTATATCAATAATTCGAATTATTATTTTACGTGAAATATCTCAGCAGTGCCTCCAATTATGTTAGGGATATTAATGAGACAAAATAGGCAAAACCAATATTTTATCACATACGCAAAATAACGACGCTACCAATCATTGTGGTACCACATCCACAAGATTAATTTAAGGAGATACCCTATATTTTATCTCCGATCCTAAATCCTTTCAGATCGCCGAAAATTATAATTCAAATCAGATATAGATCACCAAAATAGTCAATCAAAAATATTTATTGTAAATGCAATTTATAAAATCTGTATATGGGTCACACAGTGCATGATATAAAACACAAAGTTCTTAAAACATGTAAAAATTGAATCAATTGAAAAACAGTATATTATCGATAGTTATCAATATAAATTGGTACTTTATGAGTCTAACACACAATTAATTTCCATTCCACTCAGCAACCAAAAATTGATAATAATCAGGGCAGTAATAAAAATATCACTATCTCTCTTATATATTAGTTCAACTAATATGACAAATTAAAATAATTTAATAATGTCTAAGAGTATTTAGTGAAGTTCCTAATAGATGCAAATAATGTCAAACTTCATCTACAGGTAAAAATACCTTTTCATTATTGTTATTATCACGGGTTATAAGCTGCAGTCTCACAAGCCGCCATATACAATAATGCCATATATTATTTCCCAGAAACAGGGAATTCTATATGAAGAAGACAAAATTCATCTCTATTCAGAATAATAAAACGATTATATTTACCACCACTGGTTGCTGTGATCCAACTGGTCCTTGTAGAAATTAATCCAGGTTCAGTGGCAAGAAATTGAATGGAAAGAATATCACTTTAGGTTAGAACTCAAAGTAACTCCAAGAGTGAAATATGGTGTCAGGATCTTAAAATTCCAATTCTCTGCGGTTTATTTGGTGAATCAGCCCGTCCGGGTCTATCTATCACAGGGTCAGTTCTTTTAAGGTCCCTTTCTTAGGTGAGAGTCCTTAATTATTAAAAACCTTAGCTTTTAAAGACAGGGCTTATTATCATAGCCTCCACCTCTTGATTGGAATTCTCCAATCATAACAGTGGGTTTTACCCATTAAAATTAGGATTTCTACTCATATTTACACCATTGTAATTTCTTACTTTACCTGTGAGAGACGCTCTGGTCTAAGAATTAACTTAAAACCATTACATATGTGTTTGGAATTTATCCTTGGTCACCCTTATCACCAGGTGTTACCTCCTAGATAGTAACTCAGGACTTGGTAGTCTTACCATGTATCCCCCATACGAATTCACGTTCCCAAGGATATGCAGCGTCTACTCCTTAACTTTCTCATGGAAGATGATATTAATTGTATCATACTTACTGAAACATCTATATACATGAATACTTCTTTGTTCTCAATTATAGAGAGAACAAGGACAAAAAGAAATAATCACTACATGATTAAGTAAAATAAAATGGCTCTGACTCCATTTTGTGTTCATGTAAAATACAGAATATATGGAATACATGTTTTCTATGATAAAATATCTGACAGTTTCCTATGTGGAGTGAGGTGGGCTGTGTCCTTCCTTCCTGTGTCCAGCAGCCTCAGTAAAGCCACTCATTATGTACAGAACTGCGCATCTGTGCAAGGGGCTAGAACACCCCTAAAATAAACACGAAGCCCAAAAAACACAAGCAGTAAATTATGCTTTGAAGACAAGTAATATTCATATTTTCCAAACTGGATCACCATGGCACAAATGTGTCAATGCAGACGTATCCAGGTCGGGGGGGGGGGGCAATAGTCCCCCCACCTTGAAACCTCTTTGGGCGATCAGCCCCTAATGTGCACCAGGTGAATGGGTAGGTTACAAGGGAGATCCGTGGCTAGCCCATTTTTTCTACCATGGACACAACTGCCATATTCTGCTTTAAAAGGCGCTTTGTTCCTTAAGTCACAGAGCGCTAGGATATCCCAGCATTCCACAGGGTATATATGTATGTATGTGTATATATATATATATATATATATATATATATATATACATATATATATATATACATATATATATATATATATACACACACATACATACATACATACATACACCGTATTAGCTCGGTATACTGGTAAAACAGTATTTTATCTAATGAACAGGAATACATATGTTTTAACATTTTGGTATCTATCAGTTTGTCAGCATATGTTATATACAAACAGAAAAACAATAGCCATTTTAAGGTCCCCCCTTATTTCATATTGCACCTTACTTATAGATATGCCCCTCTGCCCCCTGATATGCCACTCTGCCCCCCCAGATATACTTTATAACCTTTGATATGCCACTCTGCCCCTAATATGCTTTATAACCCCTGATATGAAACTCTGCCCCTAATATGCTTTAAAACCTCTAGAAATGCCCACCTGCCCACTAGAAATTCTTTATGCTCCCTAGAAGTACCACTCTGTCCCCCTGATATCCCACTCTGCTTCCTAGTTTAGGTAAGGGGGTGGGGGGAGTTTGAACGAGTTTGCGTGATTGAGGGAATGAATGGGTATCTGAATGATTAGTATCTGAATGAGGGAATGAATGCGTATCTGTGAATGAGGGAATTAATGAGTATGTGAATGTTTGTGAATGATGTTTGCGGGATTGGACACATGTTGTGGGAGCGGGGGGGATTGGACACATATGTTGCTGGAGGGCGCGGTAATGGTCAGAAATTCAGCAGGAGTGGGCGGGAGCAGGATTAAGAAAACAGTCCCGCACAGGGCTCTAGTTAGTGGCACCCGGGTGCAGAATTTCCTCAGCTCACCTTCCCTCGTAACACACTCTAAACTTCATACCCTTACACAGCAACACCCACATAGTCACTCTGTCAGTAGCTCACAGACATTTGTGTTAGCATGTTGGGTATGGTGCTTTTATACGCTTGATTATTCTTGAAATTGCTTTAGGTACATTTCCACAATTACACAGTGCGGACGAGGCTGATAGAAGAGATTGTTTGGTGTAATGCCTAATGCACACTGAGACTGATCAATAGCAGCAGAATCCAGATTATCAACATTTCAGATAAAACATTATAAAGCAGAATTTGTAACAGCTACTTTACCGAGAGATGGCATTTTTTCATGAGCCCTGTCAGCAAATTCATCCAACACAGTGTGCAGAATTAAGCAAAGCCTGCCACTTCCTATTAAACTATAATGTTGCTGGATTCATCTACCTCTATAAAGTAGAACGTCTTAAATGAGTTAGAGGTCTCACTGGGACAAGCAAGGGAAACTAATCTATTAAGTGGGGCTCCTGGCAGACAAGTGGGATTCACAATGACATGATGAGCAGCCCTGCTGGCAAGTGTTACCAGCAATCATTTAATTCAGGAATATTGCAGCATTTAGATAAGCAAGACTGCCATGCAAAGTTGTCAGGGGTAGGACTCTGATTAAGATTTCAGATGTTGGGTTTATTACTATCAATCAGCTGTTATTTTTTTTTAAAAAAAAACTGTTAAAGAGAGAAACTGTGTCTATCCTATGTATCTATTCAGATAGTATGCACTTGACATATCACTTAGGCAGATAACATATGAACAGGGGGCTGAAGGGATATATTTATTAAAACATTGACAGAATCGTTTATCAGGATCAGTCACTTAGTGTTCAATAAATGTGGTGCATTTGGAATTCTCATGGGTAATACCCCAGTTGTGAAATTAAGCATTCTGTAAGCGTACAGTTTCAACTTAAAACATAGTATGTGACAAGTGACGTCAAAAACAAGTCTGGTGAATAAGGACATGTCCTCGTGTGTGAAATATACATCTACAAAACAAGAAAAAAGAAATGTGCTGTCCACACACTGGACCAATTAATGGTCAGGATCAATGTCCCCCTAATTTTTAGTAGTTGGTACGTGCATACATTTTATGTATACATTTTTTTCCTGTTACAGAAGTATGTGCGGGCTGAATGCTTGTGCAAATGTAAACCTGTTTTAAGGCAATTTTGGCACATCTGCTCTATCATGGCTGATAAAACTGTATTGTCATGTTTTAATATAATATCAAGATTTGATCATTCATCCACTACTCAAATTTACCAGACACAATTTAGCTCAGGTTTTCTTTGGTGCATTATTGATTCATATTTAGTGTCCTTGTTTCTCTTTATCGGGTTAAAGAACAAGGAGACTGAACCAATATGCTTTGTTCTGCATGCCTGGCTGGGGCTGGGGTGGGAGAGGCATGAGCAGCAGACCATGTATCTTTGACAGAGGCGCAGCAGCAGGAATTGAGCATTACCTCATCCCTCTGCTGACATAAGGGCTGGACAAAGGAAGTAATAAACCATATATAACTCAGCCAGGCTTCTACTGAATCCTGTTACAGAACAATTCTAATTGTTTTTCACAGAGTGTAAGGTTACTGTAAAACATTGTGAAATGAGCCTGTGAACTTTACACCCAACATTCTCTATATTTGCAAATTAAATCATATCCAAATGTTCACCTTGAGAGGCATACAGACAGGGGGGCACCCAAATTATTGGGCAAAGGTGGTACCACGCAAAACGTGATAAAGATGAAAAGGGATTGGCGGAGATATAGGAACCGGGGGGGGGGCGTTCCTCTCAAGCATGGGCATCCACAGTATTTTTTCCAGGGGGGGGCAAAATATCCTCCCCACTCCAACAGCTCCTGCCCATTTCCTACCTTTGTAGGGAAGGGTTACTTGGTAGAAGGAAAATGTCAGTTACCCATTCATAGGAATAATTATATGACCATGGTAGCAATGGCTAACCTGCACAACATGAGAACATTAGTTTCCAATAGCTGGGGTGATAAAGATTAGCCACAAATACCCAGTCTACAATTCCTATGGTGTTCAGCCAGTAATAATTGACTATATCATGGGAGCTGCAGTCAACAACAAAAACGTTAGTGTGCATAATAATCAAGTAAATCAACTAGCAATGTTGCTGCTCGACATCATGGGAGTGAAAATTAAGAAAACCTAATGTTGTGTAGTGTAGCTCTGTGATGCAGAGCAAACATTCTGAGATAGAGAGGGTAGTTCGAGGGCAGTAAAAAAAAGGGACAGAAAGGCTTGGAGCCAAAATAGGACACTTGGTATTTTTGCAGCAGTTGTGGCTAATATTTTGGCAATCAAATTGCTGTTATTACATTTCTCATGATTTTTAGCCAACCAAGTGGACGGCTGGGAATCATGAGATGTGCACTGTGAATGGGGAGAGGAAAAGGCTGATGGAGGATCAGGAGGAAAAGGTGTTAGATCAGGAAGAGAAGATAGGAGATAGGAAGGGTGTGAGAGAGGAAGAGGAGGATAGGGTTAGTGAGTGTTAGCATGTGTGCCTGTGTCATCATATGGTGTCAGGGGAGAGCCTAGAGTTTGTGGCTCTTGGGAGACCGGGAGCGTGTTTATTTACTGAGGGAGGAGGGTGGCACTGAAGAAGTATTGTACCTAGGGCTACTAACTCCAGGGTCTTGCTTGCAAGTGCTAATGCTGCCTAAAAGGAAGGAAGGGTGTTAAAATAAAATATTAGCCCAGTGTGCCAATTGCGCTAGGTATTTCACTGTGTAATAGTACACTAATCTTCTGAATGATTTGTATCATGACAAGTTTAAAATTAAAATGACAAAACAAGACTTCTAATTTTCGAATCCTCACTTAATTACAGTAGTGCCTGAGCAAAAGAAATAAGGATACATTTGAGTAGAATTGGCAAGTTAGAAGCAATTCCCATTATTTCCAGGAGATGGCGCCAAATCCATATGATTTTGTAATATTGCTACACATGGCACTTTGTAAGGTGCATTGTTCAAATATACCTATAGTATATACACTCACTGGTCACTTAAATTAGGTCAACTAATTTAAATTGCTTGTTAACACAAATAGCTAATCAGCCAATCACATGACAGCAACTCAATGCATTTAGGCACCTAGATGTGTCAAGACAACTTGCCAGGGAAGAAAGGGGTTTTAAGTGACTTTAAACATGGCATGGCTGTTGGTGTCAGATGGGCTAGTCTGAGAATTTTAGATCTACTGAAATACTGCTGATCTACTGGGATTTTCTCTAGGGTTTAAAGAGAACGGAGTGAAAAAAAATAAACTATCCAGTGAGTGGCGGTTGTGTGGATGAAAATGGCTTGTTGATGTTGGAGGTCAGAGGAGAATGGGCAGACTGATTCCAGATAACAGATAGGCAACAGTAACTCAAATAACCACTCGTTAAAACCAAAGTATGCAGAATATAATCTCTGAACGCACAACACATCGAACCTTGAAGCAAAGCAGATGACAGCAGCAGCAGACCACACAAGGTGCCACTCCTGTCAGCTAAGAACAGGAAACAGGCTACAATTTGCACAGGCTCACCAAAACTGGACAATGGAAGACTGGAAGAAGATTTACAGATTTTAGACAAATTCGGCAATTCCTATGAAGCCACTAAATAAGGCTGACAGACTCACCTGACTAATAATCACCATGTGCAGGGCCGGCCGAAGACTTAACGCCGCCTGGGGCGAAGTTTAAAACGCCGCCGACGCCATAATCTACGATTCCCCCCCCCCCGGTACTTACCTTTAAACAGTCCTGCGGCGAGTCTCCCTGCTCTGCCACGGTGCCGGCTTGTAATGCTGAGCGCCGGAAATTGACGTCCCTTCCGGCGCTCTGCATTACAAGCCGGCACCGGGACCGAACAGGGAGACTCGCCGCAGAGGAGAGAGAGAGAGAGAGGGGCGCCGAGCGGGTAAGCGAAAACCACTCGGTGCCCCTCTCTCTCTCCTCCGCTTCAAAAAAAAAACCAAAAAAAAGCGCTTGGGGCGGCAAAGTGCCGCCCCTTCTAAAGTGCCGCCTGGGGCAATTGCCCCAGTCTGCCCCATTATAGGGCATGTGATAAATCTGTAAGATTGAGATTCCCACTACAGTTGCCTGCTGCAAGGTGAAGGATACTCTATAGTTGTCCTTTAGTAGGAATAGAGTTAATGCATTTTTAGCACTCATCTAAGCACCATGGGAGTTGTATCTTCAGAATCTGAACTCTAGCTAGCAGGACCCTCTACAATGTTTTACTCTGTTTAAATACCGTAAGCTGCTACAATGTGTTGATTGAGAACTTTATTAGGATTATAACTAAACAACAGCAAGGAGCTAATATTTTCATCAGCACCCAGTTACAATTGTGTAGCTCATACTGTAAGACCTTTATCCCTACACTGCTGAATATTTAAGAGACAAAGTGCCTTTAAGCTTAACAATAAAGGCTGGAATGCATGATGGCAAACATTAAAAAGCTGTTCTGCTTTATGAAATGAATGCACAGAATTGATAGCTACATCTATTTTTATGTTCATACATCTATATATAGTAGAATATGGCAATAAGAAATAATTACCACCTTAATTCATGCTGTTGCAGTAATGAATAATTGTATTATTTTCCTGTAAAGAACAATGGGAGCATGCTAATATCAATGCTGACGCAAATGGGAGGATGTTGGGACATGCATGCTCATGTCACGTTAACCTTTTAAGGCCAAAGACTCATGAAGGTATGTTTGAGTTGGGGAGAGGGGTACTGTTGCATTTCTGGGGAGGCTCTTACCTGCCTGCCCAGTCCCCTCTTATGTCTAAGTAACCCTGTGCTCATTGGGGGCACAGGGTGACCGAGAAACCCTGTCTGGTCTGCCGGAGCCGGACTCCTATGGACTAGCCAGCAATGGGGGCTTTACAAGCCAAGAAACGCCCAATGTGCCTGACCGGGACCTAGCTGCAAATTCATGGAACTGGGCGGTGGCTAGGAACCGGGGCAATGCCCGCCGACAATTGAAACTGTGTCACTACGGAGATCCTTTGACCGCACCACGTCGCTCTTTTGAGGATACATTAAGCACGTGGTGGGCAATTGCCCCCCAGGCCACCCTAAATGTTAATAAAACGGCCGGCCGAGTGGCCGATACGGCAGCATGACCGCCATGGCCATCTATAATGCGGGACAAAAGCCTGCATTAACCGTGATCACTTCCACAGAGGCTGTGCCACTTACCTGTACGTTGCTCTCTGTGCAAGCAGCGTCTCTTGTTCCACCCAGGACAAGCAGGAAACCAGCGGAGTCACGTGACTTTACGTCACGTCACATGACTCCATTCCTGCTTTCGTGGGTGGTACAAGAGAAGAACGCAGAGGGATGCAGCGGCTCCTGCAGAAGTCTGTGAGTGGCACAGAGTGATCTGCAGTTCAGGTAAGGGGGTGGGGGAGGTGGTATGAATGAGTATGAGTGATTGAGGAAATTAATCTTTAGGAGCGGGGTTTACCCGGCCGTGGCTACCGCGCGGACTGTTCCCGGGGACGTTTCTGGCGCTGATGCTCAGGGTCCCAACGACGGATCATGTTGCTTTTTGGATAAAAACATCTTCAGACCCTGAGCTCTCCATTGGTATCCCGGAATTGACGCGCTCCCTCGGGATCACCCCAAAATAGTGACTCTATGTATGGTGACGCAGAGCTGTCTGGTGGTTTATAGGATTATACCTTTAATCCTATCATTGTATAATATATATATATGTGTGTGTGTGTGTGCTGGCCTCAATAAAGTCAGTTCTGTTTTACCCCTACACTGTTTGGGTGAACGTGAAAACATGAAGGGTTAATCCCTTGAGCAATTAAGCTTTTCAGTCTGAGTACGGTCTCTGTCACAGCTCACTTTCCTTACTTTTAAGAGGTGAGTGAGGCTTACAACATTTAATTTCCTAATGCTTTTCTTTCAGCTAAATAAGTAGTGTTTCAGTTTGAAACGCCACCCGTTTATTTCCTGCAGCAATTGTTTCAAGACCTCCGCCAAGCAGCAGCCCTATGTGCATCCATTATCATTAGAAGCATGCAGCCTACAAATACATTTACCCTTAGTGTCTGGGTTCAGGATTGATGGCTGCTTCCATTGGTGAGCTGGCCTACCATACAGCTTGCAAAACATATCGTGGAATGGTGGGACTAAGAAACACTGCAGACCACTTCATATTAGGAGGTATCGATGGCTTCCTTTTTTAGACAAGGTATCATTCATTTGATTCAAAATTGATTGAATGATGACAGGACAATTGACAATTGGGCATTTGACTGTTTGTGTTGCTCATGATAGCTTGGAGCCTTAACTTACATTTTAAGGCTCTGAATTGACCACAATGGTAATTTTTTCCAGGACATACATACAGTTCACATGTTGCTGACTAGGACATATCATGTGTATAACTGCCCAGGAGAAGATACAAAATATGGGAAGCGGGCCAACTGACCCCAGTTTCTGTTAGCACCCACTATAACTGGGATGTAAAAAATTCCCCCTTTTTTAATAACCCTAATCGCCTTTGTATACAGAGGTTCTGAACACATTTCAAACCAAATATATTTTTTAAAATAGTAAAACCACCCTCCAACTAACCCCCACCCTCTACTGAGCTAAAACTATGACATCATATCCCGATGCATCAAGTCTTAAAGGCACATAGCACCTTCTGATGCAGTGTATGGAGGCTGTACTGAGCGGGACTAGTTTATATAGGCTAATTGAAGAGATCAAAGATCTCCTCTGTAACTGACCCATTGTGTAGTGGAACACCGGGAGGCCAGTTTGTTCAAGATGGCAATCCGTCCACTGGTTTTAAAGTAGGGAGCCTGCTGCCCCAGGCCTAGGCCAAGTCAGCCTAGAGAAGGATAAATCATTGGTCTAAATCTCATTCTGCCTCGCAATAAGAGTAAGGTGGGGCGAGAGATTAGTAAAACATTGGATTTGCCATATGAACACCATGATCTCTATGATTAGCTAACAAGAGCAATCACGTGATCACCAGCTTTCCGTAGAACAGTCTTCGTTACAAACCAGTGCCCTGTAGGAACCAGCTGGAGCAGCTTACATGGGAGCACACCACTTATTTAAATGTATAATGTTCCAAGCCCATTTAAAGGGCCAAAATAATGCAGATTTGTGTTCCCCTTGAACCAATACAACCACTGAGCAGCAATGGTGATAGCTTACTTAAAGTGCTTTTACAGACCATTCGAATCATCAATATGCCCTCCTGTCAATGCTCAATTGAGCTTGTAATTAAAGGAAAACATCAATCATGGTGTACAATTACTAATGGAATACACACAGGAACCTGTCAGATATGTTTCATTATAACACAGGTTTATTAAAAAAAAATCAGCTACATTCATTTTATTTACAATATAGGATACAGAGAAATCTTTGGGCACTCTTATTCCATAAAATAACAGTGAAAATGGGAAAATTCTCATCAGGCAAAACATAAGCTAATGGGTTCTAGGATTGTAAGCTTGCAAGCAGGGCTCTCTCCACCTAATGTATCGGTTCGTCTTAGTCTGTCAATTCTTGTATTGAATTTATGTATTTTATTAAGCGCTGCGTAAACTGTTGGCGCTATATAAATAAAAGATAATAATAATAATAAGAATAATCATGAATCCACTACCCAAAATCACAATGCAATGTTCAGTTTTCCCAGCAACTTTGGTGTTACTCCTACCTGGTGTCTACAGCTTACTCAAACTCCAACTTTCTCTTCTGGGTATGGGTCATCAAAGTGTCCTTGTGAATGCGTGCAGGGATCTGTGCATACATGTATATATGTCTCACTATACAAGTGTACAGTGCATTAGTGTACTTAACAGTCTACCTTCAATGTTCCTATATTCCTTTACAAGATCAATGAAACAATGTGTAACATTATTGTTGCTTTTAGCAGACAGATTTAGTTTGAATGAGAAAAATGGTTACTTGATATACTCTGTGATAACATTGGTATTAAAGAATTGGCTAAAGACACTATCGCTCAGGTTAGGTTTACAGCCATTCCTCTTATAAAGCTGACAACTCCCAAGAGAGAACCACGCTCACATTGTCTCCAATGACAACTGCTGCAATAATCTAATGTGCTATTATACGAAGTTGAATCTACAGTCAAGCACAGACTGGCAGAGGAGAATCATGTAGAAAGCTGGTGTTGCTGTTATGCGTCACTAGATTTCTGACACTTGTGACTCCAGACCAGACTCTTCCTTTGTGTAAGGAACAGGTCAATGTTAAACATCCTTCCGACTCTAAGCTGGAAATCTTATTTGGCATAACATAGAAAAAACAGTTTAACAGTTTGGGTATCAGAGGGTAGATACAACTGGGTTAAAAGATAGCATATAATGTATAAAGTGGGAAGTATATTTCAGAGAATGACAAATGTTAGAAATGTGTGAAAATTGCCTGGGGCCCCCCAACTTCACCAAGCAACACAGTACGTTCTTGGCGCTAAACAGCTTGTGAGTGCCTTTACCCTCAAGCAGCTTATTGGCACCATCCTAACCACCAAAAAGCTTATCTGTGCCATCTTTGGCCCAGATTGCCAGTACCCCCAAAAAGTTTATCTGTGCCATCTTTGCCCCATACAACTTGTCTGTGCCTTCTTTGCCCGTTGCCCCCCAACATACACTCTGGAACATATATGTAAACATACTTACACAAATTACACATGTTAACACACACTTTTATTCATGCTAACACACATGTACACATTAATTCTAACAGATACTCCCTCTCGCACCACTCATTCTAACACACACTAGATCTCACACCACTTACACATCCATGCTCACAGACTTACACATCCATGCTCACGTACACTTATACATAGACATTGATGCTCACACACACTTATAGATAGACATTCATGCTCGCACACATTTATACAGAGACATCCATGCTCACACACTTATACATAGTCATCCATGATCACATACACTTATGCATGCACATTCATGATCACATACATACATAGACATTCATGCTCATATACATACATGTATAAAAACACATATATACATAAACCTCCTCCAGGTAAGGGGTCCAAGTCGGAAGGGCCCTTTCTGAACAATTTTTAAGCTGTCCCCAAATGACGTTATACAAAATATCAGTTAAAAGCAAAGCACAGCATTACATTGAACCATTCATTACAATGGAGGGTAAACTGCATTTGTCATACTAGGTTTTCTAAATTTTTTTGAAATTCATTACAGAGTGCAGGGTTTCTAATCAATAAGTTATCTTCTTACATTCTACCCATTTTATTCCACTGAGTCTGAGTTGTGACAAATGCCTACTGTTATACAGTATTGTAATGAGCTGTTTATTATAGTTTAAGGCCTTGTTTTATGTGCAGGGTAGCCTTATGTCTATCCCATGCATGCTTAGAATGCTCTATCTTTATTGATCTCTGACACGGATCTCCCAGAGTAAGGAAGGAGATTAAACTGCAGAGGCAGGGAAGACACTGACAGACATGTTGAATCCTCCATATTAGAAAAAAAGAGCAATAATTTATCCCCCATTTGGATGCAGGGGCAGGGCACGGTAGAGGGCAGGCACTGGCAGACAGACACATCTAGCCATGGTACAAGACTGCTGGTCACTTGAGGAGGAGGTAAAATTGGATTACAAGTTACCCATAAAAATAATAATTGCCATTATGCACCTGTTTTATGAAAGACAGAAAAACAGAGAGGAACCAGGATTCAATGTGTATATAACATGCTTTATACAGAGTGTTCTGAAACGCTTGGGTGAGGAAGATGTCAGACTTGGCCCAGCACAGTATAAAGGCAAGCTGGAAACAGTTTCATCTCCCATGATAAGACCCCAGTTTGGGAAGGATCAGTTGGCTCAGCTCCGGCACAAGCCCTCCTTAGTTGATGGCAGTTTGCGTTGACTCTTCCATGTCTAGTAATTTAGTATACATATAACACTTTAGTTCATATAACACTTTCCCTCTTTGTCTATGTTTAGTTCATGAGTAAAGTCGTTTAGCTTGATCAGTTTCTCCATGTCTGTTTGATCATGTAATAATTCACAATAAAGTAGATTGTAATTTGTTAAATTACTTTAGCGGTTCTCCCTGCTTCTTTATTTGAGCCATGTTTTTCAGGTAACCAAAATGAATTACTACTGCACATTATTACAGTATGAAAAATTATTTTATTTTCAGGAACTGATTTTTTTCACATGACCATTAACATTACACCTCTAATATTCTGTAGTAACGTGTGTATAATTATGTGTATTATATTAATATTATTATATTATGAGTATTCTTACATAGTACACTGGGGTTTGATGGTTTTCTAATCAATGAAAATACACTTATGCTTAGAGATCAGAGACATAATGAAATATCTATAAATATCACTTTCGGCACCTCGCCCATTTTTTTAACCTGAGGATTTCTCCAATCACACCCACCACTAAGTGTTTCTTTTTATTTGAAGGAATCGGGAATTGAAGATGTTCCCTTTATTGGTTTACAAGGCATGCAAATCATTCCTAGTTCAAAAAGGATTCTACATCTGTATCTAAATTCAAAGCTAATGATCTGGATGATTCTATTTGTAATGATCTCCATTGATTACAGGAGGCTTGATGGCTTGGCAGACGGCACAAGGTCTGTTTCCTGGCGCCAGACACCCCCCTCGAGAGTCAGTCATGCTGAGCATGTCTAGCCCGGTTTGAGCATTCATCATACTATAGAGAGAAGATTCCACACGTGATAGTCAGAGATGTAACCAAAAATATCTGTAGGAGGGACAGTAATGCCAGATAGGGTCTGAACGCATGCTATGTGATATCTGATGTATTCTTAATGAAACAGCAATATTGAAATAGAATGTTTTAAATAAAAAAGAACCAGCCAAACACACCTGCATTATTATTACTAGGAAAGAAAATATCATGGTATCAAATGAATCAACTCTAGCAAAAAGCCTACCTTGTAGGGTGGTTTCCTTGTAAGACAGGTTAGGGTATGCCAATCCTAGACCACACAAAACCCTAGACAACAAACCATTTTGTCACCCTATACACCATTACCTTTTTTAAACTTAGTATGTCAGTGTAGGCCTGCATCTCCTCTGTGGGGTTCTGCTATACACTAGTTACTTTCAGCATCCCTTTCCAGTTCCAGATAACCTAGGCAGCCGCCTGAGTCGCCTGACACAGCATAGACATATATTGGCAGGAATTTTCTCATGATATTTGTGCAGATAAGTCGTTGGTCTTTTCATTTTTACAAGTGAATATATTAATTGTTGTCTCTACCAGTAAAAGAGCCTTTTGTGAACTATACCAGTAGGTGGTGTCATAAAGTAAACTATCCTTCCATCACCACCTTCTACCGCACATCATTGCCTCTCCCCTCTCCAATGCTTGCATTCATTCTGTCTCCATCCATTAAGCCTAATGCTAATGTTAATTCCAGTTAACAAAATCTGTCTTACTATGTCAGTTATATGTCTCTATATTACTGTGTAAATGTATATGAACGATTCCAGCTTCAAATGTAATAATATGTATATTAGATTGGTGTGAGTGCAAAATAAAAAATAAAAAAAATTATTTAAAAAATTGTTTTCTTTAAAATAGCACCAAACTATAAGGGTGCGGCCTATAATCGGGTGCGGCCTATATTTGAGCCAATACGGTAAATTTGAATACATAATAATAAAAAGGCAATAATAAAATTTATATAACAAAAATATCAAATATGCAATTAAGCATACAGAGTGCTTCCAATTTGACAAACTCTGCTTTTAAGATTGTAGAAAAATCTGATGCGTTTTGCCATCAAGGCTTCTTCAGGTAAGCAGTTGCAAGCAGTGGTACAACTTATACTTACCGTATTTGCTCGATTATAAGACGACCCTGATTATAAGACGACCCCCCAAAATCTGAATATTAACTTAGGAAAAAAAGAAAAAGCCTGAATATAAGACGACCCTAAAGGAAAAAAGTTTTACCAGTAAATGTTAATTCATGTAAACTATTTTTTTTAATAAAAGCTATGATTGAGAAAAATATTTTTTTGTTTTTATTTCCTTGTATTTTCCAACCTGTTCCCCAGTTACGCTCATCTGCCCCCAGGCTTGCCACACCAATATGGCACTGTGGCCCATGATATGCCTTTTAACCCTCTATATGCCACTGTGCCCCATGGTATGCCTTTTGACCCCCTATGTGCCACTCTGCCTCCAGAAATGCCTTTTACCCCTATATCCCATTCTGGCATTTAGGGGTTAAAATGCATATTATGGGGCAGAGTGGCATATAGGGAGGTATAAGGCATTCCAGGAGGCAGAGTGGCATTAAGGGAGTTAAAAGGCATTGTATAGAGCACTCTGCCTCCAGAAATGCCTTATACCCCTATATGCCACTCTGGCATTTAGGGGGTTAAAAGGCATATTATGGGGCAGAGTGGCATATAGGGAGGTATAAGGAATTTCAGGAGGCAGAGTGCTCTATTAAATGCCCCTTAACGCCACTCTGCCTCCTGAAATGCCTTATACCTCCCTATATGCCACTCTGCCCCATAATATGCCTTTTAACCCCCTAAGTGCCAGAGTGGCATATAAGGCATTATAAGGTATAAGGCATTCCAGAAACGCCCTATGCCCCCATTTAACACACACACACACACACACACACACACACACACTTACCGGTGCGGGGAACTCTGATCTCTGACAGTCGGGGAAGGTATGCGCGACGGACGCAGAAAACCCCCGCTGCTAGCCACATCTCCTTCCGGCTGCAGCGGACGTTGTCTACGCGGATCGCTGCCCCGGCAATACAGCAGGAAGCACCGGTAAGTGTGTGTGTGGGGGGGTGTTAAATGGGGGGGGGACAGGAGGATCCAGGTCCCCTGCAGCGGTGCGGGGGATCTGGATCTTAGTCTCATAATCAGACCTCTATTTGAGGTCTGATTAGAAGACGACCCCGATTAGAAGACGAGGGGTATTTTTCAGAGCATTTGCTCTGAAAAAAACCTCATCTTATAATCGAGCAAATACAGTATATAGCAACCAATACTATGGGATGATCTGAGGGTGTAATTATTTAGTGGAAACCACTTGTGTTTGAGGCTGGAAGAACTTGTTGCTAGTAGTACTCTGCTAGGGAGTGAAAAGGTGGTAGTGGTTTAAGAGACATTTATGGTAGACTTGTGCATTCATATTCGGGAGAACATGAAAATGAAAAGGAACGGTGTGTTTTCGTTGTTGAAACTGAATACCGAATAAACTAACATGGCAGTGGGTAAATGTACACAAAGACGAAAAAGCACAACACGAAGTATCTTCGTGTTCGTATTTGTTAATATCTCCTAGCTGATCAATAGAGTCGCTCCTGGAGTCGGGAGACCAATGGTCTACCCAGGACAATTTTCTGCATCAGGAGTTAAAGGTCCATACGAGCGACTCTATTGGTTGCCGGCAGGGAGCTCCTCTGGCATCAACCAATAAGGGTAGCTGCCCTTCATTGGTTGATGTCAGAGGAGGCCCCTGTCGGCGACCAGTAGAGTCACTCGTACGGACCTTTAACTCCTGCACCCTGGAAACCAATGGTTTCCCCAGGCCAACTTGCTCCGAGGTGTAACTTTATTATTATTATTATTATTATTATTATCTTTTATTTATATAGTGACAACAGTTTGCGCAGCGCTTAATACAATACATATATTCAAGGGGTATGACAAAACAAGAATTGACAGACTATGACAAACCGATACATTAGGTGGTGAGAGTCCTGCTCGCAAGCTTAAAATCTTGGGAACTTGGCCTAGGGAGACTAATGACTTCGACATTATGAGTTAAAGGACTATAAGAGTGGCTCTATTGGTTGCCACCAGGGGGCTCCTCTGGCATCAACTAATGAAGAGCAGCTGCTCTTCATTGGTTGATCCAAGAGGGGACCCCTGCTGGCGACACAAAATAGTTGCGCCTATGGACCATTAAAATCCTGGCACCAAAGCTACTGCCTATTTTTACAGCATTAACCCCGTATTAACCCCTGCTAAAAAAAAAAACAACTGGCAAAAAACGAATAAGAATAAAAAGAAACACGAAGAATGTACACAAATAATCACCAGAAAAGAACACGGGAATTGGCGAATATTCGTGGAATATGAAGGTTGTTTTTTTTACACAAAGACAAACATGAAGACTTGGCCATCAACCCAAAACTACAACAAATTCTGTTTCCTGGCCTTTCGACAAAAATCTGTGCGGGATCTGTTTTCTTGTTCTTCCATGCAAATACTCTCCCTTGTTTGGAGGAGAGTATTTTGTGGGACTTCACCATGTGGTTACTTCGTTAATAGGGCACACCCTCTTCCCGTTCCTCTAATTAGGGGAGTGGATTTTCTCGAAAGCTCTGCCATTTTGCGGAAGTTCAATGGTGATCATGAGTAAAAGAACAAAATTCAAACATAAAATTCAGAGCTCTTTGTTTCATTTTCGTTTGTTTAGTTGGTCCCTCCTTGTTTTCAGAAATTTGTAGAAATTGACGAAATAAAAAAATTTTGTTAAAATTGCAATTCCAGATAGAATTAGGAGGGGCAAGGTCAGAGGTGGACGTTGGAGTGTTTGTCACCCGCCCTCCTTACCTGAAGAGCCGCCTTACAGCTCCCTAGGCCAGTCAGGGGAAATCAGATGAACTCCCCAACTGGCCCATTATGCTAACTGGCTGCAAAAGCGGGACTGTGCCCAAAAACCAGCACTGTCCTAGGAAAACCAGGACGCTTGGGCGGTATGGAATTTTGTTTTCCTTAAGCTGTCCCACTCTGATTCTCTAGTTTCTTTTGCTTCTTTGACTTTGTAATATTTGCGTTTGAAAACCCTTATTTTTTTAGTTAAATAAAATATATGTATATCCAAAAACAACACAGTATATATATATATATATATATATATATATATATATATATATAATATTCTTGCGGACTGACTTAGAATTTCCTTCCCCAGAGTTTTAATTTGTTTTATGTACAGATTGAAATGTTAACTTTTAACATCCAGTACTGGGCTATGAGGACAAAGCATTGTTTGCTAGGGTGTGAGAAATAAAGCCTTTTCACCTCTATTCCCACAGCATAAAACCACCAAATCACTCTGGACACCTTCCTTTCAGAGGCTATTCACGCCATGTTATTAATTCGTGGGGTCCACTGAGTGGGAACAATAGGGGCTTCTCAGCACAGAGCACTTCATTCACTAGGGAGACAAGTTCAGAGAAGATGAAGGATTTCCAGGACCTTGGTGAACATCCAGGGAGAGTTCCCATCAGCATTTACAGAGGACAGGCAAATGATTGTGGTTTCACATTCGTACACTGTCTCTGTTCCTGAGTTAGGACTGGGTCTTTGTTATGGCTTCCTCAGCATTACCACAAATAAATCTTCACAGGGAGCATACTTACAGAAATCTCCTTAAAATACACAGCTAACTGCCTGAACGTTACTAAGTAGCCCAGCAACCGAAACAATTCTGTCTCCTTTTGACTCCTGTTGCAACCACCCTGGCCTCAAAAACACAATCTCTGCCATAACTGGTACTCTACATCAACACTGTTTCCTTTTTTCATTATAATTTTGGCCCTATGATTATTAGTTCATCTCCACCCATATCTTAAATGCCCAAACAACCCGAGGTACAATAATTGATAGCATGCCATTCTTCTGCTCCATATGGTTGATCCCAATGAAAACATTTAGATTTTGCCCTGCTGCCCTTAATATTTATTTGGTATTAAACAGCCATCAAGGGAATACCACCACCACCACCACGTTGTTCTTTCCAGACATTCACAGCACTTTGGGAAACTTGGACCCACAGCATGAATACTATTAATTTAAGAGGATCGGTCAGAATTTAAAATAGGTAAATATACTCCTCATACCCAGGTGTGTCACTAGAAACCACAGGGTCCCACTTCCCCAGGCAACACATCCCATAGTGCCCGCTTTGCCCCTAAACAGCTTATGAGTGCCAAATTTGCCCCCAAATAGCTTATCAGTGCCATTGTAGCCCCAGACAGCTTGTCTGTGCCATCTTAACTTCCAAACAGCTTGTCTGTGCTATCTTTGCCCCAAATGCAGCTTGTCAGTGCCCCCAAACACATTGCCTGTGCCATCTTTGCCCTCAAACAGCCTGCCTACGCCATCTTTGTCCTCAAATAGCTTGCCAGTATCCCAAACAGCTTGTCTATGCCATCTTTTGTCACCAAACGTCTTGTTAGTGCCCCCAAACAGCATGTCTGTGCCATATTTGGAAAAGAACAGCTTTTCAGTGCCCCCAAACAGTGCCACGCACCATCTTTGCCTCCACACAGCCTGCCTTTGTCCCAGCCCACACCACTTACCTGCAGGAGTGGTGTGTTTGTCTTCCTCCATGCTGTGAATTTGATCTCACTTCTTGCATGCTGGATCAGTCAGACACAGTGTGCAGGGAGAGACTGTGAGATCTGTCTGATGATCGCTACACTCTCTGTGCTGCTAGCTGATGATATTACCCACACCTTATAGGCCTTAAAGGGGCAGACAAGTGATTGTTATGCCCCTGGGCATACCCCTACTAACCCTACCACTATTGTTAGAACCAAAAATAGCCTATCTGTAAGACGAAAAATTATATGAATGACATCCACCACCGACAAAGTTTTATTGGGGCAAATATGTAGGACTGCCACCTTGTAATGATTTACGTGGCCTGCATTGAGGGTCACAAATATACATTGGAGGCATGTTATAAACTCTTCTACATCACAGCAACAACTGCACATTGCAAGCCAGACATGTAAAATTTTACCTGAGACACCCTAGTCATTTGTATATTATGTATACATGTGTTATTTTATGAATCCACCAAGCAGTTAGAGAAGCTTGTTATATTAAAATATTGTAGGAATTTCACTGGCATAATCACAAGTGGTTCTCAGATGACAAAAAGCGGGCCCTCTTTAGGACCAAAGTGCCTCTGTTCCTCTTTCTTCCCCGATGTTCCTCTTTTCTAGGAGTTCAGAAGGTTTATTGGGTATAAGTGTATCACAGTGTTCGACAGTCATAAATGTCACAGTCATTTATAGAAAAAAATTAAAAGTATTTTAGAAATGTTATTGTGTAAATAAAATGCATTATTTTTCTCTGAAATGTCTTACTTACATGAATGTATTAATATGTTACATACAATGTAACCCTCTTTGGCCATTTCAAATGTTAGGAAGTATGCATTGACCGTCAATCATGCTAACAACTACAATTCTACAGTTCTGCAATTCTCATTCTTTTATCACAATGTACCACATGAATATGAATGAAGCTATCCTGTTGTTCTTTCTACTTGCAAAATGGTATCAAATGTCCAAAAAAGAGATCCAAGCATTCCCCTAGATTGTCTGTAATCTTGCTTTCACTATAATGCTGCTGCTGAAATCTCTATTGTCCAGCCTTCAAGCACCCCTCTGCCGTCCCTGTTACAACTAATTCAGACAATGGAATTCCTAATCCTGTTTTCAATGAAGAGTGAAGTTGCAACCCTTTAGTTAACCGGTCAGTTTCCATGGCGATAGCTGACACACAGAGTGGAGAAAACAAAATCAGAAAATAAAGTGCGAGGGGAGTGGCTGGATGCAGCGTCCGGGGAATATCCAGGGCAAAGTTCCAACCGCGTCCAAAGGAATATTTTTTTCTCTGATGGATGAGCCATTGAACTACATAAAAAGAACTCCTCCAAGGTCACATATACTGAGGATGTGTTACTCGGTGTCCTTCGTGTAAGGTCACATTCATACCCAAGGAGCTACTTATGGTAATGCACTGACTTACAAATTATGATTATAACTCTGAAGCAGTCACCACATAATATATGTACACCCCTTTATTTAACACTAACTGTAGGAAATTCAGTAGCGTTGTGATTGAAGAGTAGCTCCTTGAGAGATGTTGTACAGAATTAAAAAAGGGGCATGCGGGAGCATATACAAAACAAGTTGTACATTTTTATAGCTTTCCTGCCCTCAGAGTCTCAGGTCTCTTCTCAGTCTGGCTCAGGTGCACCCTTTGTTCATTTTATACCCTTTAGGCCCAAAACATTAATATATAGACTGTCAAAACACTCACATTTACTCTACTTTTACAAATTCCTGTCCATGAACACATACATACACATTCACAACTGCCCTTACACATAAACATCCTGGCTTACATTTGCCCTTGCATGCACACACTTGCTTGCTCTAACAAATGTGTTCAAAGCACAAACACACCTTCTCTCTCTCCTTTCATAGAATTTCTCCCCATCTCATTTTCTCTTCTTTTTATCTTTCTCCTTTGTCATTTATTAGCTCTTTTTCCCTCCCTATCTCCCCTCTTACAATGTCCAGTTAAACAGTGGTCCAGTCATCTTGATTTTTTTCTGGATAAGTTAAGTCAGTAAAGTAACATCTGTAACTGAACTGGCAACTCAAACCTTAGTGATCCAACCTGTCAGTGCAGTCTGGGGCCCAACTAAAACAACCAGCTAAAGCAGTATTAGTTTATCCACTAGGCACACTGAGCACCCACCTAGTGGCCCCCAATATGAATAATCGATCTCTATAGTTTATGGAAGGTGTGGAAGGAATACAATTTATGTGACCACTTACTACTAGCACTCCTGCCCTCTCCATGTGCTGAGTGAGTGCAGCTAGACACTCACAAACACAAAGCAGATTTGTTGTGTGTTTATGCATATGTGCATGGGTATGTGTATGTAGGTGTTGTTGTGTGTATACACTAGACAGATGGACTAAATATGATACTAAACAGTATAAGTGCCAAAGCCCAAAGGTAGTCCAGTGTTCTCAGACCATCAAAACAAACAAGAAACAGCATAGTTTCAATCGTTTCACTTGTCTGGAGATGTTGCAAGTCATAGTTGAATTAGACGGTAAGAATCAGAACATCAGATACAAGTAATCCACCTGCCCTGACTTCCTGCTTTGGCTCTGTAAGAGAAGCGACCTAACGGGTAAAAATTGGGTATGAGGTCTTCACCTTTTTTACACAACATTATAAAATACTCTCTCGTAGCATCAATATTGGTTTTTAATATACAATGAGTTATGAATTTTCTCTGATGACTTGGTTCCAGGGCATACAGTCCTTGTTAGATTTTTTTGCCATATGGAAGCCCCACATTTGTATAATGGCTTGCAGGCTGATACCCAGACATGTGCTAATGATAATGTCTCCCAATTAGCACAATGACTGAGAGGCAGGCTGTCTGTATCTGAGCCATCCTGCTGCTGGCTTATTCTGGTTCATCCCTGGCTGTCTGCCCTGCTGCTGGTGCTGCGGATGCTTAATGCTGCTGAATGATTCAGCATCCCATACTCTTACCCATGAATCCTTGGGATATTTACTGCAAATCATCTTAACCCTTACTGTATATTTAGAACACGCATTGCCGAGCTGGCAATATATATATATATATATATATATATATATATATATATATATATATTGGGTAGTAGAAGCATTATTAAACACTCATCCACATCTACCAGACAAGCCAGAAGGCTTTGTTTTTCCCCCATAAGTCCAATGGTGCTGCCACAACCACAAGGGATTCTGGGTAGGCGAATGCAAATAAGGTCAACAATGATCTTGATATATATATATATGACAAAACATGTGTTTCTACTTATTTTAGATTTTATTATTTAGACTCATTCTATAATTCCACAAATATGATGCCAAAGACATATCATGAAGATGACTAGATAAAAATGTGGAAATTATCAAATTGAAATTTGAAATTGAAATTGACATTGCATAGCTGGGCATTTTTTGTTAAGAAGTATGTTAATATCTTATTTCAACCAGTACACGAATAAGAAAACATTTTAGGAATGAAGGTCTGTGTCTGTGCTCAGTCCCATTACTAACTGGCAGCTCAGTTGGCAAATATACAAGTATTTTGAACAAAGAAGGGAGAAAAATTACTGAAGCTTAATACAAAAGGACCAAAAACATATCAAATAATTAAAAAGTGTTAGTACTATATTTTGGCCAAAGCACACAAACCCACATGCCATGGAAAAGCAGCCTGAGGTGAGAAAAAACAGTAGTATTAATAGGAACACATAACAAGACAACTCACCAAAAGAGGGGTATCCTCTTAGGAGCAAACAAACCAAATGAATCATCATGCCACATTGAGGTTACAAAGTTACAAGGTGTATGAAAAAAGTTACTAATGCCATCAATGGTTTGTTATGTTTTATATAAAACAATACACACACTGCAAAATCATTTATTACAGTTACTACATACACCGTCAGAGTACAGTTACACAACATTAATTAGTTCATTCACAAAATTGACTATAAACCAGTACGCTGAATTTGATTTTATTGCGTTTTTTAAATTGGACATAAGTTAGCTGAATTGGCTGCGTGTCTCCTAACAGGGGACACATATACAAAACATGCTATACAGGGGAGCAATGGTCTGAATACAACTCGGAAATATACAACGATCTAGTCCCTATAAACTAAAATCAATTTACATTTACATTTATTTTACAACCCAAGCTATCGTAAAAATATTAAAATACTTTTAAATCTTTATAGGGTAGATGGTGTTGCTTTATAGCACTTACACTTACATCTACGCATCCTGTCTTAAAGCCTTATTATAAATTACCAGTAAATAATAGCCATGACAAACGGATGCAGTGAATAGTCCCATTTACATCTATTACTTCATAAGACCCTTCTGAGAATTCCCACACCAGTATTTTAAGTCTGCTGACAACTCGGTATCACAACTCATCTCCTTATTCTACTAATTAAATTCCTCATGAAATATAAATATAAAAAAGATCCTGATAGCATGATCAGTGTTGGAAAGGTACTTGTGATTTCTTTTCTACCTATGCAACTTATGGTCCTAACCATATCTGGGAACTCTCTGAGTTTTCTGATCACCTAGAATGAAGTCTGAGTCTGAATGAGTCTGAGGCCTGAATTAAAATTACCATTAAGCTATTGGGGGAAACAATTTACAGTAATTTTCAATTTATATAACTGTCCAGCCATTCTCTCCATCTCTCATGGGGATATTGACTTCATACAGAAATTATTAGTAGATTTACAAATAATATTAGGCATATATATATATATATATAGATATATATATATGTATAAATACATTTTAATCTCCTAAAGTTACAGTATTTTCTATATGGCTACAATTAGTTTTGGGAGAAAATAACCTAAAAATTGGTAAAATTTGAAACACTCCCAAATATCCCATCTGTGAAAGTTTCTTCTGAATGTTTTATGTCTCTTATTTAGATGCCTTTATGTTCCATTATATATATATATTCCTCCCAATCAAACATTAGGCTGTATTAGCATTAAAACTCTCACCAAGGGCACAGTAACAGAGTGACCCCTTTAACTACACCCACCTTAATAATCACTAATATGCAGCTGTGTCCATTTGTTGCTGTTACCCTACCCTGCCCTCAGTTACAGATCAATATCACTCTAATTCTAGCAGGGTGACAGATGGACTGAATGTCATTACTGAGCTCCCACGAGGCATCTTTGGAGAATGGGGCATACAGCAGGACCCTTAAGTAATGGACAATGCGTCACACAAAAAACAAAAGAAGCTTATTAAGAAAAAAAATCCGCTATGTCCGGTACACGCCAGTTTTATTTAAATGTTTTTATTACGTTAATGCAAATGATACAGCACATTATGCCCTTGCAGTCAATGGCCAGGGTTTCTGCCTTTTTAGAAAATAAATGTAAAAGAAAAGGCAAGTGAATATTGGTAAAGTAAATCTCTAGAGATAACTATAAATGGTTTGTTCGCTGGATGGCTGAGAGCGATAAGAAGAGAGCGACAAGCCTCCCATTCTGTTTGCGTCAGAACCATCCTTAAATAATTATGTAATCCAAATGAAAATTTACAGCATCAGAAGGAAAGCAACTTGATGTCATCGAGTGACTATAACAGAGAGTAATCAGTTTGTGTATGGTGTCAAATGGTGATGTCACAACTGAGACAAAAACGATAAAAAAAAATTTTTTGCTCGCAGTCTATGCATTTGTCTGCAATTTTGCTAGCGCAATGTACAGATCATTTTTATGCTCTGCTTTGAGAAAGGAACACTGTAAATGACACAGCCCTTTATTTACCTAGATCTACTTTACAGCATACAAGTTTTTTTTGCAAGACACTATTCTGTTCTAGAACCTTGCTCAGCCAGCCTCACAATGGGTGTCTCTGTCAAAGGGTTTCTCAACATGCAGAACTGTTAATAAGAAGTTGTCAGCCTATGAACATGGCTGGGCTTATAGAAAAGAAAAAAAAAAGAAAAAAAAAAAGAAAAGAAAAGATGGCCCTGTTTCATAAGGCAAGACTGAGACTAAAGCCACAACTAATGGCTTGTATGGACAAGCAAGGTGAAAATAAAATGCGTTGGTAAAATGTCCAGATTTCTAACCTTTACAGTAAATAGCAAATAAATGCATCTGTGTGTAAATTCTATAATCATTTTAACCACTGATATACGATATAAAAGGAAGACACAATCATCCGTATTTAAATCACTTAGAAAAAATAAATACCAAAAGCTATTAAAAAGCTAATTACATTTTTGCTGATGTTTGGCATCATTTGCTTTTTTTATTGTATGTTCCAGGAAGATTAGCTTTTTATTATGCGTAAAAGTGAGTGTGTGCCAATTGATCTTGAAATCAATAACTGAGGGCAGAAGGAATCAAAGCTCCAAGTAGGAAGGCACTCGCTACATTAATGGTAAGAAGCAGCTGTCTGCAGATCTCCATTAGCTGGTAATTACTATGCTCTGGTCTTGGGTGTTCCCTATAGAGGATGTAATGCATTTATCTCTGTTACAGTTCCACTGTCCTCTCTGTTCAGACTCCCTCCTCCTTCTCCATCTGACCTGGCTGTCACTTTTAACTCCAGTAATACCCCCGCTTTCTTAGAAACGACCTCAGCCTGCATATCCAATGACAAGACAGAATTCTGCGAGCAGTCCAGTTCTCAATGGTCATTTACCGGAACTAATGTGACGTAAATGTTAATGAGTAATCCTTACAGTTATTGCAGAGCAATGTGATACAAACCTCTTTATAACCAAAGAGTTAATGAGCGTATATTAGGGTAACCAATAAGTAGCTCCCCAGTGGTTGTGGGATATTCAAATAGCAAAAGTCATTGAATGAGTAATTATTAAAAGAAAATAAGATCATAGATTTTTAATATGCAACTCCTTTGTCATACGAAGCTCCATTATTTCGTTATGAACACTTTCCATAGCACAACCAAGCTTTTTCGTCCTCCAAATATTTAACTGTTCATATAGCTGTACAAGAGATCCTGGACCATATATAGCTTTGTATACAAATTACAGCACAACATAACAAATATACATGAATTAATATCAATTAAATACCGGTAAATAAAATTTTATGTTTCTTTTTATATAATTCATAATATAATTCATTTACATATTAAGACTAAAAAAAGACATTATGAAAGTCATCTCTGTTTTTGTAATATCATTACCAGAACCATATGATCCTCATGTATGATAAAAGTACATCTAAAATACAAGTCTTCCACAGCCCCATAAGCGCATTCATATGACTCAATTAATAGACAATAATGGAAAGTTGCCCTAGTGTCCTAATGTTAGGTGATGAGCTCAACTTAGCAAACAACAGGCAAAATTGGAGTAGGGCAAGTAGACAATCCAGACAAGGTCCTGGGAGGCCCAACATGTTTTTAAAATAATAACCGTATGTTGTAGACAAGTTGCGAGTTTGTGCACCTAGGGTTCTGGTGCTGATCTAGATGGATAGAGTTCTTCTGCTAGACTCAGACTGAACACAGAAGGTACATACTCCAGGACATGCAATTTAGTGTGTAGGTTTATGTGCCTGAGGTGAGTCAGTTCATGGTGGAGGTGGAGGAGTATGAGTTGGATCATTGCTGGTACCCACTTAAATGTAATTCCCCCTCTGTGTGTTCATATGCCCTACCTATGCAGTAACCTAAAGCATAGATGGGCCAGTCTTAGTACCAGTCCATACAGGAAGCTGTCTTTGGTGCCTTGACCTGAGGGGCACTGACAGCCCCTCCAGAAACTGACCCCAATGTGAAGACGTCTGTTTAACATCTGACAGGAGTACAATGGAAGCCTCCATGATGAGTGGGGACATGCACAGAAGGTCTACGTTTGCACTGGCATTGGGGTGCAATCTGGTCTAGGACAGACCTGAGCATCCACAATATACTCCTTATTTTGATTAGTATCACTCAATATTTATATCATGGCTACCAATAAATACTTATCACTAACATACTACTAATAGTATTATGCAGCTTATACTTAGAAAATCTAAATTGTGATAAATTAGCAAAAAGGTTTATTTGCCTTAATTTACATCAATGTTAATAAAAATATATTTGTGAAAAGGGTTCCTTGTTCAATCTATTGGCGTGTCCTTTTGATGCCTCCAATAAGTTTAAACTCTGATTATACTTTATTTTGGGTTAATTTTCTGTTTGCATTCAAACAAAAGTTAGGTTTTATGTATATTTTGGGTGTAGGTTGTCAAAGAAATATTTACAGAAAGAATTTACAATCTAAAGATTAAAAGCAAAATTGGTATAGATGAAGCCTTACCTGAAGTGTAATCGATTGCAAGTTTACAAGACTACCTAGGTGTCTTTTTCATGCACATTAATATTATTATTATTATTATTATTATTCAGATGTAGAATATGCATGGAGAAGAGACCTAGAAAGTCTTGAAAGCAGTTTATTACAGTTCAGGGAGCTCATAAAGCTGCTCTTTTTCTTTCGACAACTAACACAGTACAACTCTATCCCAAATCTAAAGATTGAAATGATTCATTGAGAAATCCTGGTTATCAATAATCAGGCTGCTATATGCAGGTGCAATGGCCTTTACTGTCCTAGCGCATGCGATTTCACTGTATTGTCATTGAATGGTTATGAGAACAAGGAAATCGGAGTATTAGCATAATGAGATCATGGTCGTTAATCTTGAGGCAGAAAGTCTAGAATTTTTTGACAATGCCTTGCATACCAATGAGAAGACAGCAGTAAAAATTTGATTCACTGATACTGCAGAACATGCCGATAAATAATATCCCATCAGAAGAGACAATAAAGCAGGGATTAGGACCTTCTGGTCCAGGGCATGCAGCAGTTGAACTAGGCACAAGTGGGCCTAGTCGCTGATACCCAAATAATGTCACCAGCCTCTGAATACAAAAAAAGATTAACCTTTTGAGATGCACAAGGATGAGCAATAAATTTGTTTCAGCGTTTACTTAAATCAATAACATGCAGAAGGCAAAACATCTCTCTCCCAAATTCACAATGGATCCAGTCTTATTTAACCGACTGAGCGTGAATGAGACGGCATGCGGTGCGTACAAGCCTGGGACTGCCAAGGAGTTAAAAAGATACATTATAATTGATAGAGAGAAAAGCAATCGCTAACTACATTGGGTTAACACTTTGAATGCCTGAGCAGTTTCTTTGGCAGGAGGGTCTGCAGAACAGTTACAGTTTCATCTAACTGACTTCACTCTACATTACGAAGGGCCAAGCCCAATGAGCTTGGGGCTCCTGTATAAAGTATATTGAAATCGGTGATTATCGCCTCTGATAATACGATGCATCATGCAGGACCGTCTTAGCCGTCCTTGAAGAGAAAAAAAAAAAATCTAGGGATTTATTATTATGAATTCAGAAAGTTGAACACACAACTCTGGTGCCAACACACCACTTTAGCGAATACACCTCTTTACAATTGTCAGATGCTGTCAGGTTACAATAACATTAGAGTCGCTCTATTTCCCTGGGTAGTAATAGGTTTATGGGCATGTTCATTTCCCTGTGTCTGGGAGAATTTGCTGTCTCATTCAC